>NC_046221.1:143611486-143922986 GCF_009819885.2 Catharus ustulatus | reverse complement strand
CAGGTGTGAGTGTGATTTATTTATTTATTTTTAGAATATCTTTTTAAAAAACAAACAAAATAGTTAACTTCCAAAGTGACATCCAAGCCTGTGTAGCTGGGGAGGTACTGCAGCAGCTCCTGAAGTAGAATCAATCCTCTGTCCATTTTGCTGGATAATCGTTTTTGAGGGGATGCTAGTGAGATCTTTATAATTTGACTTGTGTCATTCATTTCCACAGGAGCATCATAAACCCTTTTACAGCACATTGGAGCTTCTTTGATATATCCTTTACTCTGAACTCGGGGAGGTCAGGTGATAATTTGAAACAGGTGTTACAAATACACCTGACCTTTCTCAGCTGCAGAAGTTACCTTCACTGAAGGTGCTGAAATCTCAGCATTTCAGAAAGGAAGCAGCACAGCTCCTCAAGCCAGATGCAAAAGCAGCACCTCTTCTGTTCTGCATAAACATCTAAATGAAAGTCCAATAAGAATGCAATCCCTTACATGAAAGATGTTAAATATGGATTTCAATATTGTGACCAATCAGAGAATTCTTTCAGACTAAATGTTGCAAAGGAATTTGCTATCCACCAAATAAATACATAAAGATACAGTAATTTCACGATTATAAGCCGCACCTGATTAGAAGCCGCACTTCTGTGTGTCGGCAGCTTTTCTTTCTTTGTCCACAAATAAGCCACACCAGATTATTAGCCACGCTTTTGTTTGCAGTGAGGATCCGTGTGCAACTTTCAAAAAGTTGCCAATCAGTAACAGAATCGTGGGATCGCGGGTTTTACTGGCTTGGCTCGGGGCTGCTGCGGGCTCCCACTTAGGGGTTGGCAAATTTCTGAACTTTGTTCATATATTGGCCGTTCTGGAGTATAAGCCGCACTTCAGGGTTTGGACCGAAATTTTCGTCAAAATGGTGCGGCTTATAATCGTGAAATTACTGTAATTATATTACTGCAGTCAGTAGTTGACATCCAACCACCTTCACTTCTAGCAAAAAAAAAAATATAATTATCAATAAATTTAAAACCACATGTTTTTAAAAATACATGCTCACGTATATAATTTACAACATCTGAGTACAAGAAAAAAGATTGATTGCTGTTCTAAACAGAAGGGCAAACAGAAATAGTCACATTAGCACAACGTCTGAAAAAGTTTTGTAGTGTTATCCGCATATCAGTATAAAATTAGCACAGACTTCACAACTAACACCTATAAAGATACAGGCACATCACATTGTCAGTTAAAATCACACCTTAACTTAAATATGCAATTTTAAATATTGCGGTTTTGCACACAACTTTACAATCATAGTAACTTCTATGCTTAAATAAATATTAGAAAGAAATAATTTATTTTCATTATTTTAGTCCCGGTGATGGTGGATGCAAAGTCATCTACATAGATTTTAGCCCTTGATGAAGCATCACAAAGAATATCAGCTTAAATACCTCACCTGAGCATCTGGCAAAGCAGAGGCTGAGAAAGCAGACAGTTACTTTTTTAACAAAAAGGCAAATAAAGGAGAGAATTCACTTCTGGTACTGTTGGTCTATAAAAGCTGTAATTCAGTTTGTGCATTGAAAGCATTGAGACAAAAGTGTAAGTTTGTATTATTGTTATTATACAAACAGTTTTTACCCAGCCAGTTGTACTCCTCACCAGACAGCCAGGTTTCCATGGAATGCTCTTTGCCCACTTCTAGTCCTGCACATCTTGCTTTTTAAATAAGAAAAGCAACTAGTTCTAGCACTTCTTGAGACATTCTGGAAAGTAGAGTCTTCTCTAAAAGCTCTGAATAGATGCCTGACTGAAAACAGCATGTTAAGAGCAAAAGGATTTCCAGGCATCAGCTCCACAGGTGCTGCCTCTGCAGCCTCTCCCTCCAGCTCAGACCAGGAATCAGCTCTCAGCAGCTGCAGGCAGTGCTGGCTTCATCAGAAGAGTTTGCAAAGCCACAGATGTGTCTCAGGCAGACACAGGAACTTGCCTTTACTTTGAATGTCTCTTGGCTAAGCAACCATAAATTCCTGTGTAAGGTTCACAGATCATTTTATTTCTCTGTGTCAGGTGCTTTGGAGGAAATGCTCAGTAGGTTGTGGCATCTCTCCTTGACTTTCCCTTACCCTGGCAAGCTGCAGCTTTAAGCAAGTGCAAGCAGTGAAATGCTGTGGAACTCTGTATTTTCACAGCAAGCTCTACAGAGGAAAGGCTCGCCCAAAGTGTACGTCACAGCTACAGAATTGTATTGATGACAATGTATACAATACAACACAATTGTCTCCATGACAAATTCAGTACTTGCTAGGTACTAATTTGAGAATACATTGGTATCCTTCTCTCTGACTGTTGAGCCCTAGCCAGCTTTGCTTACTTGGCTGACATGACTTTGTCATTTTAGTTTTTCCTTATTATTTCAAAAGCAGTCTGGACATTGCCCTTCCTGTCCTGTGGGAGTTCAGACATCTGCACAGAAATAGACCCCACTGCATGTGCCTGCCTGGTGGCCTGTGCTGCTCAGATAGATAACCTGGCAAGCTGGAAAATGCAGAGGATTTGGGAAAGATTGCAACCTGGCCTGCATGGGTCCCAGTGCTGGCTCTGCTCCAGACAAAGCTCTGTCAGCTTCTGGAATTCTGTCACACCTACACTGCTGGTTAAAACCTCTTTGCTGTTGGTTCCTTCAATGCCCTGCCATCACTCTGCCAGACTGGAAGGTTCCTGGAAAGTGCAGCTCTACAAAAGTAAAACAGGAGTTAAAGCAAGGAGGCAGACAGAGCAGGATACAGGCTGTTTGCAAAATCCCAGAATCACAGAGTAAGGTTGGAAGGGACCACAGTGGGTCATCTGGTCCAACTTCCTGCTCAGGCAGGGTCATCCCAGGGCACATGGCACAGGGCTGAGTCCAGATGGTTCTTGATTATGTCCAGTGAGAGATATTTTTTTTGCTTCCTCCTTGCCATGTAGAGAATGCCCAACAGAGTCCTTTGGATGTAGCAGACACAGGTTCATGGTTTTAAAATTAAAAACTGAGGCCTATCAGGGTATTTTTAGTTCTCTTTAAGTTTGAAAATATGGTTGAATATTAAAGTGGCTTGAATTAGGGAAGAGGCTGTGTAGGCAAAGAATACTGGATAGGAAAACCTCAAAATGCTGTAGAGGCTACCTCTCACCCACACAGGGCAGGTTTGTGACCCTTGGGGGTGGGGCTGTGAAGGGCTGGGAGCTGGACTCGATGATCCTTCTGGGTCCCTTCCAAATCAGCCAATTCTGTGAATCGGGTTTTTTACAGGTTTTTAAATGTCATGTACAAAAGCTGTGCAAAATGTTCATGACAAGCAGGAATACACAGGCACTTTCCTGAGCTTCTGCTGCACAGAAGTGAGAAAATGTATTTGCAGCAAGAACAAGAGCTGGTCTAGAGCAAAGCCAAAGCAATACAGGATATTTTGTCTGCAGCTACACCAGGGAGACTATGGCCCCAGGCTGCTTACCATGGGCCTGTGAGGGAAGAGCAGGGAAGGGGTTGTGCTGGCAAGTAAAAAGCCACAATGACTTCTCTTCTGACAACAATTTATGTCCTAGAGTATTTTAACAGATACTTTTTAAAGTGTCATTTTTCTCTGAATCTTGCTCTTTTCCCCAGATATTATCGATATTAAAGCTCTAAACCCCTTCCAGCACTCTTAGACACAATTGGTATTGAACCAAGATAAAAGGAGCTGGTAAAAGCCTGTTGCATGCTCTTCAATATCTGTCAAGTTCCAACAGGATTCAGTAATAGCTGAGACTTACACTTAAATTGGTACATCTATAAACCTGATTGCTGAAAAAAATAAGATATTTTAAATGACTTAAGGTGCTCTTACTGACTTTTTAATTTGTTTGCTCCCTGCTGCAAATTCATTCCTATTTCATGCTGCTCAAGGTAAAAAATAAACCAAAGAAAGACTTTTTGCTCTTTGCCATCAGATACCTGTTTATTGAAGTGTGCTGTGATGGCTGCAATGAGATTTGCACAGAAGCGGGATGAGGGAGTCATTGGCAGGTAATTACTGCTAGTAGCAGCAATTTTGGCTGCTGTTGGGAGGTCCCCCGGGTACTGCCCGGTGCAGCCACACATTAGAGCAGCTCCTCTCCTCATCTCTCCCCTTCCACTGCCCCACTCTGTGTCCATGGATATGTCCTTGCTCATTCTGAGATCACAGATCACTCTTCAGTTAATGGGAAGAAGGATTTTGGTATTCTACTGAAGCCAGCTCACCTGCTTAAAGTGAGGTTGTGTTAACTACTTAATTCAGTTAGCCTCAATTATACACTCTTTTCACTCCCCGAGATGCTGCTTTTTCTTGTAGAGCAGATGCAGTTATTTAAAGATTTATGGCAGCTTCTGCAAGTCTGCGAGCAGAAAGGTCCTCACAATTCATACAATTGGTGGGAACAGAGCATCCAAACCTCTTGTATGGCTGCATACTCAGAATAAGGTGGGCATCAGGCCTGGAAAATGAGGAAAGAAGAAGCAAACAGAAAAAAAAAAAATTTATACTCCCGTATCATCTGCAAAACCAAATGAAAATTAGTCCCTCCCTGCCATGCCCTACTTGGTGCATGGCCTGTCACTGACAGCCTCTCCCTGCCCTCTGTGGTGCTGCCCCAGCACAGCCCCATGCCCAGCAACATGCTCTGCTTCTGGAGGGCTCCACAGCAGACACTGAAATGTATTAATTGGTATTGAAATGTATTACCTTGGATGACAAACACGTATCACCAATGGACAATTTTGCAGAGGACAGGTAGGTATGGGTAATATCTTCCAGCTCAGTGCTGAAATGATCAGAATCCTTTATGACATTGTAATTTAGGGCCATGCTGTAACTGGCAGGTTTCTTCTCCTGTTTCTGCTGGTAGTTGCACAGTTTCCTGAAGGCTGCTCTGAATTTCTGGGACATGAGATTATAAATTACAGGATTGATGGCACTATTTAAATAAATACAGATTCTGCAAAATAGCAGGAACCAGTTTTCTTGGAAGGGTCTGGAGAGAAAGGAATTGACCACAACCAGGGTGCGGTAGGGCATCCATAGGAATGCAAATAGGATCACAACCACGGCCAGCATCTTGGTAACCTGAGGGAACACAGAGGGAGACACAAGAGAGACACAAGGTCAGTACCCCCTTTGCAATAACACTTAATTCTTACACCTCTGGGGCCAAACCAAAACTCTGGACAGATCCTTCAGTAGGAATTTCTGATGAATATTTGATTCAGTAGGAAAAACAAAAATCTAGTTTCAAATTCTTCCTAGTTTTTGTTGAATTACTCTTTCCAGATAATACCTGAGTAAGGTAACTGTTGTGGACCTTAGACATTTCCACTTCTTGTCCTGGAAGAGGGTGTTGATTCAAATGGAAAAAAAAATGATAGAAAGTATTTTTTTCCAAACACATTAGATGTCTTCCTTTAGATTAGTATAGCCTGTAGAGTACAGTAATTTCACGATTACAAGTTGCACCGGATTATAAGCCGCACGTCACAATACAGGATGTGATAAAAGGTATCTGTTCTATCACCATCTGTTGAGGGTGGGGGCAGTGATCCTTATCTCAACAGCAGATATTCTGCTAATGGGCCATCCGTTGAAATCAGGCAGGGCATTGTTCTTTATCTTTTCACAACCCATCCTTCTTCCAGAGAGTCATTTTCTGCTAATGGCCCATTGAGTCCCACTGTGTGACTGATAAAATTACTGCATCCCATTGGAAGTTGCTCCAGCCAGGGGGAAGAGCCCAACATTTCTTACCAAGATAAAAACAGAGGTTTTGGGACACTAAGGGAGCCCCTTTCTCCACTGGACTCCAGAGGAAAACTGGATTTCTCCACATCACCACTGGACCTTTAGAGGGAAAATGCACCTTGTACAGGAGCACTGCTCCAACTGAATCACATCTGTCACTGCAAGAGGACTGCAACCACCATTTAATGGGACTGCTACCAACACCCTGCCTGACGGGGTGTCAGGTTGTACTCTGACTTTGTCAGGGTTTGGAGTTTGTTCCTTTGTAGTACTATTTCTATTTTAATTTCCCTAGAAGAGAACTGTTATTCCTAATTCCCATATCTTTGCCTGAGAGCCCCTTGATTTCAAAATTATAATAATTTGGGGTGAGGGGATTTGCATTCTCCATTTCAAAGAGAAGTTCCTGCCTTTCTCAGCAGACACCTGTCCTCCAAACAGCAACTTTTCATTCTTTGTCCATATGTAAGCCGCACCTGATTATAAGCCGCACTTTGGGTTCAGACCAAAATTTTAGTCAAAATGGTGTGGCTTATAATCGTGAAATTACTACATGAAAACTTTTTAGGTTATCTGGTTTAACAGTCAGCCTAAAACAATTTCCCACAGCCAAAAATAAGGAAAAAAGAGAACAATAAGATTAATTTATATTCCTCAAATCCTCAATATTTAATTTGACCTTCATTATTTGATGTTTACTCTGAAAAGTCAAATAAAGTTTACAGAACCAGGAAAAAAAGGATTATCAATAAAACTTGATTGTTATAAGAACTTTATCCAGAACTTTATTCTATTATGTAATTTTCTTTTGAAAAAAGAAAATAACAACCTTTGGGAATACCCAGAATAGCTGAAATGAAGTGAACAAGAAATAATAAAAAATTATTTAAACCCACTTTAAAATGAGTCTTTATTTTGTAAATAATTTAATTCCAGTCTAGACAGTATTCAGTTGTCTCTACATTAAAGAAAGTTTAAAAGATATTAGTAAAGAAAGTAGAAAGTACACAGAAATGTGTCATGGGATGCCTCATGGAAGTCAGGAGGTGATTTGGTTACCTGTGTGAAATAGAAAGTATTGGCACACACTTTGGTGAGCTACAACTGCTTCCTTTGATTGTAGCTTGGTAAGTTTCAAGAGGAGATAACTCCACTAAGATCACTCAGAAACACATGCTAGTTTTAGAAGTGGGTTTTAGTTTGAAGTTGTGAATGTATAATTGTCCTGTCTTCTGACCAGATAAGATCATTATATAGAAACCTGCCATCCCATTGCCTAATGAATGTATTTTTTCCTATCTGTCTAGAAAGACACACTTTTAAGCCAGTTTGTTTGGTTTGTTATAGCTATTATAATAAAGAATGTAATGAAAATCAAAGTTACTCTAAAATTTGATGTATCTTTATCTATTTATCAGTTTTCAAATGTATATATTCAAAGGCTGGAATTTTGTTCTCCTTCCCTCAACCTTACTTTTGATTTCTTTACAGCTGTGTTCAGTGGAAGTAAAAAATAAGACTGAGAAATGCTATCTCCTTTTTTGTCACTTGACTGATACATTTCATTATGACTTCTAGACGTTTTTTTTTTCCTAATTTTCTGCGCACAGTCATTGTAATAGAGCAAAATACAAATATGAATGTTCAGGTAACTGAAAGGATGATCTCTGTCTCCACTTCTGAAAGGGCCATTCCTGTGAACATGGTGGCAAGGAGAGAGCTGACCCAGTACTGACCCGCTCTGGCTCTCATCCCTCCAGTTCAGCTCCAGCCTGCGCCTCCAAACAGCAAATCCATTCAGTGCAGAGCAATCATTCACTGTAGAAAATAATCCACATTTAAAGGAAGAAAGCCACCAGTTGTGGAGCCTGGGTGAGCAATGGGACAGAGCCAAACCAACAGATGTATTCCATCAGCTCAGGCATTCAGTGCATAACAGCCTACACAGGCATCAGAGTACTTTGCTACCAGAAGCTCAGCAGGGCACTCCATTATGGTACCTACCAGTCATTAGCAATTTACATTTCTTTCAGGAAAAATTGCTCAGAGGATCATTTGCAGTGTTGCAGCTATCAGCTTGAATCTGGACTAGAAGGAAATTATTCTTACTGTCAAGGAGAGGGTACAGTAATTTCACGAATACAAGCCGCAGCAATTAGACAAAAATTTTGGTGGAAACCCGGAAGTGCGGTTAATATTTGGGTGCGGCTAATCTATGGACAAAAATGTGATATCTGCCCTTACCTAATATCATACCAGACCAGTCCCGAGCCGAAACAGTTTTAAATCCATGGTTTCCCGGTGTTCAGATGATGAACCAATCAGAGAACAGCTTATTGCCTGCCTGTGGATGACGGCTTTACTGAGGGGCGGGGGTTGTTATCGGGGTGAGCTACCTCGGTGAGTTACCTCGGCAGTTTGATAAAAGTGTGTGATATTTCTCTGTACTTTTTAAAGTGTTTTCAGTCTTGTGCAGCTGCGGGACTGGCTGGGCTCGCAGGGAGAGGGAGGGGGGAGCCGCTAGGCTCTCAGGGAGAGGGATGAAGCGGCTGCTCGGCTCGCAGGGAGAGGGCTGGGGGAGTCGCTCGCCATGCTGGGAGAGGGGTAGAGCGGCCGCTCGCCCTGCTGGGAGAGGGGTAGAGCAGCCGCTCGCCGTGCTGGGAGAGGGGTAGAGCAGCCGCTCGCCCTGCTGGGAGAGGGGTAGAACGGCCGCTCGCCGTGCTGGGAGAGGGGTAGAGCAGCCGCTCGTCGTGCTGGGAGAGGGGTAGAGCAGCCGCTCGCCCTGCTGGGAGAGGGGTAGAGCGGCCGCTCGCCCTGCTGGGAGAGGGGTAGAGCGGCCGCTCGCCCTGCTGGGAGAGGGGTAGAGCGGCCGCTCGCCGTGCTGGGAGAGGGGTAGAGCGGCCGCTCGTCGTGCTGGGAGAGGGGTAGAGCGGCCGCTCGTCGTGCTGGGAGAGGGGTAGAGCGGCCGCTCAGCTCGCAGGGAGAGGGGTGGAGGGGGCACTCGCCCGCAGGGCTGAGCGGGGTGTCTGTGCCAGCACGGAGATGTGGCTCCGCTCGGAGCTCAGCTGCCTGCCCGCGTGGCTGAGCAGCTGTTTAAAGGCAACGCAGATCCACTGGGAATGCTCGCAAAATGACCACACTATTGTTCGTGTCTTTTTCGGCTTGTAAATAAAGGGTGCTACTGCAGCTATTGTCTGTGTCTTTTTTCACTTGGAAACAATGTTTCCGAGGTTGGCAGTAAGCCAGTAAGCCCCGGCGATCCCGCGATTGTGTTACTAAATGACGACTTTGTGAAAGTTCGCTGCGAACTAAAGTGCGGCTAATATTCCGGGTGCGGCTTATCTATTAACAAAGACATCAATGTTGTCAACACACCGGATATGCGGCTTATAGTCCGTGCGGCTTGTATTCGTGAATTTACTGTAATTCAGAGTGATTCACTGTAATTCACTGTGCAGCAATGAAAAAAGACTGTTACTTCTCAAGTGACTGTATCCCACATACAGCAAATATATTTATATACATATAATACATATATAATATATAATGTATAATATATATATAATATATATTTTATATATATAGAGAGAGATGAAAATTATTAGCTGAATTAGTGTATATTGGCATTTGGATGTGCATTTTCTTTCTAACACCATAAGCTTCTAATGCTGGAAACTAAGCACTCTGTAGAGCCGGTTTTCATTTTGCTCAGGTCAATGAACCAGCTCGTACTCATATGCCTCCACAGAGTCTACATTCAGTGCAAGAGAAGAAGCAGACCCAATGAGTGGCATCTCTTGATGGTTCAGTCCATGCAGGATAACGAAGAAAATTCACTATAATTTTAAATTGTCTGCAGTTGATATCCTTCCAAAGCTGCCAACCACAAACCTCTCACAAGATCTCTATTGCCTGTCAGAAACTCAGTTTCCTGATCCATCTGACCAGTTGTGGTTGTCTCTGAGGCACATGGGGAGCCCTGAGTTCAGGTAGATTTCTGCTCACTGGTAAATATCCATAAGCTGGCTCTGGAGTGGTTCTTCATGCTCAGCTACCTCAGACCAGGACCTCTGTGCCAATGGCAGCAGCTCCAAAGAGGTGTTCTGGTAAGGATTACCCTATCCCAGCATGGGTTGTCACTCCACTGCAGGGTGAGGCACCACTCAGGGCTTCTGACACAAATTCACCTCAATTTGCTTTATATGTGAACCCATTATCTAAATACATGACTGAGGCCAAAGCTGCATTCTTATCCACGCCAAAAAAAATTGTTTAAAGGAAAGTTTGGTCCTCTTTGTTAAAGTAAAATGCCATACCCTTTTTCAAATCACTTCATAGGAAACAGAACTAAACATATATTTGGAGGAGGCTAATTATTTGACATCAGTGGAGTGCTAAGCAGACAGATTTTAAAAGAACGTGGTTTTTATTCCTTGTAAGAATACACCAAAGCTCCCTGAAAGCAGCAGCCCTACATCCTTAATTCACTGCTTGGGTGAAGGCAAACATAAACTGATTGCTCTTTTCTTGTGCACTGTGTGTCCTATGCTCAGGTTACAAACAATTCTTAGTTAGAGAGATTGAAAACATGGCAAAAAGAGTTTGAGCAATTTCAGCTTAGTGAAAATTTCAAGAGTAGTTTGAATGATAACAAAGTACTTGAGATTGAATATGGTCCTGGCTGCATACAAACATTATTAAGCCCTATCTTTTCATTTCTGAGGATCTTCTAAAAAATATTTAAAATATATTTTACTAAACAGAGTCCCAATATTTTAATTCTGAACCAGTATCCTCCTTTTCCCTCCTACTCCAAAATATTTTCATTCTAAAGAAATGTTTTTATAAAACATTTTCATTATCCTGGTACAAACAGTTTAGTATTGCTTCCTTCTCCTTTGAGTATTAATCTTTCTTACACTGATAGGTAAAAGCAATAGTCACTCTGGTGTTTTAAAGCCATGCAATAACATCTTTCTTTTTGTGCCTGGTTTTGTTCATTGCAACACACAGAGATTGTATATCCCAGTCTATGATTTCATAATTGAAAAGAAGTTGTGCAATGAGGAGGAGGATTAAATAAATAGAAGGATTAATGTCTTGATATACTGACAGCACAAGTTGAAACCAAGTGATAAGATTGAGGATTTCATGTAAGCCATGCAAAACTTATCTTGCACTGCAAGCTGCAATCTGTGCTTGCTTTGCTGAGAGAGAACAGAGGGATTTCTCTGGGGAACAGGCTGCAACACTGCCTCAGAGAGGACTTTCTCTGGGGAGACAATCTACCTGTTACAACTGACCCTGATAGCCATGATGACCTAGATGATTTGGTTGGACTAATCAACTAACTTTGTGAGTTACACATGCTGTTAAGTGAGATGGATTTCAAGTATAAACCGACATGTTTGCTATGTAAGGCTGTATTTATTTTTCTCAGTCCCCTTGATAACTGAGGAAAGTAGGAACTCCTTTGGGGAAAGTATGAAACCTACATGAAAATATGTAATTCAGTATTTATACTATGAATGGAAAAGGAAAAAAATCTGGGACCAGTGTGCTGCAGGACCCACACTGAAATAGAGGAAAAGGGTGAGAAGAAAGGAGTGACAAGAGACAGCCTCTGCAATCTGACTGCAGCTCTGGCCCCACACTGCTGGCTGCTGCAGGGAAGGGACTGAGTGTAGCTTGTGGCTATAACAGTGGGCAATAAATTGGCAATATTAATTATCCCCAAGTCAAGTCTGCACTGCCCATGACAACAGCTGATAATTTTTCTGCCTGTCTTGTCTTGGACCATGAATAGGAGCACTTCCCATTTTCTTCCCCATTCTCAACTGGAGCCAACCCTCCTACAGAAACATGCATACATTTAATTTTATAGAAATATTCTTGGATAAATATGAGAACTGCTACAGAAGTTGGAAATGCACACTACATTTTCAGTCACCTTTTCTACAGGTCACATGCTGGATATTGTACACTACTCAATCCCTGTAATGCAAACACAGATCTGAGAAGACACAGAGTTTCACATTTCAGCAGGACTCACTGTCAGGCCAGACTCTATTGTCAGCTATACATGTCCTTGTCAGCATGGCAGAAAATGTTCCCTTTTGTGTCTTACTAACTGTTGAGATTCTAGATTTTTTTTAATATATACTTGTTGTTTCTCATTTTACACCACTGCCTATCTTTTGCATGCTGCTATTATACAAAAAAATATTACTAATGATGCCACACTATCCTTGCTTTGCTTCCTGTGTTGTACTGTATGCAAATTCTAGCTTTACTTATAATGAAGCCTCATTGCTTTAAGCAATCAGGTTGCTTAGGCTTTTAGAGAAAGTCTGGCTGTCTTTACAAGACATAAAAGATATTACATTATAATCTTCACTTTTTGGTTTCATAATATAACAGTGTCCATATTCATCAGCATTCAGTGTAAAAAATTTATCTTTTTCAAGTGATGTTTATCTTTTTCAAGCACATGTAATCAAGCATAAAGTGATACTGAGAACTCGAAGAGCAGATTATCTTCTTCTACTAATTAAGGGACAAAGAAAACCAACATTAAACACTTCCTATCTGACCATTAACTGTAATTGGTAACCTAATTAAATATAACCTAGCCTACATATTTCTTCTGTGTGTTTCCAAGCATAGCTCTATGCTCTCTGAGGGCTTGGTGCTATAGAAGGAAGCTCAATTAACTCTTGAGGTCTTCACCATCTCTGTGATAAGAGAACATGATCTCTCTCATAAACAGCAGCATTTGATGCAAAATAAGAAGAATATAAAGAATAAGAAGAATATCCCCAGAGCCAGCTGCAAAGGATGCACCCTGTGTTTCCCATCACTGCACCAGCTGTGGTACCTGCTGCACACCTTGTGGTTTACTGCAAATAGCCAGAAATTAATCTACTAACTATATTTCACTGGTATTATTGCACACAACAGCATAGGTATTCAACAATATAAAAAGAAGCTAGTCAAACCTATGACTCAGTTTTGAGCCATCAATACATAAAAATATTTTATGGGAGTCAGAGTAACAAAGATATTTAGCATTTACAAAGCTATTTATATACAGACTTCCTTAAACAGACTTTTCACAGGAGAGTTAGAGACAGGAAAATTTACAGCTTGACTGAATTTGCTGAGTGACATAGTGCCTTAGCTGGGACTCAACCTCAAGTCTCCAAAACTCCCAGGCTAGTTCCTTCCCTTCAAATCTCAAAAATAAGTCATGAGTCACTTTGTATATTTGACAAGATTACTAACAAGTTGTAATATAAAGAAATTGTAATTAAAAATGTTTCATTCATAATTGACACTTCCTAATTGCTTTCTGATATAGGAAATAAAAAACACTGATTCCCTTTTTTTGGTCTGTGCAGTAGATAATAATGTACAGGCAAGAAAAAATACGTATTTTTATGTATGTATGTCTATCACTGATTTTAAACTTGACTACTTAGAAAAAGGAAGAATATATTTTACCTTTTTCCACAGCTCCAGACAAGTGAGCTTTAAAACAAGTGGTTTAGGTTTCAGAAAGCCATTTCAAATAGTTGTTCCTACCTGCCTTCGAGAAGCAATTGTGCTATTGAAACTCCTGTTACCCATCTTGGAATTCACAGGCTTACTTTGGTGAGCCACATCGTTCCTCCAGGTCTTAGAGTTTTCTTTAGGGTCTGAAGGGACAGGGTTCAGGAACAGTATTCTAGCAATCAGACCATAGAGGACAGTTGCCAATACCATTGGCAAAACATAAAATATGCCAAAGTCCATCATGTAGATAGGAGAGTAGTAGCTCCTGGAGACCTTGTAGCCACAGGACACAACAGTAGTCTCTTTGTAGGCTTCTGTATTTAGGTCTAGCAAGAAAAACCAGAGCATACAGTACATGGAGGTGAAAGCCCAAACAAAAATAATGATCTTTTTGGCTCTTGAAAAGGTGCATAGGAATTGAGCTTTGATTGGGTGGCAGATGGCTATGTACCTCTCAATGGTGAAGGCAGCGATGGAGAAAGAAGAAGCGTTGATTCCCAGGTACTGCAGATAAGTGATGCAGAGACACCCGACGTAGCCGTACACCCAGGATCTGTAGAGGCTCTCTGTGATATTGGGGAGTCCTGCAGCCACGAGCACCATGAGATCTGCCACGGCCAGACTCACCAGATAGCAGTTAGTGGGAGTTCTCATGTGCTTGGTTCTGAGCACCACCAAAACCACCATGATGTTGCCCACAATGCCCAGTCCGCAGATGACGAGGACCAAGAGGATGGTAACCACTTGGTATTCGGCTGTAATGATGTCCTGGCTCGATAGTGGCAGCCCAGTCTGGTTCTGCTCTTGTCCTGTGCCATTCTCCATCTCCACCAGCCCACTGCTTCTTCTGCCAAGCACTCTATCTCAGCACCTGCTTGCCATGGTCCCCTGCAACAGGGTCGGTGGAGCAGAGCGGGGCTGAGCTGCAGCCCCAGAACTCTCCATGTGGTCACGGTCCCATTCCTGCTCCGTCCTCCACTGCCCCTGCAGCACCTGGGCTTTCAGTCTTTGTAAAGTCACCTGTCAGATGGGTTGATCCCTGTAAGGCTCCAGGGCACTCGCACAGGCTGCGAGGCTGCTGTCTCACAGCTGGTTGGAGGCGCTGATGAAATCCCAGCTGTGGAGGAGGGAGGTTCGTGCCAGCTGTGGAGGGAGTTCCTGCCAGCTGTGGAGGGAGTTCCTACCAGCTGTGGAGGGAGTTTCGTGCCAGCTGTGGAGGGAGTTCCTGCCAGCTGTGGAGGGAGTTTCGTGCCAGCTGTGGAGGGAGTTCCTGCCAGCTGTGGAGGGAGTTTCCAGCTGCTGAGCCCTGCCGGCTCCGGCAGCGCCGCGCCCCGAGGTGGGGACAGCACGGGAGGGGAAACCACACGGCTTTGGGAGGCTTTCTGCTTTTTCTCTCCCTCTCTGCTCTCAGACAGCTGTCATGACAGCATCGATCTAATTGATCCACACCGGCAGACAAAGGAGAGCTGACTGACAGCAAAATTCTGACTGCCCCCATGCCATTGTGAAAATAAGGGCGATTTACTCCTGCTTTGCGAGGAGCTGTGATAGTCCCTTCCGCACTTCACAGAGGCAAATGCATCCCAGCTTTTGAAAACGGCAGGTGAAAAAGGTAGGGGTTTTATTCACTTAATAGGAAACTCTGTTCAAAACCTCTATCGCTACAGCTGTCATCACTCCTGAGTCCTTTCAACTCTTTCTTTGAATTGCAGCAGAGCAGCAATAAAACGATCTCAACACAAATTGGTTCTTAACGAGACCAGTCACACACATGTGCACCTGTGCATGCACACAACACACAGTGGCACTAATTATTAATACCACTCTTTCCTCAGTGTAGAGTCTCCTCCGGCTGAAAATCTCCTCCGGTCAGTCAGGCTGTGTAAAACCAGAGACAAATCAAAGACTGGTGGAAATGACTGTTTTGAGCAGAGCAAATGAAGCCCTGCCAATTCAGCAGCCCAGGCACCTGGAGAGTGCCCTTTCCAGTCTCACTTGTTATCTAAATGCCTTAGTGAGAGAAAAAACAGCAAAGTGAAAGTGCCCTTGTCAGCTCCCAATCACAGTCCCTCAGCCCACCATTTCTCCTTATACTATTGTGTTAAAAGTTTGAAGAGAAAACTTGTTTTAAAATCCCATATTTTTCTGCATTTTGGTCAATTGTTTTTTGCTCTTTGCTCAGGAAAGGTTCAACAAAATAAACAACTGAGGAAAGGCATCTTGGATTTCAAAATAGACTGTAGTGTTTAGTACTGAAACATGTTTGCAAAACTAGGATTTTAAGTAGACTTAAATCACAGGTGGTGAAAAAAAAAGAGTCTATCACCTGAATCAGAGCTGAAAATCACTCAGTTCCAGAGGTTTGAAGCCACTCAGTTAAGTTTTCCAGTCATTTTTTTCCATTTGCTTTTTCACATTCCTGTTGTGATCACATACTTTTTTATCTGTAGATCCAAAAATACTTAACGAAGTAAAGCAAATATAATTTTTCCTGTTTAATAGATTAAGAAACAGGGGTGAAAATAATTAGATTGTTTTGCCAGTGGTCTTGCAGTGGCTTGTGGAAAAATGCAGGTTGCTGATTACAGTAAATTCACGAATACAAGCCGCACTGATTATAAGCCGCATCTCTGGGTGTTGGCAAACATTTCAGTTTTTGTCCATAGATAAGCCGCACCCGAATATAAGCCGCTTTGTCGTTCGCAGCGAGGACCTGCGTGCAATTAGTAACAGAGCCACGGCAGGGCGGGGTTTACTGGCTGAGCTAAGGCTGTGCAGGCTCGGCCCGCTAGGGGCCGCTGACGGGGCCAGGTGGTCAAGCACGGTGCTGCAGCTCGGGGCCGGCCGCCGCTGCCACTGGGCTCGGTCACCCCGGGTCGGCGCTGCCCCGCGGTGGCAGGCAGGGACGGAGCTTCCCCCGCTCCTACGGCAGCGGCGGCGGGCGGGGAGGGAGCTTTCCCGCGCCCGTGGCGCCGGCGGCGGGCAGGGACGGAGTTTCCCCGCTCCTGCCGCGGCGGCGGCGGGCGGGGACAAAGCACCCCGTCGGCTCCCCGAGCCACGGCAATGGCAGCGCGGGGCTCCTGTTAGCTCCCCGGGCCACAGCAATGGCGGCGCGCGCTTCCCCCCCCTCCCCAGGCTGCAGCAATGGCAGCGCGGGCTTCCCCCCCCCTCCCCGGGCCCCGGTAGGGGCGGCCCGGGTCCCCCCTCTCCTCCCCGGGCCGCAGCAATGGCGGCGCCGGGCCCCCCCCCGTCTCTCCCCTGGGCTGTGGCAGAGGAGGAAAGAGAGCTCTCCCGCCTCTCTCCCCGCCCCCCGTGCTGCCTGCAGGGAGCCAGGCTCCACCCACGGTGCAACAAAGTAGCGATTTGTAACAATCGCAAAATGCCGACTTTGCAGCTGCTCGGCTCAGCACTCTGGCAGGCACTTCTGAGGTTGTATTAGCCGCTCCTGATTATTAGCCGCATTTCCGGTTTAGGAGCAAAATCTTAGTCAAATTGGTGCGGCTTGTATTCGTGAAATTACTGTACTTGACCAACAGTGTATCAGCAGAAACATGCAATCTTGATTGTCCTCCATACCATCTGAAGATCCTGTTATTTTAGACACAGCTAAAAAAACCCGTCAGAACAAATGTAATGCTTGGGTATCATAAAAAATATTCCTTCCAACCCCTTTACACTCCACAACATTATGTCCTTCAAAATGGACAGATTTCCCCTTAGGAAAATGCTTTTAAAGCTGTTTGACTATAGTGGGGGTAGCCCCAGATGTTCAAGCCCATAGCATAAAATGCACCAGGAGAGAGCCCAGGACTGAGAGATCACAGAGTCAGTGTTAGCACTTAGGGACCCAGCAGGGATCAAACCCACAGGGCACTGAATCAAAGATCCAAACCAGGAAACTGAGTGAGATGGCACTGTGGATAAACTCCTCAGTCCTCAGGGACATCAGCTGAATTAAAAGTTTTTGGCACCTCCATAGAGTGAAGTGTCTTTGGGGGGTCACTGATGCCTTTCTGCCACACCATCACACCATGGAGCCTTGCTGCTCATGTTTCTGTGTATCCTGCTAGCTGATGTGGGCAACATGTACGTTCTGATTTGGCCTGAGAATGAGCACCTCTGAGAGCATGTGTGTGTTTGCAGTGCAGGAACTAATGGCTGAGGACATGGCATGCAGAGAAGCTGGGGAATGTTTGAAAGGCCAGGACTTTGAAGTGAATATTGGAGCTCTGGAAGATGTGCAAAACATATATTATCTGATGCTTACCTCATTCTTTTGCATCTGCTACTGGTCTGTGTCAGAGATAGGATGGACTGTACTGTCTTGGTCACTTTTTATGACTTTTTATCAAGTGTTGCATTCTAGTAGTGTAAAATGTACAGAGTTGTCACTGTATGGCTATAATGGAAGTAAATCTACAGTAGGCATTCAGAGGATTTTATAAAAAATCAAAATTTTAAGTATTTTATAAAAATATTTTATTAAAATACTGTTAGTATTAACATAATGAAACATTAATATACTATCAGGATTAACATAATGAAACATTTCCCTTTTCTTTTCATAAAATACTTCCACAAACTACAATGTTTCCGTAAAACCTGCAGTAACTGCAGAAGGAATTTCAAAACTGGAAAGACATATTCTGTGTAATTAGAGCATCTGGTGCTGTGGATTTCACTGAAACATCACATGCACTTCGCCTGGTACACTCAAATTATCTTTTCAACATGATTATCAGTCAGAGATCAGATACTGAATCTGGGAACCAGTAAAAGACCAGTCTTTTCTCCCAGCTGATGTTGTGTTAATGCAATTCTCAAAATATGCTGGCTAGTTTCAAAAGCAGTTCAGCATGAATACATGCAGGCCCAGCAGCTGTGCCAGGGAAATTCTGACAGCAGATGGACCAGAGATTGCTGTGAAACTTTTACTGCATATCTGTTACTCCATTTTATACCTGTACCTGTCGGTCCAGCACCAGCTGACGTTGCATGCAGAAATGAGGACAGACGCAGTTTGCAAGTCAACAACAAGTACAAAAACAAGCCCTGGAAATGTGCTCACTTTTGCCACAGCATTGCTGTTAGTACAGCTATTGAGGTAGGAGGGAAAGGGGAAGGCATGTTGATACCACCTGTCTACCTACACTTGAGCCAACAGTATCCTTGTCCAAATTGTTTTCCCATTTGTCTCAATTAAAATGTGTCTCTGCTCACTTGAGTCACAACTAACCCATAACAAACTGTCTGATAATGTTAAGTGTACATTGAGGTGGAACAGTGAATCATTACAAACAGTTTACTCCACTAATTATAAATTATTCTCAGTTCTGTTTTTCTAACTCCGATCACTTCCCCAGTGGGCCTTTAATATTTTGATAAACAATTCCCAGAAAAAGGCAATTTCATAGTCTATTACCTCCTGTACTCAGGGTTCATAAAAAATCACAGCTAAGTTGGATTTTTTACTCTTTGTCCACCTCTAATGGAGCACAGAACATTTGCTTCTGTACAAATATTTCCAAAGCTGCATTTTTTGAGAACAGAAGCCATCACTGGTAATTGCTTTATTGCCATCCTGAGGCTGGCTTTTAAATTTTGTAACAAGCTACTGGCATGATCAGCTCCAAATGTGTTTGGGAGATTTACACTTGGTTAAATACTGTAGCAACTGTGGTCAACTAGAATTCATTGTCCTGCACCTGCTGTGCCACATAGCTGTGTTTTTGTGCTGATATAGAGAACCCACAGAGAAGTCTTTGGTTTGGGGGAGAAACCTGCACCTGGAAAAGCCTTTTGTAAGTAAAGATTGTGAGGGAACCAAACCATCTTCTGTGAGATAAATCTCATTACTCAAGGCAGGGATCCTTCTTTCTAACTTAATTTTTGTTGCCTGTCAATGGAGAACACCGAACTACTGCAGCAATCCTGGGTGGGTTTTCCAAACATGCCTAAGTATGCTATTTGATTTAAGGGCTTTTGATCTTCATGAGAGTCTAAATCGTATCTCAAAGGTGAGGGGGTTTGTATCATATTTCTTTTATTTTAGTCTTCATCGTGGACTGATATTGGCTCAAGGCAAGTGCTAAGGAATCTTTAATCTACTTGTGCTGAAAACACAGCTTTTACACAAAGTTTGAAAAATGGATTTAAGTAATCATCTGGGTCACAAGGGAATTTGGTTTCTCTCTTGCCTGTCAGCAAGGTCACTGGATATTGTTGTTTGTTGAGGCAGATCTGGGATCATGTGGCAAAGGAGGCTGGAAGAACTTTGAGAGGGCTGCTCTTTTTTCCCACTAATTTCTATTAACTTGGATGGGGATAAAGTGTACAAGAGCCTTAGGAAGGAGCAGGAAATTTCCCAGAATAAATATGGAATGATCATCCAAAACAAAATTTAAAAATGGGTGAGGAAGACTGTTTATGGTTGGTTTTTTTTATTGCTTAATTATTTGCATTCCCTTCACTTGTTAAAGGACAATCAGCAAAGCTGTAATTACCACTGAAAGGTGATCTGAAAAAAGAGGAGGTGTAGTTCAATAGGGAAAACACAAAATGGTTCACTTTGGCAAGTGAGTACCCAGTTCTGCAGAAGCTTGTCATCTGACCCTAAGCCATGCAACCATCAGTATAAATGTTGATGAGAAGCTGGTGTGAAATCCAACTTCCATCCAAAGTGTACCAGCAGAAGCTGGGCATTCTTCTACTTTATATCAAGTCTTTAATCCTTTAAAGACAACTATTAATGCTATTTGATAATGCATAATTTTAGAGAAGAAAACATATACTGTCAAAGTCTGCTTTATTTCATATATGCACTTTGAGTTAAAATTGTTGCCCTTATTTTAAAAAAATACCATGCAGAGTCTTCTGTGGTTATGGAAAAATTTTAGATTATAATTCCAAATTCTTAATAAAAACAAAATTATTTTAAATTGATGCTGGAATCTTTAAAGTTCAGATTCTATGAGCACACTATGCTATGGACATTTACACCAATTGCCTATACAAGAGATACAATATTTGAAATGAAAAACATGACTACCTAAAAGATCAAAGCAGAGCTCTTGTCTTTGGTTGTCATGAGTTTTAGATCTCACAGATCCTACAGTTTTACTTCAAGGACAGAACTTCCTAGTTCCTATGTAAAACCAATTTTCTGTCATCTGTTTGTGTCTCTAGAGAGATTCAAGACAGAAGAATAAATAGTAATTATACCATGACCCTGAATAGAGGTTTTTCATAGAGAATATAGTTGCTTGTCTATTATTCTAGGGGATAAAGAAATGAATGATCAGACAGAATTTCAGGATATGAATTTAAATTTGTAGTAGAAAAAATTGTCATAATTCAGCACAATACTAGCTTTTTATTCTCAGAAGAAATGCAACATAAGGATATTAATTTACTCATTAAGATACTATATTTTTGATAATCTTTAATATAAATTCTTCCTAGCTGTAAAAATTACTCATCTCACCTGAGTAGTGACCACTCACAGGCAGTTTGGCACATCTGTAATGAGCTTCTCTGTGGGTTCAGCATTGTACCTTGATTTCTTGCACACATCACTTCCATTGGTAGATGGATGCCTTGCTGGAAGGGCACAGAACTACTCCCATAGCTGAGTAAAGTGATCTCTAAGAAGGTTTTGTGTAGAAACAAATATAACCAGGATGACTGAAACAACTTCCACATTTTTTTTCAATCCTAGTAAAGTACTTTTGTTGGGAAGAAAAAGAAAAATCCGGAGTTGCATATTGTCATTTCAAAATGTTGAAGACTTTTTAGTAATTCAGAAAAGAATCATGTTCCACAGTTGAAAATGTAAATATATTTGTTCATAACTTCTGAGCTTCACAAAAGTTTTGAAAACAGTTGGTTTTATTTTACTTCAGTTAATCTTTCTGGGCATGTTTGCCCTTTAATGCAAACAGTGAATCACAAAACCATTTACATTTAAAAGTAGAACAAACAGAACTGGAAATGCAGTAGAGTAGAGCCAGAAAGTGGTTGTTAGAATTAGGATGAATCCATGGCAAAAGATGCAGGAATGCCTTCTTTTGGGCCCATACCAAATAAGAACTTAGCTCGTTCATTCTCATTCCAGCATGAGAGGGGATTGAGGCTTGTGCCCCTTCTGTTCTTTTGTTCAATCTCAGTAATTCTCAGAGGTTTTAATGAACTTCTGATGCATTTGACAGACAGGTTATCAGTCTCAAATACATAACGGCTGGCAAATATTACAAGTATGTACATAAAGGACAGAAGGTTACAGATATACCTGGAATGGTGCAAATTTGGAGTAAGGGCAACAGAAAACAAATACAGGGAAAAAAACATTACACAAATAATAAAAATATAGGAGAAACTTGGACCAGAATTCATGCCTTGCTAGACACCAGAGAATTTGCCCAAAATATGTATTTCTGCATTTCAGCTACTTTTTTCTGCTGCTGTGACAGCTGCTCCCTTGATTTTGTAAGTGTAGGTTTGATAAATATAATGAGATGTGCAATGTTAAGGGCAATGCAGTGACTTATCCATGTGAAACAGATAATTAAAACCACCAGAATTATATCAGCTGATCAGAGGAAAATATGACTGAAGTTATTAATTAGAGATCAGCAAATAGGTCTGAATCAAAACCTACACCAGCAGTAATTCTCTGGGATAAAGCAGAAGAAATGTTGTTTCTTTCCTGGAGATGTGATTTTGTTCTCTTTTAATCTTTAATTTCTTAGAATGCAGCAGTGCAAAAAATGGCAAGTTTGGTCCTTTTGGACTTCGTTCATTTCTGCTGTAACTGTATATTGGGAATGAGCAATGAACATGTAGCTAACATATGAAAATAGCTTTAATTCATTGTATTACACTGCTATAATAATGTTCTTTATCCAAAGTAAATAACTTCATTAGGAGAATGCAAGACCTCCATTTTTGGATATATTGGATATATCTATATACATTATTAATTAATTTTTAAAGATTGGTATGTTAATTTACCAGACTGTAAAAACACATTTTTGTTAATGGATATCACAGTTTGAAAGACAATTTCCTAGCACTCACAGCTCTTTCCCTCTGCTCTCCCCCTCTCTCATCCTTCTTTCTCCATAAACCCCTTTTCGACTGTGCATGGTGCAACACACAATTCCATGAGGTTTTTCCCCTTGCCCTTATCTCTATAGGCCTGTTACATTTTGTGAACATTTTTCATGAACACCTTGGCAGGGGGGATCAGAGACGCGTTCTCAGCTGGAGATGTGTCCCTCTCCTCCAGCTGCCATGGTTTCACCCACACTACTCCATCAACCCCCCGATGTGACACGGTCAAAGTTGTCACAGGCACATGGGGTGCTCACCTATTCGGCTGCAAAGCTGGAGACAGTGCAAACAGTGGGCAGAAAACCTGAGCTGACTTCAGCCGGGTATCACCCCGTGGAGGTTTAGCTGACTGAAGTGCTCTCCCTTTTGTTTCCAAAGCGATCAGTCGCACAGTGGGGTGTTGTAGCAGAGGTGTAGCTTTAAACCCATCTACACACAAGGTAAATACAAGGCAGAAAACATTTCAAATGGGACAGAAAGTGAAGAAAGGCTTATCCAGAGCTCAGTCACTGAAACGAATGAGCATCAGTGCAATCCCTAGCAGCCATTCCAGTAATTTTATAATGTAGGGAGATTTGAGAGTTCAGTGGAGCTGCTCCTCACTAATTTCTTGTTATCTTTTGCTTTTATCTTCAAGGTGAACTGCCAGACTCAGCTGTCATGTGTTAGCTGTTACCAGAAAGATTTATATTAGAACCACAGACAAAAATCAACTCTCCGTAAATACAAACAGGGCGGTAACAGGGAATCACAGACTCGCCCTGATGCTGCCTTGTACACACATGCTTGCCTGTGCACATTTGATGAATGAGGTCATGAGAGCATGCAAATAGCAGTTCCTACTATTTGCCAATATCTTGGGAGAGTGAACGGCTTTACTGAGAAAAAGCAACCATCAAGAACAGGTTCAGAAGGTATGACATAACACAGAAGGGATGCTTCACACTGCAGATTGTTACTTCATGTGTGGAGTCTAAAAGGGTTAATACTGCTCCTGGGGACAGAGAGAAAGATGGGAATGGAATAAAACAAGAAAGAAGGACACAAAAACCAGTGAATGAGGACACAAGTAGCGGTGATAGTGGATCTAATAGTCTGAAAGAAATTATAATCTTGTGCCTGGCTGATTATCTAAATTGCTGGCAGAGCACCAGCACAGGCTTTTACTGTAGAGTCCGGTGTGAAGCCCAGCAGAAGCCCTTGGAGCAGGGGTGGGAAGCATCCTGATCACCCCATCATGCCAGAGACTCCAGTTCTCTTGTGCTTATAAATGATCCAGCACTCCATCTCCTCCTTCTTTTCCTCTCCCTGGCCCTCGAGGAAATCTGGAATTGTTTTACAGATGGAAAGGACTGCAGGAGGAGGTGCTTTGCTCCACACCCTGCTCATGCCTGCCTGCTCCGGGCTGCAAGCTGGCAGTGTGGGAAACAGTGGTGACAGAGTGTGGGACACACTGGGGACACAGTGTGGACCACAGTGGGGACAGAGTGAGGGACAGAGTGAAGGACACAGTGGGAACACAGTGGGGGCACATTTGGGACACAGGGCACAGCTGTCCCCTGGGTGCAGCCCACAAGTGCCACCCCTCACCTGGTTCCCCCGGACACCTCAGTCTGACATCAGCTGCTAAGGCAACTTCCAGAAACAGCCTGGCTGTTCCGGGGGATCCTTGCTTCCTCCTGCAGAAGGCTTTGAACAGCAGTAGAAGGGGATGCTAAATAAGGGAAGGGGGTGCTAAGGAAAGCTGAGGGAAAAGGATGTGGGGGATAAGCAGCAGGGAAGGAAATACAGGTGAATGCTATTTTTAAAGAGCTATGGGAGGGTTAAGAAAGCCACATAACTCAAAAAATAAATCGGGAAAAGACAAAGAAAAAAAACCCCACCACTAGCCTTGCCTCATACACATAAAAACACAACCCCCGTCCCCCCCAAACAATGAAAACAAACAAACAAAAAGAAAAAAGAACAAAAGGTTAACTTGGCTTGGGACAGGGTCTTGACAGCAGCACTGGAAGGAGACCAAGCTATGGGTGAAGTCAAGGAGAGAGTACTTTCTTGCTGATTTGCTGTACAGAACAAAACCAGCAAGACCTCCCAAGGGTCTCCCAGAGACTATTTCCTTCCCCCTGCTCACCCCATCCATATTTGCAGACCCAGCCCCTTCAGAGAGGATGATGGAGAAAGATCTGGAAGTCTGATGAACCTCAAGAAACAGCCCACTGCCATGTGGAGGTCAATCCTCAGCATTCCACCTGAAATGAAGAGATGGAAGTTCTGTTCCTCAAAATCAATAGTAATCAATAGTGGTAATTGGTGAGGTTGGGCTGTTTATCCACTGTAACACCGCACTTCAGGTTCCATGGAAAACTGCTTGGATGACTGGTTGGGAGACTCTGGAGGTTTTCAGAACTTGCCTAGGCAAAGCCCTGAGCAGCCTGATCCCCCTGTGAATGCTTTGCTTAGGAGGCTGTGCTAGATGGTTTCCAGAGGTGGTTTCCCACCTGCTGGTTCCATGGCTCTACAGGGAGATGCTGTCAAAGACTGTGGTGTACTCCTGGCACCCAAGGAGTGGGAGGCTGTGCAGAACCTGCATTTGCCTGCAGAACAGGTTGGAGCAGGTCTGAATCCACTACATGTATAGTGGGAAGTCTGACATAGCAGAGCAGCACAAGCAGAGTGGTAAGGTTTTTCATAAATCTGGATGGATAAACTTCTGGGGTTTTGTCAGTCTCTTATTATTTTTCATGTAATTGCCAAGAAACAGTTAAGTCACAGCTTGATGACAAGGCTTGGTCATTTTTAAAAAACATGCTACCTTAGCAAATCAGTTAAGTGACATCCCTGTTCACACACACACAAGATGCAAGGACCATGGAAAATGACATTCAACAAGAAAAACTACCTTTACCTAACACAAACCACAAAATGTGAAATATAGTTCATATAAACAGGCAGTTCAGAAACCCAGAACTTAAACAAAATATGTCTCAGAATAAGCATTGCTAAGAGGTGATAATTTGTGACTGTTGGCCCCACAAGTCATTGATTGCACAGCTAACCCTGAGATGAAGCAGCAGCAAAAATGCTGAGGTGCAATGTGAGTTGTATATATTTATGTCTTCATTTAACACCCCAAGAAACAAAGCTCTGTTAGCCAATTTTGAACAGCTCTTGTGACTCTTATCATCACACTCATAAAACTGGACAACACAAAGACATGAGCCCTAAAATGTGTTTGGGTTTATTTGTTTATTTGTTTATTTGTTTATTTGTTTATTTGTTTGGTTTAGGGTTTTTGTGGGTTTTTTGGTTTGGTTTTTTTTGTTTGGTTTCTTGTTTTGTTTTTGTTTGTTTTTTCTTTTTCTTTAGCATGAACTAAAATAGTATTTTTTTCAAGCTGTCACATATTCAATTTTTCAACCAGCTTGTTAGTTGTCATGGCCATTTGCAATCATAGGAGTTGTTGGTCTTCCTTCGCATTTTACACCATTGCAAAGGTTATTAAGGAAAAATATACAGTCCTTTAATTTACTGTAATACTTTTTGATGGAATCAGCTCATAAAGGTGGTAGGAAACATTGAAATGGCTGCATAAACTAGCATTGCACTTGAGTTTGAGGAGAGGTGGTATAAACACCATTTATTAAAAAGGGGAGGGGTCATAGAGCTCTTTGGAGGGAACAGCACCAACAATGTAAAACAGAGGATGAATATAAAAGCAGTATTAAACCAACATCGAAGGTCCCGAGGCCCCAGATATTAAAAATTAAGTTTAAAAATTAGGATGGTTAAATATATGCATTTAGCTGGATCAGTACTCGGCTGCATGTTGCAATGAAAATACGTCAAGTCAGACTTAACAACATTCTAAGGCTCGTGGTTTTTAATTCAATGCTGAGCACATCCCTTTGTGCTCTGACGACAAGAGTCCTCATTTTTAAACTTCTTTTGAAAAACCAGGGAGGGAGAAAGCTTCCATCCTTACAAATGTATCTGGAAAAGGTACTGCTACCCTAGCAACAGATACTGTTTCAAAGCAAATAAGCTATTTGTCTGGTACATATCCATCAAAAGACGTCTGCAAACATGATGAATTCAGATAAGAAGAATGGGCATTCATAGCACACACTGAACAAAGTGTTTCTTCATGTCTCCATGTCTGTCAGTATATACTGAGTGTCATTTGGGATTCACTATTATTTGATGTCTTACCATTACAAATAGGTGTCCAAACTAAATAAAAGCCAAATACAACACAGACTAAATTAGATCAAATCAATCTCATTTTACATCCATTTACTGCTCACATTTTCCTGGGGAAATTACAGTTAGCCCAAATCCTGTGCAAAGGACTTTTAATTGAAAAAAAAAAAAAAGGAAATTATATCCTAGAATATCAACACTTTAAAATACAGCCTAATTTTTAAAAAAGGCTTTTTTTTACTGCCTTGCTGGAAGCAGGGTGGAAAACTAATTAAGTGATTCACCCTGATACTTGAACAGTGGGTATGCTCTGTGGATGGAAAGCACATAAAAAAGATCACAGTTTGTCTCAGCATGTACTCCCAACTCAGCAGGTTGTACAGGTGTATTTCTTGTTGACCATTCCAGCTCTGACACCACAGTTTTGAGTCATGATCTTTTATAGGATGGCAATTTTAATGTATGAGTAACTGGGGAAGTGCATTTTGAATTGCCTGTCCTGTCACAGCTTCATTACACAAGGAGGGCATGTGCAGCCACAGCCTTTTGTGTTGACAAGTGCCCAGAAAGTCCAATTCAGCTGGAGATGCTTAGTCTTGAGAAAGTAACAAAATAGTGACTTCTTTGAAATGTGGGACTGCTGGATGGTATCTGTTGGTTGGAGAGCTGGTTGCTAATTATTTCAATTAATTTTATATCATGCCTGGGAAAATTATTTCTTTCATAATGAAAGCCTGTCTGCTTCAGAGGTTGCGGCTTGTTTCTCTAAGCCTTGTTTTCCTGTTTCACTTGCCTGCAATGACTGCTTGCAATCTGGGTATGTCAGCCCACAATTTCTGTGGGAAAACCAGTGTCTCAAAGTGGTTTTGCATTTCCATGTACATCAGAAGAAGCACAGAGTGGCAAACCATGCCAAAACAGCAGCTATTGCTGGGCAGAGCTGGGACATTTCTAATCTCACTTTACCTGTCCTTTTCACTATTTGTTATAAAGCCTCAAAATGGGCAAGTTATGCTGAGAGCATGTACAGCCTGTTCTTTTTACAGATTTTAAAGACATTTTTTCTTGGATGGCTCTTCTTTATTACTCTTTTTTGGTCACGATCCTGTTTCTACACAGACTAGACCCAAAATGAGGGAGCTTTCATCATTGACTCAAGAAGACATCAAATCAGATCCTGACTGTGCAAAAAGACAAAGAAAGACTTTCTATCCTGTTATTCTTTGGCATGAGAAATATTTTCTTTCTAACTGGACTGCTCTTATATCATTGTCATATATTCTCTTATGCTGCTATTGCAGTCACAATTTGTTTCCCATCTTTTGCTTTCTGACAGCCATAAAAAGCCTAGAATATTTTGTCAGATATCTTCTCTAGGAGGTCAAACCCCATCCAGTTTGGGCACTGTAAAATTCCATGTAGGATAACTGATTTTCATGAAGATAGAAAGAAGGAATTAATGTGTACTGCTTTTTGTACAACGTCAATGATTATGTATGGATGCTCTTTTAAAATGAATTGTTTATGCTGAGCTTTTTTCTTTCCACATAGTGAACTCCATCTGAGACAGGTCAAATAATCACCCTGACAACACAGTATTAATGGCCAAATCATTCTATCACAGCTGAAATTATGTTAATACATACAGCTAAGGCACATGGAGGCTGTGTGGATTTTCTAATTTCACGATTATAAGCCGCACCATTTTGACTAAAATTTTGCTCCCATCCCGGAAACGCGGCTTACACTCAGGAGTGGCTAATATGTGAATAACTTTCTGACATTTACAACCCCGGAAGTGCCAGCTAGGGTGCCGAGCCGAGCATCTGCCAGTAAAACCCAGGATTTCGTGATTGTTACAAATTGGTTACTCCGTTGCGCAGTGGGTGGGGCCAGCTCAGTGCTGGCAGCGCGGGGGGGAAGGTGGGGACTTCCTCCTTCAGGCAGCGCAGCCCAGGGGAGAGGCGGGGGGGGGCTCCATGCCGGCAGCGCGGGGTGGGGAGGGAGGCGGGGCTCCGTGCTGCCATCCCTGTGGCCTGTGGGGGAAGCAGGGGGCTCCCGCCCCTGCCTACCGCCGCGGGAGCCAGGGGGGTTCCTTCCTCTCCTGCCACCGCCGCTGCAGGAGCAGGCAGGCTCCTTCCCCTCCTGCTGCCGCGGGGCAGCGCCTGTCCGGGGTGAGCGAGCCCAGTGCCAGCGGCAGCCGGCCCCGAGCAGCAGCGCCGGGCTGGGCCGCCTGGCCCCGTCAGCAGCCCCGAGTGGGCTGAGCCCGCACGGCCCGAGCCGAGCCAGTAAACACCGCGATCCTGCGATTCTGTTACTATTTGGCAACTTTGTTGCACACGGGTCCTCGCTGCGAACGACAGAGCAGCTTATAATCAGGTGCGGTATGGAACAAAATGTTGCCAATACCCGGAGATGCAGCTTATAGTCCATGCGGCTTGTGTCCCGGTTTAAAGGGACAGTATTGCCAGGAAAAGGGAATTCAGGAACTCGCAGGCACAGAAAAGGTATAGGTTGGGAATAACAGTTCTTTACTGAAATATTTATAAGACAAACAAAAACAGCATCAGCTATACGAAAGGAAAAAAAAAAAAAAGTGACAGAACAGAATGGAATTCAGTCCCAGTCCCTTTTTTCAGTCACCGATGGCTCTCCGATGGACCAGGGCGGGCGGCTTCTTAGTCGCGGCTGCTGCAGGGGCAGGGGAGGGGGCCAGATGGCCTCACCGTCCCAGGTGGAAGAAAAGGGGTGAGGAAGGAAACTGCTCACCGTGGGCGTCCCAGTTCCCAGTTGTTCAGAGGAAGCAGGAAGCTTTAGCAGTCCAAATCCAAGAAGCCTGATCCCAACAGGAGAAAAAGAACCTCTCTCCTCCAGTTCGGCCGGCGAGCTGTGGAGTTCTCCTATCCTCAGTGTCCTCTTACTTGCCGAAAAACAAAAGCAGGACTCCACCTTTCCCTAATGGGCCATCAGCTTGCTTCAGCTAGTCATTTGTCTCCAACTCTTAACGGCTAATAGGAGAGCCATCCCGGCTAGCTTAACATAATAATGGGAAAAATTTCTAAACCTCGCCAACCCACAACACTTGTAATCGTGAAATTACTGTACCTGTAATACATTGAAACCTGCATTCTCTGCAATTTGTATAGGCAGAAGACAGCAGGTTCCAGAAGCTTTAATCTTGTTCACAAGGCATTTTCATAATAGCAGAACCAAAAAATCCAGGTGCTCTGAGGCAGCACATTCAAGGCTGAGACAGAAGTGGATGTGAACAGAGATAAAATAGTTTTAGGCACCACATCTCTTATCTTTCAAAAATTGAAATGCTACAGCCATCTGTCAGAATTCCCCTCTCAGTTCTGATGGTGATGCAGATCAAGGACATCCTACTTGGGCCTGCAGAGCTGGGAAGCTCTCCTCACTCACAATAAATCGGTCTGTTTGAGAAAGGCATTGTCTCTTTCCAGAAGTGTCATTCTGTCATCTGAGCCCACAGACAAAAGAAACAGCCATTTTTCTTCACATCAAGATTTTATTATGATTGAAGTTATAGCAAGAACTGGAGGCATTCTTTATAAACCATTGTTTGAACAGCAGACAAACAGTAGCTAAAATCTATGGGAGTTAGCAAAAGGATTCAAAATAAAGATGAACTCTGTGTGGATGTGTACCTGGGGGAGCCTCTGCTCTGGTGCCTGGAGTCCCTCCTCCACCTTCTTCTGCCCTGAATCACACATCTGCAGGTTTCTCTCACATATTCTCACTCCTCTCTTTCAGTCACTGTTGCTCCACTTCTTTCCCCCATTAAATATGTTACCTCAGCCAGCAGCAGCTCTGTCAGACATGGGGAAAGTTTCCAACACCTCCCACAGAAGCCACTCTTGTATCCCCCTCCATTGCCAAAAAGCCCCCTGTTACCAAAATATTGCCTTGGAAAGCCAATACTGTGTCCCAGCTCCATTCAGGACAGAGGCATCTATTTAGCAGGGGGTGGAGCCCAGACCCGTGTGTGTGGTCAGGAGTTATTCTATAGCACTTACACCATTTCCAGGAGTTAAGGGAGTGTCTGGCTTCTGAGGAGAAAGGTGTGGCTTTCAATAGAAAAAAAAAGGTGGTGGGAAGGGAGAAAGTGTTCACCATTTGTTCATTGTCTTGGGGTTCACAGTGAGCATTTTTTGCATGGGAATCATTCTTTTGTATACTTTTGTTATTAATATTGTTGCTGCTACTGTTTGTTTTCTTCTCTCATTGCTGTTTCCAGTAAATTGCTCTTACATCAACCTGTGATCTCTGTTTTTTGTGCCTTCCATTGAAGGGGGGTTATGAGTGGAGGTGTGTGTTTTAGCAGGAGTACTAAACTGGAGAACACCATTCCTAAACCACAATACTTGCTAACTTAGAACTGCAAATATCATTGCTTACATGGGAAAAGGAGTAAACCTAGATGGAGTTCTCTGAGCAGGTCATGACTGCACCAAAGGGATTTCCAGAAGGCTCTAGAAATTGTTCCATGGCATGTCTGACATATTTGCATAGGGTACAGCTTCATTCTGCTGACAAGAATAAGCACATTAATCATAGGGGACTCAACACTTATTTAGCAAGCCAGTTGTGGTAAACATATCATTATTTTCACAGAATAAATTATCTGAGAAGGGTAATTTGAGACTGAAGTGATAAAATAGTTTCAGAGGAATCTAAATGGTTCCTAAAAATTAGCAAATCATATTTCATGATGCTTATCAAGCAAAAATAGGTAGATTAGGATAGAGCTTTGTTTGAGCACAAAAAGGAGGTATCAGAATCAATTGACAGTAACTCCAGAGAAGTCTCCAGAATATAATTTGTAGATTTGCTCTCATCAGTCTGCATCAACATCTTATGCCTAGGAAAGGTACTTATGCCTATGTCAGGTACTTCTGATGCTCTCAAAGCAAGTAAGGAAAAGACAAAAGGCAGAGTAAGGTTCTACAGCAAACATCCCCCCTGGCATTGTGCTGAAGATTCCAAATGCAGAAGTCCAAAAATGCAGGAGAGGAAAGAGGCAGAGTGGTTGAACAGACAGCAGTTCCCACATCAAGGCAAAAAAAACCCATCTGAACAACAAAACAAGGGTTTATGGTATTAGAGAAAAAAATACCCAAAAAAGCGACCCAAACCCAAACCAGTTCTGAAAAGGAAAAATGCCCTGGAGCCATGAAAGGGAAACAGAATATTTTATCAGCCTCAAGCTAGTGAAGATACTGCTGTGCAGAACGAGTCACAAATGAGGAGATGTTCTTCTAAAATACTTATTTTATGGAAGAAGCACAGCCTGCCAGAAAAATAAGAAACTTGTCAAAATGCAAGCAGTAGCTGTTGTGACTTTTTTTGCTGTGTATTAAAGGGTTTGGAAACACTTCAGTGACAGATTTATCAGTCAAAAAAATGCCTATTTAGTCTAAATAAAAATAACATGAAAATGTGTTGGAAAAATGTGGCCAGGGCTCATGCTGGAGAGCTGGACTGAATCTCCTCACAAAGATGAATTTCTCCATGTGCCTTCTATTCATATGGACTGCAGAAGTTCATAATAAAAAACAGCCCCAGGGAGACAGACTCACCAGTTTTCTGCTTACTGCCTCTTCTTAACTCAGTAACTGTAACACTAGGTCTGGCCTTTTCCCTAAAATCCAAAGATTTTAGTTCCTCCTCCACTTGACTTTCAGAAGTGGGTTTTGCTGTCAGCAATTTATTTATGAGGCAAAATGGAAGTAACAAGAGGAATGTCTAAATTTTTAACTGGAGTTAAACAATATTTTTTTGTGCAGTTCTATCACATATTACCCCTTAACAGAGGGAAATAGCTGCTTCTTGCTCTAGTGGAAGTTTTAATTTCTATATCCAAACCTAATGGTATTCAGCTGTCATCAACTATTGATGAAATCCACTGATCCTGGTCTTGTAAGGATCAGGAGTAATCAGGATCTTTAAGTAGAGTCAGTGCTGACAGTTCTTAGTTTGTTATTTTCCTAAAACAGAATAGAGGTTTTTGGGCTAAAAGTGCAGTAATATCAGAATTGATGTTTATGCATCCAAAAACCTCAGATAAGTAAAATGTCTCTCAAAGAAAAATGTGAATGACACCAAATCTTCAAATAAGAATAAGGACTTACATAGGATTTTAAGTTACTGCTCATAATTTTCCATGTGCTGTGTCAGATTGATGAAAAGAAGCAATGACTTTCTCAACCCTTTGCCCAAAACACAACAGTTTTACATGTAGGTTCTGCACTCTGATTTCCTTAATGGAAGAAATATCTTGTGGAAGATTTGAAATTTACTCAAATATTGTGAACTAGACCTCTTCTGTTGTGGGACTTTGATTTTGTTGTGTCTCTTCTCCAAGTTGAGCCACGCCAACTCAGCCTTTCCTCACAGCAGAGGTGCTGCAGCCCTCTGGCCATCTTCATGTCCCTCCTCTGGACTCACTCCTACAGATCCATGTCCTTCCTTTGCTGGGAACCCCAGAGCTGGACACAGAACACACCAGAGCAGATGGGCAGAATCCCCTCCCTCACCTGCTGGCCACACTGCTTTGGATGCTGCCCAGGACATGGCTGGCTTTCTGTCTGATTTACAGGACCTTTACCTCATTGGAAAATATTTCCTCCTGATACACTTTAAAAGTTGAAATTGGGCTTGGATGTTTTATGTTGAAATACGTTATAATATGAGATAGCTATACTAGTTCAAACCATCATGAAAAGAAATATGTCCACATTCTTGTTTTAAATTTTCCAACTTCTTGCTTCATCTGGTTCTCTTCTCTTTGCAGGAGGGGCACTGAACAACTATTCCTTTTTCTCTTGCCTTTTGTTAGCCATCTGACAGACTTTTAGCATCCCACTTCAACTGCTTTTTCAGTTGTTGAAATGCAGTAGTTTATTTAACGTTCCCTGTACATTACATCCTTCTTTCCCCCGGTTAACTCTTCCTGACCACTGAAACAAAAAATAAAATGATCTATTATACTTCCCAAATCTGCCTCATGAATGTGAGTAGCCAGCCCAGAGCCTTCAAACTTCCTATCTTGATAATGTGCACAATTGAAAAGAGCCTGAAAGAACACATAATTATTTTTTTCTTTCTTGTGGCAGACCTCAATTATTTAATGACCCATGCATAAAAAACAAGTTTGTGTCTGCACCCACATATTCATAATTTATTTAACTGTCTAGCATAGAAGTAAAGAAAAAGTGAGATATTAAATAAGTTGGAACTCATCTAAGGTATTTCATGTTCTACTGGCTCCACTGCCAATGTCATAATTTTAGAGACTTTTTTCCTGATTTGGTGGTTTTATTTTTAACTTGTGAATACACAAGAGACAAACAGATAGAATGCACCCTCAAGAAGTTTGCTGATGTTATGAAACTGGGGGCTGATACACCTGAAGGCTGTGTTGCCATTCAGTGAGACCTTGATTTTTTTGTAATTCATCAAAAAAACACAGACTTTGCTAAACTTTTTAGCTTCCAGCCAGGAAAGTCAGAGGTGATGACAAATTTCAAGTACTTCATCTTGGTCATATATATTTATTTCAAGTATTGACTCATCAGCATTCAACTCAGTATCACAAGAAGTACTAAAAAAGACATTGGAAAGAAAAAAAATAGGAGAAAAAATTACAAAGAAAAAAGGTTTTCTTGAATAAATTGTGCTTTATTTAGTGTGTTCCCTTATATAACTCAGAGGAGACTGTGAACACTGGTATGGAATATTTAAATAGCTTTGGCAATTTTAATTTTCTTTTGCCTAAGTAAGATACTTTTGAAAATCCACCTAAGTAATAATTTCTTTTTTCTAAAAAGCACTATTTTTTAAAATAGATTCTATATGTTCCTGTTTTATATAATACTAATTTTTCACAGGAGGATAAGACAGACACATTCATTATAATCTTCTGCTTCATAGCAAAGGATAGCTGTGGCTGAAATACTTTTCCTTGCTTTAAGGAGCATGGTGCCAATCTCAAAAGCAGTTTCTATGATAATACCTGACACATGTATGACTGCTCAGGACTATGTCCCATTACAACATATCAATAGAAAAAAAAATGAGAATAATGTAATGAAGTATTATCCTGGTAATAATACTTCTGGTCCCAAATCAACCAGATCAAGAAACATTAATCCACACCAATCATGACCTGAGTAAATGACTTAGCCATTCTGTGTCTTGGTACCCAGCTCTAACTGAGGATAGTAGATCCTACTTTTTGGCTCTGTTGCCTCTCTAGACCATTATCTGACAGGTATTCACCCTTACTGTATGTTTGTATAGCCCCAGGAATGAGAGGGGCTGTTCTAAGAGTTAGTCTAATGAATGGAAAATAAAGTACAAGAAATTTGCTAGTTAAACTAATTATATTTTGGAAAATGGAAAGGACCACATCTTTTTCTCTGTCTTAAAAATGTGAAAATGTAAAGCTGTTCTGTTCCCCTCTCTTGAAAAAACAGTGAATTCTTTCCACCCCAAAGACCCGGCACTTACCTGTGTAAGAAATTTGTGATACAAACAGTGCTTTCCAGTTCAGTGAAACTGTTGCCAGTTCTTGGATTTTCTTGCAATGAAAGGATTTTTCATGAGATCAAGGTAAAAACCTACAGAAGGATGTCCTCCTTCTGCAATGGGTTCTTCCACCATATAAGGCACTGCCAGTTTTGAAAGCTTCAGGGAGTTTTCTCTCCTTTAAGCTACAGCTGTGTGGAACTGATAACAGCATGTTCTTCCAAAGTAATTTTATACTGCTAGTTTGTTTAGAAAGTGAAAAAAAAAAGAATAAAAAACAGAAAAACATTTCTGCATTGCAGATGGAGCAATTGCTTGTTAGTTCATTTGTCTGCATAAATTATTAGGGTTTCTGAGTCTCACCTTCATTCCAGGGACCCCTTAGGGTGCAGCAAACCATGCAGGTGTGGTGCACACTGGGCACACATCTGGCATGGTTGGCTACAGGTCAAGCAGTCTCCTGTTTCTGTCAGAAGAGAAGTTGGCTGGCTGGTTTTGGAAACCACTTTCCCTACTGTTCTTTTGCATTCAACCAAGTCTGATTCCTACCCTGCACTCTTCATCATACCTTTCCCTCCTGGGCTGCAAGAGTGTGGCAAGCAGAGTGCTCAGCTGCCATCCTGCTTCCCAAAGAGCCTCCCAGTGCTGAATCCACCAGCTGAAGAGGTCAGCCAGGCAAGGTGCCTCCACTGCTGCTGCTCCTCCCTGCTGGTCCAGGGCAAGGAGAAGTCCTTCTGCTCCTCCTTCACTCTAGATTGCTAAAGATGAGGGAACCTGGGAGAGTGGGTGTCCTTCCCTGGATAAAGACCAAACCCCTACAGACATATTGAACAGTCTACCTTGACCAATGGGTCTTAATCTGCAGAAAAAGCAGGTCTCAGCCTTTTCAGTTTCCCCTTTCTTGGATATGTTATCATCATCCATTGTGGTCACTAGAGGTGGGCAATCCAGGCCTCTTTTCCTGCCAAATTTGGTCATTCTCTTGGAAGCACATCCTTGCATACCTCACCACCAGAGGTGGTGAAACAGCAGTCTCTTCTAGCTCCCAAAAATAAAGCTGACAAAGATTTTTGCTGTCCTGAATTCAACCGGTCAGCTTCAGTTTTTTGCAAGGTCATCCTGGGTCCTTAGTTTATTTGGCATTTCTGTTGTCATTGCTTGGTTGATTCAGCTCTTACCATTTTTGGAGAATTGGGGTAGAAATGCTTGGTTATACAATTTACCTGAACTCAGAGCCAAAGAAGGTCATCCATTCTAGCAGAGAGTGCAGAGGGTTTTAAGTGTACTTGGAAAACAACAAAAGCCATTATGAAACAGTAACTGTTCTGTACAGGACAGCAAAACACTGGGTCATGAATTCATAATTATTACATTAATGGACTACACTTAAATCGATATATCTAGCCAGAGGGAGCTGAAAGCATCATTTGACCTAGCACTCACTTTTCCCCAGGAATACAAAACACTGTAAAGTGTCCTCACATTCTGCACACCAAGGATTACTGTGGAGCCCTTGGAGGGAGGCAAAGGGCACAGAGAATCACAAGAGGATGAAAAGCAGTGCAGCTTGCCTGAATTCTGGGCTGCCAGACTCTGGCCCTCATCACACCTACAGCACAGAAGTGACTCCTCATGCAAACAGCCACAGACTCCAAGCAATTTAATGAGGCTCTTACTCATCATTCCCAGGCCAGAAAAGGCACACACAGGGGCATCATAGGTCAGAAACATCTCATTATGGTTTCAAGTTGCCATGAAAAGCAGAACTGTTTTTTCTTGCAGTTCAGATTATTCTTTCAATAAACTGAGCTTCAAGCTACCAACACTAACAATTATACTTTGGAGAAAGTATAATGGAAAAATCACTGATATGTTGGACAGTTCTCTCTCTAGAGGAAACTCTATTGCTTCTTGTCTTCCAATACAGCCATGCAGCATTTAAAAGTATAATAACAGACTACTCTCAATAAATTGAATTTGTCTGTGAAGCTACAAGGCATTTAACTTGTTCTGCTGTTTTCAAAGTACACCTGTAGTGTTTGAAGTAATGTTCTCTTCCGCTTCTGAAGACAGAGGTTAATCATGCCAAACATAAGGAGATATTTCCCTTCATCTCTGTAAATGTTCAGGTCATCAATTTCATCATGTTTTGGGGAATGCAGGGGAGGCAAGTAGGAGGTGAGAAAGAAATCCATCATTTAGGACACAAGAGAAATATTTAACAGCAACTTAAAGATTCAGGAAAACTCGGTATTCTTTAACCTTGTTGGCTTGGTTCAAAAAATGAATGAAATAATTTAGAAAAATGTGGCAAGAGAAGGTGTTTCTGTGAGCTGGAAGCACATTTCCTCCACAACAGAGATAGACGTGCTACCTAACAGGGACAACAGAGACATGTATGCTACCTAAATAAGTGCTGGACACTGAGCTGCCCTGTAAAGAACATACACTTTCACATTTGCTCACTAAAGCAAGTCCCAAGCCAAGTTTTGTGCAAACAACAGTTAGAGAGCATTGCAAAGGAAAACTGAGAGCAGAGAGCATGAACAAACAACTTTTGATCATTTGAGATGACATCTGCTCTGACTCAGCAGTCTGGCCAGCCTGCTGCCAGCCTGGGGACAAATGAAAGTCCTTGTTAAAGAGAATGACACATTTTGTTTGCAGAACATGATCAGAAATTCCCTTCTCCCTTCCCTTATTTCCCTGTTTTAACCAGTAGATGATCAACCTCCACTCCTTTTCATGTGATTAGAGAGGGATGCTGCACAACTTGCCAAAAGCCCTTTGACTAATGGCACACCCGACAGCTTGCAGGTGGTGCAGTTTGCTTCCTTCAAAGGAAAGTCTCTTGTGACTATAAAACAAAAAAAAATTAATATTTCGTATTGCCAGCTGACAGGTTTGCCTGTAGTGTAGAACTGCAATAGCTTATTTATTGCACAAAGATAGGATAAGTTGACATACCTTATTATCACCAAAAAAACCCATAAAAAAGATTTTTGTGGGGGTACAGTAGTGACAATGGCTCAGTAAGGGATTGCCATATTTTGTAGCCAACATTCTCCTCCCTGCCTTTTGAGACTTGAAGTATCTATAATTAAAAATAGGACTGCTTTTAGCTTAAAAAGCAATAGATAAAATTCTAATAAATTAGAATACCCATCAAGTTTATTTGGGATTTGTATTACAGAACAGAATGAAAATATGACATCATTATAAATTTTGCTAGTGACACATGAGTGTGAGAGTCAGACACACCACCTGAAGAGCTGTGCTGTTTTCAGGCAGCTCAGCACCAGGGTTTTCAATGCCCCTCTGCTGCAGGTCATTCCTGCCTCTGACCTGGAGGCAAGACATCCATGTGATGGGAACATATCCTGCTCAGCTGAGGGCACACTGCCCTAGCACTCTGCTGGGTGAGTCAGCAACACTTCTTTGCCCCTGTTTTCCACGCTTTGGGAACAGTCTGAAGTGCTGAGTTCTTTCTGTGTGAAACTGCTTCCATCTGGATGAAATGAAAGCTGAGACACTCCAGGAGTGCAGCTCCTGCTCTCCAGCTGCCTGTGGGCGTTCAAAGCACAAGGTCCAGCCAGGCACACACTGAGGCAAAGCCTCCTGACAATCTCCTGTAAAATTAGGATGACATCAGTAATATCCACAATTCTAGGCACTTAATGAACTGCTAATAAATACACTAATGGCAGCACCCCTTGTTTTCAGGCTTGCATGCTGCAGGTATGCATTGTCCAGAGTGCTGCTGTCCTCTCCCTTGACATCTGGATGTAGGCACCCCCAGTACCCTCAGGAATGATGCTCTGTCTGGCATGGGCAGAGCTGGTGATGTTGGTGGGGCAACTTCTGGCTGTGTCCAACCCAGTTCACAACTTTTTTACATGCCTTTCATATCTCTTTTCTGCATGACTCCTTTGTGTCAGAAGTCATGCACAATTCCCTGCTTGCTGCTTAATCTGACTGCTGGCCATCTCACACACCAACACCCTCAGCTGGGACCTGATGGCATCATCCCCATCCATGTGACCAATTTTGGGCAGATGCCCCTCGGGGCACTGCTCTGTGTTTGTGCAGACACACTCTGCATATGCTCACATTTGTGTCCTAATGGGTGGTGTTTTTCAGGCCTTTGCTGAGCATCCCCCAAGGTTCTCAGGCAACAGCACAAGACACAATCCATAGGGGAACCAAACTCACAGGAACGCTGTAAAAGGAAATGTGCAGGGACAATGCTGCAACAAGAGCAGCAGAGAGCAACACAGCCTTGAAGAAAACACTGCTCACCATTTCACAGCCATCCTGAGGACTAGGAAATAAAACGCATTCCACTGTGGGACACTGCAGTTCTGCTTTAGGACTTCATCTTCTCCTTTCTATTCCAAAACCTAGAAGGACAAGTCAATCAAAGCATTTCACTGGAAAAGGGAAAAGCAATGGAAATTAAATCTGGAGGGCCAATCTCTGAACACAGTGTTAACTGCAGTAGGTCTTCCAGGCATTCAGCTCCCTGACTGTCTGCAAAAGAATTATCCACACACCACAACAGCCATAAAGAAGTCCCAGACTCCCTGCCATCAAGTTTAAGACACTGACTCCAAATGTCACTGATAATATTCCAATATTTCCACCAATAACTTCTCAGCCAGGAAAGCAGGAACACAGGAATCCTCAGGTCTACCATGGGAGCTGGGGCTGAAAGCCACCTACATTTCATCAGAAATATGAGAAAAGAGCTATTTCCATGAACCATTTCACCTTGGAACTATCTATCAGCCAAAGCAGTATTTTCCAACAAAATCCAGTTTTGCTATTCCAAAGCAGGCCAGCTCCTAATATTCTGTAGGAATTTGTGTGTCAGGAACACAGTCATGACTAACCCCCCTCATTAACTTGACCTGTTTGGTGGTTTGGTTTTTATTTATTATGTTACCTGGCTCTTACCATATGCATCCTTCCTCAGAGGAAAAAAAACCTCCAGACAATAAGCATTTTTAATTTGTAAATGAAACATTTTGTCTGAAAGATAAACCTGCTCTAACCTCAAGTTCTGCTGTCTCCAATCTCCTGCATCTCTGGCTTATTTGAGATGTCAACAGCTGCAGAGGTCCCTTGTTGATATATTTTTCAGAGATTAAATGTATCTCTCATGTTTCAGATTTCAAGAATGTTTTTTTGCATTATTATCTATGCAATAAGATCAAAGAGAGAAGGGATATCAGAGGTAAGAGTCCCATCTATTGGCCAGAGGAGGAACACTAAAACCAAATGCTTTCTGAATCTCAAAAATTTTCTACTATGAAAATTTATAAGCAAAGAAAAATTACCAGGAAAAACAAATTATCTGAATGCTAATAATGGATACTAGGGAAGGCAAAAAATAAATTATTTTAGAATTCCTTTTTCTCCTTTTAGAGAGGAAAGAAAAGGAAAGCAACTTACTAGCTAGGCCAAGGAGGAAGGAATTTTTGCTGTCATTGCTTTGTGCATGCAGGTGGGATTGTTTCTCAGGAAAATCTTTCTAGAGTATAGTCTTAATAACTATACTAAATCTTTAGTATAAAGTAGTACTAAGTCTTTTAAGTCTTAATAACTAAGTCTTTAAATAACTGCTATTGTTTTACTTGAGTTTCAATTCAGGAAACTTCAGTCAAAGCAGAGACATGGTCTGTTGCATGAACAACCATTCTAGCACTATCCCATCACTCTTACACTTAGGAAAGTTGCTTTTGATAGCTTGTTAAGTTACACAACCAAAATCTGTTAGTCCATACCTCCTGAAGCTCAGCACAGAGACAAAAGTTAGTTTACATGAAAATGCCTTAACTTGGGAATGTGTAAAATTGTTAAGCAGACCACTGCTGGGTTTGAATTTGAGCAAGAATTTTCAGGGTTTTTTTTTTCTTTTTAGTGTGTGTGCTGAACACCATCACCACCCAATACAGCAACTTCTTAATTCTGAGACAAACCATGAAGTGCCTGGAAGCCTGGAGTTGTGCAAAGCATTTGCTACTGTCCTGCACAGTGTCTAAAATGGAGATAGATTTGACAGGTGGATCAGCCAGTGGATAAGAGAGTGGTGGGAGGTCCCACTGACAGTGCCAGTCAGTGTCTCCCTGTCTGTGTGGACACCAGTGATGAGTGGATCCCTCAGGGGCTGTTATTGGGACCAGCATCATTTCACCTCTTTGTCAGGGCTGTGGGAAGAGCAGACACTCAGTGACTTTGCAGATGACGCCAAACCAAGAGGTGTTGTTGCTAACAGAGGGACAGGATGCCATCCAGAGGGACTTGGCAGGCTGGAGAGGCAGACCTGGCTGAACCTCATCGAGTCCTACAAGGTTGAGAGCAAGGTCTGGCACCTTGGTGGTGGCAGTCCCCAATATCAGAAAAACCTAAGGGACTCAGTGGTTGGGAGTAGTGCTGAGGAGATCAGGAGTGCTGATTGATGGGAAGCTCAGCGTGACCCATCAATGTGTGCTGCAGCCCAGAAAGCCAACCATGTCCTGGGCTGCATCAGAAGCTGTGTGGGCAGGAGGTTCAGGGAGGGGATTCTGTCCCTTTGCTCTGCCCTTCTGAGATCCCACCTGGGGTTCTGTGTCCACTATGGGGTCCTCAGCACAAGGATGTTGTCCTGCTGGAGGAAGTCCAGAGGAGGGTCACAAAGCAGGTCAGAGGGATGGAGCACCTCTGCTGTGAGGACAGGCTGAGAGACTGGGGCTGTTCAGCCCAGAGAATAAATGGCTCCAGGGAATCCTTAAAACGCCTTTTTAAAGCCATTCAGTACTTCAAGGGAACCTATGGGAAAGATTGGGATACACTCTTCGTCAGGGAGTGTAATGATAGGACAAGGAATAATGATTTTAAACAGAAAGAGGGTAGGTTTAGATTAGGTATAAGAAACAAATTCTCTACTGTGAGTGTGGTGAGGCACTGGACCAGGTTGCCCAGAGAAGCTGTAGATGGGACATGTTCAAGGCCAGGCTGGATGGGCCTTTGAGTAATCTGGTCTCAGGGAAGGTGTCCCTACATGGAATTAAGATGAGTTTTAAAATCTCTTCCAACACAAATAAATTCTGAGTCCACAAAACTGTTTCCTACCACACTCCCTTACAGTGGTTTAGAACACTGTGTTTCATGCTCTGGGCAGGTCCTGCCTCTGTCTTGGTATGGTTCTACAGAGTGCTAGAACATAGGAGCAAACATACTGAATCTATCTGAAGTCAGAAATGGGTGTCTAGGCAAAAGCACAAGAACAAGACTTACAGGTCTTCTCCAGTCATTTGCAGCTCATTAACTTTGCAAGACTTGTAATTTGTGTGCATTTAGGAAACCCCAAAGGACTTCTCTTCCATGAAGTTGTTAAATCAACCCTTAAACCACATAAACCCTTATCATCTGCAAGAACTGCTCATAAAAATCTACTTCCAGGATGCTTTAAGAATATCATACCTTTCTTGCAACTTTTGTTTTTTTTCAGTGAAGAGGTTCAACTGTTTGAATATCTTGAAAGCAAAAGACCTGTATTGTAGAGTAGATTTGACATTCCATCAAAATCCAGAGTAAGGGAGAGTTGCTTATTCTTGAAAAAGTTGGGGTTTAAATCTTTTTTCTTTTATGAAATGAGACTATACTAAATGGAAGCAGTTGAGCTCAACATGGTGTTGACAAAAAACCATTGCAGTGCCATATAACTCACATATAACTCAGTCCCACTCTCCTTACATCCCAGTGAAAGCCCTGGGGGTGAATTGCAGTTCACCATGCTGTACTCTCGCATCCCTTTTCTCATGTTTCTGAACAAAAATAATTTGCAAAAAAGAAAATATAAGTGAAACAAATAAAAGCTGAGAATGCTATATGTATTATGTAAGAGAATGGAAGCTGGGGGAGAAAACTGAAGTCACTGAAGCTCCCTTCCTGAGCTGCCTCATAGACCAGCCCACACTGGGCGCTGTCATGCCTACAGAGGAGAGAGAGAAGATAAAAACTGCAGTCAAACCCACTGCATAAATATCATGGTGTGCTGTCACAGGCCATGACTGGGTCTCTGCCTGGTGAGGAATGCCCATTTCAGGCATGGTTGAGGGGGGCCATGGTGCAGGTTCACTCCCACCAGCTGCCATGGGCATCCAAAACTCAAATTTATACAAATGGTCTGTACTGCCCCAGAGCACAGATACAGGATGTGGAGGACAATTTAAAAAATCCTATTTGATCTTATCTACCCATTAGAAGCAGGAAAAGGCAGAGACAAAGACTCACCTGAGCAGTAAACTTGTTCACAAAAATGTAGTTGCGACACTTTTCATCTTAAAAGCTGCTGGTTCACAAAAACACGAATGTTTCATTGTGATGGTGAAAAAGATCTCCAAACTCCAAAACACTTTGTTTTTTGAAAAATTGTAAAACAGGGCTAGCAGCAGCCTGTTTAGTACCATTTAGTACAGTGAAACTCAAAACAGGAGGTTCTGCATTATGGATCACTGGTATCTCCCTAAGCAACAAGGAACAAAATGTTTTTAAAGGTAATGTAATAGAAATGTGTATGCAGAATAATGTATTTAAGGGATTTAAATATGTATTTAACTGTGGGTTGACCTCTATTTTTCCATGAAAATTGCCATATCTGTTTTCTCCAGAAGGCTTATTAAAATTGCATCTTTCTTGGAGAAAGATTACATTTGTTCTTATCCTGATCACATATCAGGGGATGTAAACGGATACAAAATACAGTGTTTGGATCAATACTGTGATATAAAACGAAGAGAACTGAAAAAATGGATAAAAGCACCACTCTCCGCAGAAATGTTGATTCACTGACCATCTGTCTTATTTCAGCTAAGTGCTTTACTGCTTTAGTTTGGCATTAGACAAGTCAGTCAATAAATTAAATAACTGAAGTCACACTATAATTCTTGGCTACCCTGCTCTATTTTTTAAGCTGTCAACATCTAAAATGTCACATGTCTTCCTTTTTGGGCATATAGTGAGCATGTGCCAAGTCCTGTCTACTCATTCTAAGCATAAGCACATGCAGGTAATTAGCAACTATATTCTTGGTTCCTACTAGTCATCCAACTGCCATAAAAACTCTTCAGAGTGTAAAAATGTGCCTTAAATATATTTCTATTTATTTGCTTACCAACTTATATGAATGCAGCCTGACTAAAGGCACCTGCGTTATACATACTGAGAAAACAAAACCAAATTCACTCGACATGTTGAAGCACTGTGCCCATACTCTAGACTCAGACAGCAAGAGAAGCAAGAGAACACACTCAGAACTTCAAAATACCACAATAGAAGGTTCCTTTTTACAGGTCATTAGAATTCCATTAGTCTCATCTATTCATTTCCAGGCTGCCCTCAGACTGAAAAGTGAGTATCTAATAGGATGCTTTCATTCGATTCAAATGAGCAACCCGCCCTCACCCCACCACAATCCAATATGATTTTAACAAAGAACATGATGGGTGGCTGCTCATCCAGCTAGAAGAAGCTCAGAATAGTATGCACATTTTTTTGGACAAATTTAAAGCATAAATGGCTGAGAGCAACATCTAGGATAAACAAATATTTCAGTGATGTGACAAAGGGTATATATTGATTTTAGAGTAACAGTAGCTGTCAACATATTCAATACCCTCATTGTCTGCATAAAGAAGCTATACCTAAATACAGGAGAAAAAAAGTTTACATTATTCCCTAGATGACAACATTTCGCTGTTGATCACTTAAACAGCACCAACAAATGGCCTAGATCAGATGCAGAAATAAAAGTTAAAAAGCTCACTGCTGGAGACATCAAAACCTGTGACTCCAGGACAGCAAGCAGCATAAACAGTTGATAAAGAAGGTGGTCAAGTTTAAACTTTCTCATCTCTAATAAGACATATGGGCCTGTGCCTGGTGGGCTCTAAGTGTGTTCCTGCAGTTTAACACATGCTCAGAGATGCTGGTAGCACCTGTAGCCATCCCTACAGCTGGGTGAGTCCATGCAAAGGCGTTCGGGAAAGGAGTGTTCTTTTAGTGCCTCATCTTTCTCTTGTAAGGTGAGCACGACATCCTCTGGGTGGAACAAATTTCTCCCTCTAAACCAGCAGAAGTACCTGCATCTCCTCTTGAGGCACAAGGACCCTGCTGCTGCAACAGCTCTGCCCACAGGCTGAGTCCTATGTTAGATGCTGTGCTGGAGAAAATATACAGTAATTTCACGACCATAAGGCGCACCGGACTATAAGGTGCACCCTCCTGGAGCCGGCAAAATTCGCAACTTTGTAGATCATATAAGGTGCACCGGACTATAAGGCGCACTACTTTTTTGCAGCTAGGAGCCATGCGGCGCGCAACAAAGTAATGAATTACTGTCAGGTGCTCAATTTGCAAACATTTTTCAAAGATCGGTGTAGCCTTTAAACACAGCCCCAGGCGCCCTCCCCGTGCAGTGGGCCCCGGCACTCCCGCCCGCCTCCGCACCGGCTGGCACGGCTCCCGGCTCCCGGCTCCCACCGTGCAGCTGCGCTGCGTCCTGGCTTCCCCTCGGCCGGTGGCGGCGCCGCTTCTCAGCACTTTCCCATGGCGCTTTTTCGCTGCTTCTCAGAGCTTTCCCGCGGTGCTTCTTGGTGCTTCCCCGCGGTTGCGCCGCTTCCCCCTGCTTCTCCCCGGCCGGCCGCCGCGTCGGTTCCCGGTTTTCCCCGCCCGGCGGCCGCGGCTCCCCCGCTTCCAGACTCCCCCCACACAGCTGCAGCTCCCGCGGGTCCCGGTTCAGCTCGCAGATCGCACTTCCGGGTTCACAAATTTCTGAACTTTGTACATCATATAAGGCGCACCGGACTATAAGGCGCACTTCTGGGTTCGGGGAAAAATTTTAGTCAAAAGGGTGCGCCTTATAGTCTTGAAATTACTGTAAATGGGCCCAGAGAGAGAGCACTGATCTCCTCTGCAGAAAAGATGTTTATAGGAAGAAGAGGTAGAAGATTATTTTAATTTTTTTAACATATATATATATATTTTTTTATATATATATAACATATAGATAAGTAAAAATCTGTGAGTAAATAGACTGTCAAAACAATATTGCAAGATAACGGGAAAAAAATCTAGAAACTAACAGATATTTTTGGATAAAAATATTATGATTCAGCACCAAGAGAAAAAACTTAGTGGCTTCCCACTAAGCCAGTAATTTTACATTCCACATTAATGTGATATATTTTTTTTACATTTAACTGGTAAATGCATTTTTGTTTCTACTTTGGCTGCCATAATAATTCATATAAGGTTATTCCCATGTAAGAGGTTTCAGTGTTTACGAAAGAATATTGAGTGCCTCGGTATTTATGCTACACCTCTGTCTAGAAAACAGTAGGTCTACAGAAAAGATTGCAAACAACCCCCCTCCACCCCCAAATCCTCCACCTCTCCCACTTCCCTCCCCTTTTCCCCCCTTGCCTTATTTCCAGCTGTGGCAGCTGCTGTGAAACCAGCACTGGCAGACTCTGACACCTGGCGGTAGCTCAGCAAGTCTCTGGCCCTATTTTCTGTGAGGTTTTTGATTTGATAAGCTGTATTTTATTTTTGAGGAGTGCTTGACAGCAACATTGATACACCAATATTGCAAGGAACAATGTTTTTACTAGAAGTGCAAAAGTAGGAAGCCTTAACAATGCAAAGAGATTAAGTATATAGCTGAATGTCACTCTGGGAAAAAATGCCAGGTAACTGCTCTCATGCTTACAGATGCTCACAAAATATATTTAAAATACTTTAATTTTAACAAATTTTAAAATGTCACATACGCAGTTCTAATATTTCCTATTTTCACAGCTTTTAACCATAAAAATCTATAGTCTGTGAGCAGGAGTCTGTATGATCTTTCCTGTGTTCAGAGCATGATATTTTAATCTTGTAGACCTCTTCACTGGATTGACCATGTTGTATTTTGGGAGTTTTCAAACCATTTCCTGCCCTTGTCTGCAGCATCTATCTGCAGTGGTTGAGATTACCAAACGTTTGGGGCAGACCTGCCCAGTGCCAGCCACACAGCACAGTGTATTTGCCCACTGGTTTCCCGTATCATCCAGTATAGCAAGCATACATCACACTCATTCATATCAGACCTTGCATTTGGTTATCTATGGATATATGTTACTCTCCATGGATACCAAGCCATTCCGCCTGCTAACACCCAAATTTAATCTGCTGCTCTGCTTTAAATTTGGTTTTAAATACTATAGAGATTTAGGACTTTATATTTCTTGCTTTTGCAAATGCAAAGAGAACATAAGTAATTATTGCTCTCAGTACAGCATAGGCATATTTGTTCACAATTCCTTTAATTTCTAAGAGATTTTCAGTTTTCATTATTATTCATTGTCTCACCAGTTTTGTCTTTATTCGGCATTCATAAAAAATACCTCATTATCATCTGTAAAGCACAGTTCATTAGCACGGCTGCTCTGTGAAGACAATTGTTTCTTCATTAGCACCAACTCCTCAGAAATACAGGCCTTTGATGCTTGTTTGAATTACTTGTATCTTTTCATTTCCTCAGTTGTGTTTCTGAAAGATTTCATTTTTTCTGCAGTTATTTACATTTATGAATATCCTTGTAAGCCCATCACTTCTAATTTGTGATGTGTTTTGCTTGCAACTACATTAGTTGTTCATACAAATGCATTGGCATAGAGTTTATTCATGGGTTTCATCCTGCATTTATGAGGCTAATCTATTAACTCTCTTTATTCCTTTAGGCAGGAATTAAAGCATTTGTTCCTGAGCATGCTCCAGAGAAGGAGGCATACTTTTGAAAGCCCCATACTTTCACTGCCTTTCACTTGGATTCTTGGCAAAACCTATATCAAGAACTACATATACATAGATGTGGGACACAGAGATTCAACTTTATAAATATAATAAAATGGATCTGATCAAAAGACTGCAGAATGATTAAAAGTTTATTTTTCTTTGCTAGAAGGTGGCCCCACACATTTCCCCTCCTAGAGCACTGCCCCTCCCACTGGGCTCTCCTGCCCAGGTGCTCCTCCTGCTTCACGGGCAGTGGGAGCTGGAGATGACCTCTGGTGCCAAAGAGGATCCCCAGCCTGATCTGCTGCACCACAAAACCACCTTGGCTCCAGCTCTGACCCACCTCAGCCTTGGTCTCCAACTTGCCAGCCACCTTTCTATCTTAATAAACCATTTGGCTGCTAATAGAACAAATATTTGTCTGGTTGGAAATCCCTGATCTGACACTGACTGGAAACAGGCTCCTTTCAAGAGCTGTCAAACTCGGGAAAATAGCATAAGAAATGTTTCTGTGTGTATTTTTTGTTTCCAAGTGTATTTTTCTTTTTATTCCACCACTCTTTTGGTATTTTTAAAGGTTTTTTTCTGAAATGGAGAACATTTTTTATGGGACAGATGGTTCAAAAATTTTAGAATTACATAAACCAGGCAGGACAGATTTGTTGAACCTTCTCTCTATATGCATCTCACTTTTTATGAAGAACCTAGTCATAGTTACAGCTCCCCACACACACTCTTGAGTGTGAGATTGCTCCTCTTTTCTCTACTACAGTGGTACACAAAATACATGCTGGAAGCCAAGAACAGCCAAGGCTGAAAGATGCTGCCTTTGTCCTCAGTTTATTACAAATATTTGATTTACGGTAATATGCCCACATTCATTACAATGCAGCCAACCTCCACACAAACAGTTAAAAAAGGAATACAAGCCTTTTGCTTTCACCACAAACTCAGGCCAAGGTAAAAAACCCAAAGCCAGCTGGCCAGCTTTCAAGAAGAGCTCACTTGCTGGATGGAAAGAGAGAAACCTTGTTGACATGGAAACCTATAATTTCAATATATATCTATAATTAACAGATAGAATAGCAAGATGAGAGAGAACTCAAAAAGCCATGATCAACTACAGATGTCAGATAATTTTTAGCACTCAAATATTAGAGGTGAAAATGTTAAAACAGCATCAAGGAAGGTGTTAAAACAAATTACTGCTCCAAGCAATTGTTAGAGGGCTCAATGGGAATGTGAGAAATGAAACAACAGTAATCTCATGTTGGAACATGTTTCTGTATTTGTGTTTTATTGCTGCTATATAAAAAAACAACTTCTTGTGGATTTCATCTATGCACATTCAAGTGAGAGATGCTGTCCTAAAAATTTTAATCAGAATAGAGAAGGAAAGAGGGTGACATTCAGAGAGGTGCAGAGAGGCAAAAGATGTAGCCTTGACACAAGTACAGATGGTGCACATCCACAGTCATTTGATGACTTGTGAAGACAATGAAATTTCAAATTGGGAACAATCCTTGGGACAACATAATGGTAACAACCCTTTAGTCATCAGTCAGATCCATACCAGAGGTGACCTGGACTAGCTGGAGGGAATAAAACTTTCTGGACATTACTGCACAAGGTAGGAAGAATTCTTCCACTCTGTATTTATATATTTTTTCTCTTTCTGGGACATTTTAAGGCTACCAAACCCCAAGTAATTGTAGAGGATGGTTAGGACCATTGTGTACCTTATTAGTTCAGGTTTTCATATCAGCTCAGCAGTAGATCTTCCTTCCTTGTAGAGAAACCTCTGAATAAGTATGTGGCCCATGCATCAGTCCAAAAAAGAAGGGCACAGATCACTAGAACAAGTTAACATTTTCACATTCAGAAGTGAAAGGCTCAGTCCCTCTAAAGAGAAAATATTTGTTATGCTATTATCTTTGCTTAATATTTGCTCTTAAAATTATTTCTGTTCTTGATTTCACGTGTTCCATGAAAATATCTGGGCATGCATCATCCTTCACAGATAGACAAGCACTATTACAGGGAAAGGGGAAGAGATCTAATTAACTTTTCCCTGTCCCATCTGAAATAAGAAGGTGCACAGCAGACTTCATTTATGGTAGCAATATTTGTAGTGCAACATCATTTCTATTTCTCCACTTGCCAAATCTGAGGAGAGATGGTGACAAAAAAAATAATACAGAAGAAAAGAAACCATTAATTCGTGTGTAAATAAACCAAGCATAACAAAGACTAGCTGAAGTTACCACCTGCTGCACAGCTTCTTCACACAGGAAAAGTAGTAGACAAATGGGGGCAATGTAACTCATCTCTTGGTGTATGATGGTTATTAGTCTCCACATTTTTGCAAAAGTCACTGCAAATTTGAGGCACTTAAAAAGTTGCAGGAATCATTTATTTTTTTCTCTCCATTATGTGGATACTAGTGAGACCCAAGGGAGAAGAAAAGAGATATGTTCAAGATCACTCTAAGTATAATAAACTCCAGGAGTTAAATGACAAGCTCTATTTTATTTTGTATCTTTTCATTTTTAACTGTGCCTTTTTAATATTCTTTTTTAAAATACAAAGGGCCAGAGGCTCCCTCACTGGAAAAAAACCTAAGTCCATTGTAACTGGATTGCTGATCTCTTCATCATTATTTTTATGGGCCTTGGGAAATTGCAAGGAGATAAAATTTCAGGACAAAAAAACCCAAAACAACTGCCTTCTTTGCTCTCTGTGCAAGTGCTGATCATCAGGAAAGAAAGGCACGATTTGCTGCCTATCTCCTATTCCCCAGCTCATTACAGACCCCCCAAGCTGTGAATCCCTGGGCCAAAATGCAGGTAACTGTCGGGTTTCTAAATGTGGAGGGTGTTTCAATACAAGTCTTACATTAAGAGAAGTAAAACCTCGGGGCATAAATACATCTTTCTCTTTCATATCGTTTAAGCTAGCTGAATGCTTCTTAGCGTTCAGTAAATATAAATGTATTTTGCCCCAGAGCCAGAACATGCTGCAAAGAAGTATTGTTCTGCTCAGGATGAAAACCTAGCATGTATTTCAAAGTCTTCCTTAGACAGACAGTCTGGGCAACTGGCAGAATTTATGAGAAGTTCGGGTACTTTTCTGCCTTGTCACATGCAAGTTTTCGAATTGTCCAGCATTGGAGGGTGTTGTCAGTCCAACCACAAGTTCCACATACTGTATAAAGGTTGTACTCCTTGAGCTGGATTGTGGAGGTGGTGATGGGATCAGGAGGAGAAGAGCACTGGCCTCGTGCTCTATGCTGGGCTTATAAATCTCTCATTGTGGGACTTTGTCCCCCTGCTTAGGCAAACCAACCATCTGAGCATCAAAAATGGCTCATTTGTGCTAGAGAGAGCACATCCCAGGCTAAAGCCTGAGACAGTAACAGCTCCTTCTGTGGTCATTAGCTATATCCATTTGCCTATCCATCGTGCCTCAGAAGGAGGAGGTGCTGTAAAGTGAACGTGGCAGTCATGGGTGAGCACAAACAACATTGCATAACTTCTGCAAAAAATGAACTGTACACACACATCACAACACAAAGTTGATCAAATCCTATATTCGGTGTTGACTTCATCCCTTTTTTCACTAACATGACACTAATTGGTTTGTTATGCCATTGGGACTCCAACAACTGGAATAGGCATGGACAGTGAATAATGTCAGAGCCTGAGATACAGGCATGGCTCAGACCATCTCTCTTAGAGGCAAATGAAATGAAGTTTCTTTTCTCATGTAGACAAATGATTCCTAATGAAAATGTTGAACTTCACTGTCTTTCAATTGGTACATCTGAAGCCACCCCACTGCCAATTATATGGGTCTGGAAGGGTATTTTGGGAATTTTGGTGAGTTAGTCAGATGGTGAAATATGCTGAAATGAATTAAAAAACCCCTATATTTCCTCAAGATTAGTTTTTCTCTGTGCATATTTCAATATAATATATACCTCAGAAAAAACATCCTTTCTATTTTCCCCTCTTATGGTCCTCACAGAAAACATATTTGGAGCCTGATCACATTTTCTATCCCTCTTATACTGTTTTAATTAGCAAAAGTGGGACTGTAGATGTCATAGGAGTTGGATTCTGCTAATTCTGTTGAATTTCTGCCATATTACTGTATCACCTATTGATCTGGGGACACCCCACACCATGTGCTGCACATCCTATACCACAGTCCCTGGGTGGGGTGCCAATCCTCTCCTCTTGGAAGCTGCTCATTGCAGCAAGCCACAGATCATCCCCATGACAAGCAAAATGAACCGAGGATAAAACCAGGACTATATCACCAAACATGGTTTTTACTTAGGCAAACATTAGCTTCTTTCCCTGATCCATCCACTGGCATCCTTTGTGTCACAGGGTTTTTCACACACATTTTAAACTGTCATCCTGGGTGCATATTGACAGGCCCTGATGCCAATCTTTTCCTTTAGAATCACACAGAAAGTAGTTTGCCTCAAAGGGGTTATCTGAAGAGCCTCTTTACTTAGATGTCCATATTAGGAGCTGCTTCAAAATTGGATTTTCATATACAGATTTGTAGTTTGATGAAATAATCTCTGAACTAGTTAGCAGATAGACATTTCTCCTTGCCGTTTGAATTATATTTCCATCTCCTTATTTTTTTAATTTCTTTTCATGGAGCACTTCAGGATAATCCGTTTTATTTGTTTATTCATTTGTCTTTATGCTAGTTTATCCAGAATTCTCTAAGTCCTATTATTGTGTTGGTGAAATATTGATCAGGTGCAGATGTGGCCCATCTGTGAAATAGTCATTTATATTGGGTAGATGGAGAAAAAGAGAAGAAAAACAGTACTATTTGCCTTCTTTCTAGGAGGACAGGAGAGAGAGAATAAGGAAGAAGGAACTTTCTGCTGTAGCTGCAACTGGAAGTCATGGATTTGGGCATGAGTCATCCTGAACATGTGATAGTCATGTTTTGGCTTTTTCTGATTTTGACAAAAAACGTCAAAACTTTGCTATTCTAAGTGATCCTGCAGAGTGACAAAGAAAGACTGTATTGAAAACTGCATTGAAAATTTAGTTATTTCTAGTTGTCCCAGAGAGTGGCTGTGCAGAGGGCTGAGCTCCCAAATAACTGTGTGCATTCAGAGAACTGATTCTTTTCTGTAAAAACCCCAAACCAGAAATAGGCAGCAAATACAGCTAAGGATAAAAGTGTTCACTAATGGTATGAGGTCAAATGCTCCTGCTGTGACCCTTTTCAGGAAGCACATAGACAAAATTTGCAGCTCATTGCTCCTAACAGGATTGTATATGCATGTTTTGCACATTGATCCCAGAACATATATAGAAGTGGGCTTGGTGCTTCGCTCATCTGCAACTGCTGCATCAGTTTATGATGTGAAGAGTCACAATGGCACTCTAGCAGATGGGTCTAAGCATGTCCATGCCAGAAAATCAGCATCTGAAATAAGTTTGAATAAGACAAGTTGATCATTTGAAGGCCAATACAAGCCTCTTGGTATCCCTTGCTCAATTAGCTTTGAAAGCAAAAGCTGCTCCTAAGATGTGCTCTGTTTAAGGTACCTCACACAATTCAACCAATTCCAGAACTTCCAAGGTTTTCTGTAGCACAGAAAGATCTTGTCAATAAACTCCTCAGCTAAGCTATGTTTTTAATTTCAGTGGTGTTCAGCTAGTTCAGTCAAATAGCATCTGTGCAATTTAGGCAATTCAGTAAACTTTTAGCAATTGCTGGATGTTGTTTTGGTTTTTGACTTGGCTTTTTATGTCTATCTCTGGCTGCCAGAATGTATGAACCTTGATGAAAAAAAGTGTTTAAAATTTACCTTAAGAGAGAGTTTAAGTACCAGGTGGGGTCTCTGAAGAATCTAAAACCATCTGAAGGCTGTCACTCACAAATGAATAACTTATCCAGCTACAGAAAATAATCTTTAGCTGTGACAATTTTGTCTTCCTTTTTTTTTTTTTTACAAAAAGACAAGTGCTACATCACAATTTTCTATGATAAAAATGTTTCTCATCCCAAAAAAACCTTTAACTTAGCAGTAGATTTTGCCTGAAGAAACATATGCATATATATCTATAATTTCAGCTGATTATACTAAGATCATGGTTTCATTGAAGGGGGATTGGAATTAGATGACTTTTAAAAGTCCCTTCCCAGTTCAAACTATTCTGTAATTCTGTATAGTTGTTTTTTTTTTTGTTTTTTTTAAGATTTTCGTCTGGAAATATCAAAAAATCTGGAACTACCATCAATTCCCTTTTGCAATGACTGTAAAGTTTGCGCTTAGACACCATGTCACGAGTCTGAAGGTTTTTCAGGAGAGAGGAAAAAAATATTCTTTTGGCGTCGGTGGCAATACATATAAATCATGTCTCATATCTGATTTTAATAGAAGAATTTCCTTACCAATTTATTATTGTAAGGCACCATTCTTTTTTCTTTCACTGAAATACCTATTACTCACTTGAAGTCATTACATTTTTCAAGAAAAATCTATTTATAAGTACTCATGAAGCAAACTAATTGAAAACATAATTAAAAAGTGGCCAGAATCTTAAATAAATCACAGATACTTTCTTCATAGATTAAACACATGAAGCAGTCAATGCTTCTTACATAACTTTTCCAAATTGTCCTGTATTACCATTTTATCTGGACACTGACTACTGAAGCCATGTCATCCTCTGAGTAAAAGCAGTATTTCAGTCCTGCTTGGAGAAAAGAGAAGAGTCCATCTCTGCTGCAGCTGGTGCTGGTCCCCAGACACTGTGGAGGTTTCTGCAGCCGCTTGCCAGTCTCAGGCTGTGCCAGTGGGGACACTGGCTGGCTGCTGGCTCACACAAATCACTGTATCACAAATCACTTGATTTTCATCTGGTTGTCCTCTGCTTAAAATAATTTTAAATGGCAGAGTTCCCTGAGATGGACTGGGGATAAGAAAACTCCTCCAGCCCTGGGAGCAGACTTGCTGGTGGCACAGAGATGGCACCAGATGGCACACTGGGGTTGGCACAGCCCACGGAGGAGCAGGGATTCAAGGAGATGATGGTTGGGAGTGACTGATTCCAGGATATGAATGCTGGGAAAGTCATTCCCTGCAGATATAGTCCTGGGATGGTACAGTGCAGCATTCTGCTCTCCTCACAGAGGCTTCTTGGGCTGTGCAGCCCCACCTTCCCACTGCCATTCCAAGCAGGTTGGCCACAGTCCTGCCTAGGTCAGCCACAGTCACTGCTTTGGCAGTGTAAGGACTGGTATTTATTATTTTCTAGAATAAACACAAAAATACATAGAATTTTGTAAGAAATGTAAAATTTTAAATAATTAATATGCTGATTTTTAAAACTTAATATATTAACTAATAAATGAAGTATTTTCAGCATTTATCTTTATTTGCTGCAATTCCTGATATTTTCATTGCCTGTACACATTGCCTGAACACTCAAGTAAATAACAGAGGCTATTTCAAACAGGACTAGCTTTTTTAAACCACCTAGTACCAAAGCCCATCATTAGCCTCCTCAACCTGCTTCTTCTCAGGGGCACTGAGCCATGACAGCACCCATTAACTTCAGGCCTAAATGTGGTGCTACTGTCCAACATGTTGTATGTATCTCTCAAATGTCTATTGAAAAAAACCTTTCCATAAATGACATGGTGATGCTGCCTTACCAGCTACTTACTCCAGAGCTGGGAGTCCCTGGACACCAGAGCTGCTGCTGCTTCAGTGACACCAGAGCCCTGTCCCTGCAGAACATTTGTGTGAAGATTACATGGGGCACCATGCAGAAGCTGAAGAGTGACATGGTCATAACAGCACCTCACTCCAGTGTAAGTGAATTTCTAAACAATGTCCCTTCTGAGGATTGCATGAGTGCACTCAAAAAGGCAGAAATAATTGTTGCATATGTTCAAAATGGCACTGTCTTCTAGAATGCCCTGTATCTCCAGCTGTTCTATTATTTTGTACTCCTTTTAAACTTAGACTAAACAATTCTCTTCCTCTCCAGTTAAACCAACGTGAACTGTCTCAGACCAGCATTGAACAGTATTATGGCTTTCCTGTCCAGATTGTCCCTGCTCAGCACCAGAGCTCCTCTGTACACCTGCATGTGCTGCACCTCTTCCCCAGCACACAGCACGGGGTGCTCCTGGCAGAGCTAAGGCACACACTAAAATCACAGTGGTGTCCACCAGGCACAAGAGGGGCAGTGGAGACCAGATAAAGCCAGGTGAAACCCCACAAGAACACCTGTACTCTCTGATTGACTCATAAATGAGGAGGCAGTTGCAGGCAGAGGGAAAAGGCTTCGAAACAGTACCTGAGCCAGTGTGTGCTCAAGATCCTCAAACCATTAGAATAAAGTTAGTCTATGATGTCCTTGTACAGAAGTCCTAAGAACAGAGCCCATTTTCAGAATCCCTATGGAAAAAAAAAGCTGCAAGCTTTAAAGTAGGCTATTGATTTTCAAACGTGTTTGAGAAATTGAAAAATGAGCAGGTAGATCAAATAATCTCTTCACTTTGTTAAAGCAAACTCTAGTTTTCCTGTGACACCTTGGGATTGCTTCACAGCACAGACAACATCCTTAAAAAACTTCAAATGCAAGTCATCCTGTGACCAAGAGGAAGATCATGCAAGGTTATTAATGGAGCAATGTTCAGGCATTGGGGTGGATTTGGGGGTTAGAAGTGTAAAAGTATCACTGTTTTAACATTTGTATTGCACAGAATGGATGTCAACAATCATGTTCAACTTTTCATTCTGAGCTCATTCAGAACACCCAGCAACTGAAAAATAAAACCTTCCACTATGAAAAACATACACTTGTCAATGCTGAATTAGAAGCTGGCAATAACAACATTAGCAGATGTTTGGGTTTTCTAAATTCCACTTATCTTCTGATTAATTTGCTACCTGAAAAAATGTCAACATGAAATTTTCTGGACTGGAAAAACTCCACCCATTGCAATACTAAATGGTAGTGAGGACATCTTTTCTTCAGTGGAATAACATTCTCTTACATGTTGCAAGCATAAATGGCAATAAAAAGGCTTAAAGAGGATGAGGACAAGCACATGAAAATCAAAATGTGGTTGAATCATTGGTTACTTAACAAACAGTTAATACATAGATGTAGGTATACAATGCAGTGAAATAATTTGTATTTATATTAATACAGACATTAGAATTGGAATCTAAATTTTTTGTTAGCCATTTGTTTGGCCTTTCCTATCCTGATTTGCCTTCATTATACTAAGTAAATTACAAGCAGAAATCCACACATCAATAGCATTGCATAAAAATTACAAAAGACAATGTAATGTATCTAAATTGGTAGAGGCATGGAATGACCAAGTAATATTAAAATATGCATTCACATTTAATTCTTCCTTTTTAGAGGAGTAGAAAAGCAAAGCAAGATGATCATTTGTGAAACGTGCTACTGATATCAGACACAAGCCTAAAGTCAAATGCAGACAGAAATGAGGAAAACATGAGGGTGTCAGTAAGGGTGAAAAGATCATTCCTGTCTACATTATATTGATCCCTTCAGCAATCAGACGAATTGCTTCCTTCTCCCCTTTTTCCCATTCTCCCCTTCTCCCATCATCTCATATCTGCCCAGCTGAAGTGTCTCCACTCAACAAAATCTAACTTTGCCCTGGATGAACTTCTGTGCCAGCAGTTAAGCCTCAATGAAGTTTTCAAAGCCACAGATTTTGGATCACCACTGCCAAAGATCCACTCAAAGATTCCTCTCTTTTCCTGGAAGCACACAGGGGTTCTCTTAGCCATGCAGATCCAGGCAAGGACATTTCTCTGCATCAAGTAAAGGTGTTCTTGGCTATCCAGTGTATCTTCTCTAACAGATTTTCTCCCAGTTTTTTGCAACACTGATAATGAAAGAGACCTTCACATCTGGCTTCTGGCTGAACTCAACATCACATGCTGTTCTAGAGGGTTGTGCCTTCTTTTGGGTAAAAATTTATTGTTTTATCATTTATTGGGATTTATCATCTGTTAGAAGATGGTAACAGTTAAGATGGATATTCTGCAGGAATTTTTTTCTTGCCTTAGCATAAAGAGGCCAGCATGACATTTTTTGAGATGACTTACATTTATTAAATTTTTCACCTTGCTCCATCCAATAAGGTAGCATTTACTTATTCACATTTAAAAATTCCATGCTGTAGGATATCTGTAAGTGCTCTAAATGCCATGGACAACAATTTAAAAGCAGTATTAAAAAAAACTCATCCAAAAAAAACAGCAGTAGCAGAACTTTTCATACCTGTCCAAACTTTCAGCTAGATTAATTCCTCTCTCTTAGGCATGCTTTGATCTTTCACTACATCAGTCCACCAAGCTGCCCAATAATTTCTGAGCATGTTTTGCTTTCTCCCTGTCTTATAAGATAATAATTTAAAATTCTTCAAGGAAAAAGAGATCTTTGCTCTGTGAGCAGAATATGAGCCTGTTTAGGCACTCAGTCACAATGAAAGAGGATGCTATCAAGGCCCCAGGCACGTCTTGCATCACTGGTTAAATTCATCTTTTGGTTTTGTAGCCTCAAACTTCCTCCAGTTCTTCAGACAATGATAATCATTTTGACACAAGATTTCAAGAACTTTTTTTTACCTTGAACAAAAAAGATCTCCAGGTTAAATGTGATCTTTTATCTATTAAATCTGTTTTCTAAACTGGCATTGGAATAGTTTATCAAATCAAGGTAGGCTGTCTGGATGGGATTCAGTTGTCAGATGGATGTCTAGTGCCATTTCAGATGCTTCAGGGTTTTACACCTAGCTGCTGTTCTAGACACGTCAGGTTTTGCTGTCACGACTGCTATTTGGTAGCTAAACCAACACCAGAAGTCTGTATTCAGATACCTGAATGATTCACTCTGTCCTTTCCTTTAACATCTTCAGAGACATTTGAATATCAGTGTGAAGCTATTTCCACCCTGTATTTCTGTATGGCTGTTGTCTTTCTTCACTGTTCAGTATTGATGCACTTTATTTTCATCATGCCTCTCTACGCAGGGTAAAAACCTGGTCAGAGTTCTCAGTGGAATTCTAACTGGAGAATGGTTACAATTTCCCTCCCTTATAAAATATATTCTTCTTAACAATATCAGAACACAGGAGGCCCTTCATTAAACAAAATATTTATTATTAAACATCATAAAATTTATATAAAATAACTTTTTATCTAAGAGGACTGAAAAAGCATAGTTTACCATCTATCTAAATATATGATGAATATTTCTGTAAGTTTCTACAGAAAATTATTTTCTGAAACCCCAATTATTCCTCCAAATTACATCTCCTGCTTCTAGAGAAGCATCACCTAAACTGAAGAAATCAAAGATAGTGGCTAAATTTTATATTGTAGTTTTTTCCAGGTTACAATTTTAGAAATAAATTCCTACAATTTATAAAGACTGAGAACAACAGCATCATTATACAATATTCAGATAACCTCATGGCCTCAAGATCTGCTTTACTCAATAGAATTTTTAAACAACAGCAGATGAATTTATTCTTAAATGAAGAATGGAAAAGCATTGCACAGAGTAGAGTGGCAGAAGAGAACAATGTAACTACTTGCACACCTCTACTTCTAGTTACGAAGAATTATTTGCAAAGTTAAATTCAACATCTGAAAGTAAGGCTATTTTGTCCAGTAATTGGTGTTAGAATGGACTCTGCAGTCAGAATTAAATCAAGCTGCTGTTTTGCTGCAGCCAAAGATCCAAATAGAATGTATTGGAATGAGCAGGCATTTGGCATTACCTCCAGACTGGTAGAAAATGGAGTGTTTGCATTTCCAGAAATGCATAAATCATCCTTGCAATACCTGCATGAAAGTGAATGCATGTTTAAATGTACACCAATATTTATGATGTAACATCATCTATAACAAACACTTTCATAATTCATACTTTCCAAGAATAATTTAAAAAATTTTCTTACATATTCTTGTCCAATATAATCTGCAAGATGCTTACATGTTTTCAATATATCTAGATTAAATCACCATTTGTCCATACATACAGAAAATTTCAGATCGACCTTCAGTTTGGTCTGGGTAAGTAAGCTTTATGTGGTGCTTGCCCATCAATATATATTCATAATTCAAAGTGGTAATTTTATATTTTTGTAATTGGAAAAAAATAAAAAGCTAAAGTTGTAAGCAGAAAAAATATTGTTAAACAGAAATGCAATTTAGTAGAAGAATATACGTTTACTTTGAAATGTAATTTCTAGGCTCATATCCAACAGGCACTATAAATACATAAGTAGAGTGAGACTATACATATGCTGGCAACTTTACATATGTTTTAACACCTTGTCTAATTGGCAACCTCCATTGTTAATGCTCACATCTTCAAAATAGCATCTCTGCACCTGTACATAAAATCCATTCACTCATTTTTGTTGCAACAGCAAATAATGCAAATTTATAGTCACATGTGACATGGTGAGAGTATTGATCACATCCTTATTAGCTGCATCTGTGCTCTGCAGAATAAGGATCAAATATGAATGATGAATAGATACATATATAGAGAGAGCAAAATAGTCAAGTAAATTCTGTCTTTCACCCACCCACACACCTTTGATAGCGGGATGTGGGTGATGAGGTGATGATGAACACAAACCCTACACTTGCCCTGAGGAATTTACAAACTCAACAGTGGAACAACAGGCAGTGAGTATGAAACATGTCCTTGGTCGATAAAATATATTCACTACTGCAAAACAGTGAAACTGCAATTTCTTATGCAAAATTCCAGATTCTAGAGGAACTGCCACATACCCACTTCACCATTGAATCACAGAATGAATCATGGAATGCTAAAGGGTTGGAAAGGGCCTTGAAGATCATCTATTCCCAACACTTCCTGCCATAGACAGGGACACCTCCTGCTAGATGAGGCCACTCAATGCCTTATCCAACCTGGCTTTGAGCACTGACAGGATTGGATACCCACAATATCTCTGGGCAACCTGTGTCCAGAGGGGTGTCTGATCACCCTCAAAATAAAACATTTCTTCCTAATAGCTAACCCAAATTTCCCCTCTTTCAATTGGTACCCAATGCTCCTTGTCTGTCACGACAGCTCTGAACACAGAGTCCCTCTCCAGCTCTCCTGCAGGCCCCCTCCAGATTCTGGAAGGTGCTGTGAGGTTCCCACACAACCTTTTCTGCTCCAGGCTGAACAGACCCAACTTTCTCAGCCTGTCTAAATAGGGGAGGTGCTCCAGTGTTCCAAGCAGCTTCGTGGCCCTCCTCTGGACTTGCTCCAAGAGTTCCATGTCCTTCTTGTGCTGGGGACACCAGAACTGTATGCAGTACTCCAGGTGTGGCTTCACAAGAAGACCTGGTCTCTTACTCAGAGCAACGCTTCAGATATTGGCTCAAAATATATTGAGTTCAGCAAAACATCTGTTGTGTAGTCATGGCTCATAGAGGTGAAAACATTCCTTTTTCTCTGTTGTAAAGTCATATTCAACATACGAGGGAAACACGGAAGAAGCAGAAATGAGAGCAACAGGGAAAACTGGTGAGCCATGCCATGAGAAAGAGAAGAAAAGCTATGAGAGAAAATGAAGCCACCTCACTCCAGATCAGGCCTGGGATTTGAGGAGGCTTACTGACAAGAAGGTAGGCAGCATTTTTAAAATGAGATTTTCATCATAACTCCCTGAAAATTAACTATAACTACCAAATTATGGTGGGATTGATCTAAACACACCTGTCTACAATGAGAATGACAGTGTGTGACAGAGCAATGTAAGCAGCAATCACATCAGTTAGATGCACTGTTCACCTAACTCTAAAGTGCCTACACTTGGACAGATAAATCTCTTCTTTAACTCTGTTGACTGTGTTGATCTTCCCAGTTAAAACCATCGTCAAGACAGCTGGTTCAAAGTAGAAGTCTGTGTCCCAGCTCCACGTTTAGTCAGATGAATGTCAGACTCCACTGGATCCAGACCAGTTTTGAGGTTGAATAGTAGAGAAGGCAGGGAAAAACCCACAGTTAAGAATACAGTCAGAAAATTTCAGCAGGAAATAGAAGACAGTCTTAGCTGTCTGCACAGAATGAAGATGCTCAAGGAGATATGAACTTTTGGAGGCCACAGAACATCTTGCACTAATCCAACCAGACTACAGTTCATAGGTTTTAACATGCTAAATAAAGACAACGTAATTTTCAAACTTGAATAATGTTAGAAGTAAATTTAGATTTTTCTTCTGAGTACTCATTGTCTTGGTGCTTTAACTACATTCCCTAAATTTGCCATAGATGCTTGTGCTTATTAAGTAATTTAAAGAATAGTTAAGTGCAGAATAAAGAAGTATCTTCATGATAACCTAAATATCTTCTACTCCAACTTCTGGTCAATTTGGAGAGTGATTCACTTTGAGATGTTGCCTCACGCTGAAATCTTACCATCCTTTACTCACATTGAAGCAGTTAGCTCCTGCTCCCATGGGAGACATATGTTCCCTCCGCCTTTGGGTTCACACTTGCAGAGTTACTGGTTGCTTGTTTCTCCTCGAACATAAAAAAAAAAAATCATTTCAGTTTAACTGTGAGTTGCAATGTTATTCCAAGATCTCAAAGTCATTAAAATATTAATAAAATTGTTACAGAAAATTGTAAGGAAGAAAAGGACAAGATGGATTTACAGCATGAAACCATGGAATTTTAATCCAGGATATAAAAACATCCTCTTAGATTGGAACTCATTAAAAAAGTTTTAGCAGACAAGAAGAATATGTGTGTGTGTGTATATATATATGGCTATAGAAGGATATATCTGTTCTGTGACAAATTGAATAAAATCTTTCATGGTCACAAGTACCCTTTGATTTCTCCCATCATCCAAAAAAGGGATTTAAATGTTACTGGTTTAAAAATACCAGAAAATCACATCAAGAAGCAGATCAGTTGTTAAAAAGTGACAATATTTCTCAAAGATTGCAAAGCAATGCAATTTAAATAGTCTTCATACATTTGTAATTCTAAACTTCAGAAGACAGGCAGAAAACTCAGACTCCAGTTTTACCATGTTTTATTACTTTCTTATGTTCAGGTAGCAAAAAGGGTGTTTGCAATGTAAATGGACAGATAGCTAAACTCCTATTATGTGTCCCAAAACAGAGTGATACTTCTCTCCCTCTTTCCTCCTCTAATGGTATCATTATTATTTTATTAGGTGGAAAGAATCCCTCATTCAGAATACACACAATTGTATCTTCATCTGCTTGTCATTACCCTTTCTTGCTATCTTTTCTTAAAGAAAACAGAATTATTCTAAATTAATAAAATTAATCAATTAATAAAACTAATCATAAATGTTTAAAGTATTGTTTTCTTGGTCTGATTTCATTTTTATATACCCATGTCAGAAGCTCTTTATTAATCCTTTGGAAGTACAACCATGGGTATTTTTTTTCCCTGCAGGATTATGTCTTTGAACATGAAGAAACTGTTAGTCCCTCTGTTAATTTTTCATTTTCCACATTAATTAAAAACTTGTCCAGATGGCACTGCACAAATATCTTCCGTGCAGATTTCTGGCTTTGAAATGCAGCTACCCACCTCAAAACACATCACTTCCGTCTGCTAGGGAAAACAGCTCTCCATGGTTCATTTCATGTAGAATATCATGCGGGGGAGAGTGTGTCACTAGGAGTAAAAGAAGTGGAAATTCATTTCCAAACCTCCCACATTCCATGGAAAAACTCCACATAGCTATTTGTGAGTACCTATGTGTGTATACATGCATGGATGTCTCCAAAGTAAGATTAACCAAAGAACTCCTATTACCTCAATATAATGTCTACATATAATCCTCAGCCAGGTGATTTATAAGAACAGAAACCAGTAGCACCAATGTATTGGACATCTCTTGAGGCAAATGATTAAAACAAGCTCAATCCCCGCCCAAGAAGTTCCAGAAAACCACATGCCCTCACTAAGTCTGACTTACCCCCTCAGGAGGACTGTGAGAAAATGTACAAGCAAACAAATCTTTAATAAAGGAAAGACAAAACAGTAATACATTTAGCACACAGTAAGAACAAATTCTTCTTCCTTGCTCATCCACTGCCACATGCCCATTGTCCAGAAGCTGTTGATCTGCAGGGATCTCTTTGCACCCACAAGCTGCCTGCTCAGCCTGCTCAGGCACTGCCTGATCATCCCTAGGGACTCCTCCAGGGTGCCTGGATCACCACAGTCCTTTTCTAGGCTCCTCCACACCAACACTCCTGTTCTGATTCCATTCAAGGAGGCTTCATGCCAAGGCATTTCTCACCAGACATTCAGCTACATGCCCCTGTCTCATACTGAAATAAATCCCATTGCTATGAAGAGAGCATTCAGGGCTCTGTAATGGAGACCTGTTTGCTCAGAAACCAGGTCTTTGCCACAAGTTAAAAATGATCTTCCTCTTTTCAAGAGCCAACCTTCCTGCAAAACCCAACCCATCTGTGCTGGCTCCCCAGACACTGCCAGAGGAAGATTTGGTAATTGGCCAATGTGAACTAAGCCCTCTATGGTCTTGCTTTCTGCTTTTCACCAACAGTGGGATAGAGACATCTTTGTTTTCCTGAATGGATAGATAGACATGTGTATGTATTTATTACAAAAAATATTGATTTCCCATAAATAATATATTAGGAGCTCTTCAAGTGCTCGAGTAGGAGACTGCTTTTTTTTCATACTGTGCCCGCAGTCCTGCCTGCATGTCACAGATTTTACTATCATTGCAGTTCTGTTGCATGCATAACATAGTAACCAGATTAAAAAAAAATGACTCTGATGTGTCAAGAACAGAAAAGTGTAAAACATTTTCTTTAGCAGCATGTGACTCTCTAAGACTTGTGTTTGTGAAGGAGCCAACACAGTGTGCTGTCACCATTTGAATATACAGCTTCAAAACACACTGCAATTAAAAGCTTTCAGGGAGCTGATTTAATATAGAGCATGACATCATATTTCCTTTAATGCCTCCTAACTAAAATAAAACCAAAACCATGAGGTCAGGTTTTATTTTCCACTATTGATTCCAGATACCTCTGTTAAGCTCAGCCTTAAGAAGAGATGCTCCTCCTTCTTCCAAGGCTGTCAAAGGAGGACAGCAAGTAGAACCTCCTTAGGAATATGAACACCGCCTATGTGACAAGAAAAAGAATGTTAAAAGCCTTGACCATATCTGATGAATTAAATGTTTATTGCTCTGTGGTGCTTGGTCTGCAATGCCTGCCACTGACATCAGTAGAGGTCTTGTTTAAAAACCTCTAGATGCATTTTCAAAATTCAGGGGACAGGCAGGACTTTAAAGGTTTGACTGTTTAAAAAGATCAAATATTTTTCCTTCCAGTTTCAGTCTAATCACACTCCCTTGGAAAGTAAACAGGATCAAATCACTGGATGTCAGAGAGGAAAATGCATAGATAGATGGTCTAGCTCATTAGGTGGCCCTGCAGAAGGATTGCTTCTTGCAGTTTATTTTGTGGCACTTAGTTCACTGTTTTTCAGTATTGTAGAAGAAATGTCACCCTTTGGAAGAGGCTGGTAAATCTGTCAGGGCCTGTATTACTGTGATTAGTCTTCCTTTCTCTATTTTGTTTATCTACCCCAGGTTTTAGTGTGTTGAATTCCACCAGGGTTTTTTACGACTCCTTGCAGACACTGTTCTAGAAGGAACCTCAATATTATTAGGAGATGATAAAGTAAGAAATCCTGGCCTGTTTAAATGCTGTAGTGAATGCGATGGGGCCAGGATTAGCCACATGGGCAAGGCTTTCCTCCACACAGAAATTCAGCATGATAGTCAGTGTAAGGCCTGTGGAAGAGAGGAAGAGGGAGGAGAGCTCTGCCTTGAACTCTCTCAAATACGGCCTGCTATGGCTGCTAATTTAGATACAAATGCCACCACCAACAATCTGTATGGACCCTAGCTCTGCTTCAAACCCCCACTTTTACACCTCTGGCATATCTCTGAGGCTATGATTTATGAGTTTAAAATAATTCTATGTCTCTCTTCCCTCATGCCAGTGGTTCTCCCATTAGGTATGAAGAAAAGAACTGAGTTCCCTCCTAAGTCACTGCTTGCCCTTTGCTGTTGGCTAAAACAGGTGGAATGAGAAACAAGGCTCAAGACCCAATTCTTTCATCTTAATTTTGGTACCTTGATTCTGGTTCTGCCTGGATTGCAACAAATTACACAAGTTCCCCATGTTTCAGCTTCCTTGCCTGTAAAATGGGAGTACCGATTTCAGGTTTTTTTAATGGACTTTATAGTATGTGGACACAAAACACTACAAAGAGAAGAAGGTTTTACTTTTTTTTTATGTTTAGACATTTTAACACAGATAAATTCCATAAATTACCTCTAATGTGAACACATCTTCGATGTTTCTGTTGAAGAAACTCTCTAACTCATGCTGATAATATAGAATCCCTGTGTACTATTCCTGATAATTTCTATAAAACCTCATTCTGTCACCAGCAATATATATATTACTGAAGACTGTGTGTCCTTGCCTTGTCAGAAACTGCAGCCTTCACTTTCTTCTTTCAGCCATAGTTTTATGTGTATTCCAGCAGCTAAGAGTAATTTTTGTTTTCAGATTCAGTATAACCCCCCTCCAACTTTATGGTTCAAGTTATTATTTCCTCATATTATGCTGTAGTCCCCTTTTATTTCTGCACAATTCTCTGTCCTTTAAATCCCTTGCTTAAAATCTCCTTGGTGATTTTTTTTATTTCTCTCCTCTGATTTGCAGCTGGGCTTCCCGCCAGCATAGTCTATTATCTCACTTTCCCTTTAAATTCCTTTGTTCTATAATTAGCATTTTTAGGTCTGTCTGTACCAAGTAACAAGTGGACTACATCTCCCAGATCTAATGTGTGATTACTGGAGGTGATTCTGTCTTTCCATGCAAGTGTGCAGGAAAGTGAGGAGAAGGGCCACCCAGGAAAACACCTGGAGAAGGCAGTGACAGGAGTCAGTCATGTGCATGGCACCCAGCACTCAGCAGCCACAGAGGGCTCAGGGCTGTGGTCTCCAATTCGTGGGGTGACCCAGGGAGAATCATGTCCTTTACATCTCAGGTACGACCACAGTGGGAAATAAATGGCAACTTTGGCTCTCACAGCATGGTGACAGCACAGTGCTGGTATTTCCCCATCAGTGGGCAGAAACCTGCAGGGACGTGTGGCAGCCCCAGGCCCACAGCAGGGAGGAGCTGTCTGGGCTCTGCCAAGGCTCCTTCAGACCACACAGCTCAGTGCTCTGTATTCTGGAGGCACACAGGGAGGGAGGAGGTGTCTCCTCCAGCCCAGTGCCCAAAGCTTAGGCACTCACAGTGGCACTCAGGAACCTGGCACCCAGCACCCAGCCTGCTCTGGGCACAGCAGGGCCAGCTCAGCCACGTCCCACTGTGCAACCTGTAGAAAGACATCTGGTTGAAAGGATACTGCAGAATGAACTACAGCTGTACTGATTGCTGAGGAGTGGAAACATCTATGCCTGCCCAATGGGTTTGGGCGTTATAAAAGAGTGGGCTAGCTGGCTATTAGTTACAGTTTGGGTTGGGGCTTGAGATCCAGAGTCTGCTGCAGTTTGGGATGGAATCTGCTGGCTGTGCTGTGAGGAGGAAGGGACATGTGGTCGTGTAAGGGACGGACAAGGCAATAAGATGCTGTGTGAGGGACAGACAGGGTTAGGTGGCTGGGAAAGGGACAGGCTGAGGTTTAGCCAGTCATGTAGAAGGAAGAAGGAAACTTTCAGAGAGGAGAGAAGGAGTCAGTGCTGGATGGAGCTGCCTATAAGAAAAGGAGTCAGAGTTGTCACAAAGTCCATGCCAAAGAAGGAAAAGTTGTTAATAAAAGACTGGTGGCTAGTTCAGTCTGTCTTGACATAATGGCAACAGCAACCTGAGAAAGAGCTGAGAGAGTCAGCAGGACACCAGAACAATCAAGGTACAGTCAAGGACAGCCCTGTTGACACGGGGTGCTCAGTTGTTTGGGGATTTGGAAGGGGAAATGGCTGAGTATGAGCTCCTGAAGGGGGAAAGCAGAGAGGCTGGTCAGGATCAGCAGTAACACCTGTGCTAGTGGGGTTGGTGAGGTCACCAGTTTGAGTCTGGTGTGGACACAGCAGGTGGGAAACAGCAGCCCTGGGACATCCAGCCCTGGCCCTTTCCTCCTGCTGATTCAGGCCAGTTAAGGCTCCACAGGTGCTGTGCCAGGGAGCAGGCTCAGCCTGACAGCTCAGTAATTCCTACCTGTCCTTCACTACCTCCTTGTGGGGATACAACTACCATGTCTTCCAAGTGGCCAACAGGTCCTATGCTCCTCCAAGTCATCATTTACTTTGAGACCAAGACTGACTCTTTTTGTTCATCCTCAGGAGCTCTATTTACCCAAACCATGATTTCACATGTTCAGACAAAAGAAGCATAGAGCTTTAACAAGGATTTAACCTACTTGTGGCAATTCTGGAACATCTTATCCGTGTCTCTGGTTTCTTGTATCTCTGTAAAATTATTTACTTATTGTGTCACTTATTAATGTGCAATACATGTGCATTAGTGAATCAACCAAAGCAGAATTAAATTGCTTTCCTGTCTACTTTTGTTTTATAATTCAGTACATTTGTGACAGTAATGTGTTTTAAGCATACAGAAATGCTGGATTTCTTTTTTATAGTGAGTTGTCCAAATATTTGTTGGCTACTTATATTCTCGAAGCCAAAAAAAGAATCGCATCACTTTTTTCTTTTGCACTTATATATAAACTTAGCTTTGCTTCTTCATTCCCCTCTATTACCTTTGTTATTTTTCACAGACCAGTACACAGGTCTATGTATTTCTGTAATAGGTTTTAAATTTTTCTGCAGCCCCATATTATTGGTTCCCTAGCCAATTTATGTTACTCAACAGTATGATCTATTCAAGTGGAAATGGGAAGTTTATGCAACATTCTCTCTAGACTTCTCTGAATGTATTATTTTCTGAGCCACACTGGCTGGAGTGCACCTTTATTTTAGAAGCTCTGTAATCTTGCAACCCTTGCATGAGGACTACTGGAAACCTGAGGTCTTGTGAGGCAACAAATTGAAGATTCTGTGAAAACTAAAGAATTGAAGAATTATGTATACATGTTACAAGAAGGGGGTGGGTGGGGGGAGGAAGAATAAAAATGTTTAGGGGAGTACTTCACTGAGAATCCTATATAACACTGGAAAATTCCCTGAATTGGTGATGGCAAGTAGATTATCTCAAAACCAGTCCTCTACCAGATCAGGCTGGGATACACCATTTGGAGAACTTGTTCCAGTTTTGCCTGGTTTCTCTGAAGCCTTCGGGTTTGGTCAGAAGGACAAACTTTTCTGAAAGTGCGAAACAGCTTTCAGTTCCTCACAAGCCTCCTTCCAGTTTTATGGTGACCATAGGCTCCTGAGAAGAGAAAAAAACCCATATACATCTGTTCACATACTCATTTGTAGTTGGGCCAACTTGAAGAGAGCTTACAAGCTTGCCTGTATCTCAACTGAGACACCTTTATCAGCCTACTATCAGATTCCATATTATCACTGTGCTGCTACCCTAGCCCTGTATGATATGGTAGGCTGCACAGAGAACAAGGTTCATCCACTCTGACAGTCTACTCCAGTCTTTTATTCCCGTCCCATTGTGTGCCCATCACTCTGTTTTTTAGCTCTGCATAGTCACTTTCTTTTCTGTGACAAATATTCTTACTCCTGCCCTTACTTGATTAATTATTTCACTAGCTGTACTTGTGTTTGCGGAGTATGTGTTGCTATGCATTCATTTCACCACCTCCACACCTCAGAGCAGTGGCAACAATCACATTTGTTACAAGAAAATGCTGTTAACTCATTGCATCTGAAGTTAAGAAAATGAAATGTCAGTAATATGAATTGTGACTAGAGAGTGATTTCGCTCTAAGAGTGAACTGTATTAGGGAAAGGAGACACAGCACCACAGGGGAAGGTAGATAAGAATAGACAACACTTGGCTTTGATAGAGCCAAGTTCCCTCTGTTTGCTCCATAGTTTGTGGGACTGCAATTATCAGCAACAAATTAATATACTTGCCCAACACATGCTGGCACAAAATAGGAGGAGAGTGGGTGGCAGAGCAGCAAGATATTTGTGTGGTTAAATAACAAGTAACAAAGGCTCCAGTAAGTGCTCAAGAGTACATGCTGTAGCTCCTGGGTTTTGAAAGAATGACAACATGGCCATTTGTTGCGTGCTGACTACTCTCTGCCTTTGTATCAGCCGTCAGAAGGACAATGCCCACCCAAGGGCTTGGTAGCCTATGCTGGGAAAGGTGTTTGCATTCTTCCAGGCTGCATTGCCAGGGTTGAGCACCGTATTTCTTCTTGTCAGTCATTTAACTAAGATTCATCTATTGGACGCGGCAGGTGCAGCTTGCAATGTCAGTGCCCAGCATCTGTACGTTCCTATCCTGCTAACTCCCAAATGGAAATGTACAATAGACTTAGAGAGTTTGTTTCTGTCTTTACTTTACTTGAAACTATTTGAACAATTTACAGATAGGCTCTTTTGTTTCTTTGATTAGGTTTTATTTGCTCCTTTATATTTATCTCAAAGAGGGCACTGTTATTAAAAAACTCCAAGGACAGCCTGCACCATTTTCCCACCTCCATAATTTTCTCCTTACAGTTTTTCTTCCAAGAGTTAATAATACACTATTCAATGCATTGAAACTGCACTTTGCTAATGGAAACACTGCCTGGACCTGCTTTGAAATGATATCCAAAGCAGCCCAGAGCACTGAGCAATCTGTGCGATGGGCACTGCGAGGGCCCTACTGTTGCCATGTCCTGGAAAGTAATTTTGACCTTCATGGGAGTTATTCCCACAAAGATTTGAATCTTCCGTGCTGGGTGTTTTGGGTATCATCAGGATATGTCTTCATAACTGATTTGATTGCCTAATGCATTGCTTCAGAACTGGCAGAGTCCTTACAGAGAATCACCTTGTTCTCTGATGTTAGGACAACTCCTTCAGGCAGTCTGTGCTTGTCTCTTCCGGTTCCTTCCCAGCTTCCTTTCCACCCTGAGCCTCTGCTTTCCTGCCCAACAGCCATGCAGGCAGGTGCTGCTCGCTTCTAATTCCTGTGTGCATCCTCATTTCAGCTCCATGACAAAGGTCCCTCTGCCCATGCACGCTTTTTGTCTCTCCAGAGCCTGGTATTTTCACAACAGCAGCACAGTGTTCAGCTCCGATAAACCTTCAGTTCAGACTACTCCATACTTTATTTTCATATTCTAGTTTGTCACTAACACTGGCAAAGGAAAAGCACTGGCAAGAAAACTCAGCAAAGGCTCATACTGAAAATGAAATGGTCATTCATTTATTATGTATTTTTTGGCAACGGTCTTTTTTTTAATAGTAATTTATGCCGGCCAGAGGAAGTGCGTGGACAATCTGCCAAGACGGGTGAGCTCCTGAGATTTTCCAGTAAGTCTTGTGCAGAGAGTACGTCCCTTGCCGTCTCAGCTCCAGCAGCTCGGGGATCATTCATCAGATGAGAATCTGATTTTCCCTGGAGTAAGTCGTGAGCTCCCACGACTGTGGAAAACAACCCGTGGGGCTGACTGAGCCAGACCCCGCCTAAGGCCGGAGGGAAGCTGCTCTCCGGAGGGGCTGTCCGGGGAGCCGCGGGCCGAGCCCCGGCGCGGCGGGGCGGGCGCGGCTCGGGCGCTGCCGCAGCAGCGCAGCGCTGCCCGCGGACTACAGCTCCCGGCGTGCCGAGCGGGGCCGGGCCGGGCCGGGCCGGGCCGCCCGGGGTCAACGAGAGCAGCGCGGGCGGCGGCGGAGGAGGGCGGGAGGTAGGTGAGTGTGTCCGTGTGTCCGTGTGTCTGTGTGTCCGTGCGGGGCAGCCCGCGCCGGGCAGGAGGAGGAGCAGCGGGAGGAGCGGCGGCGGCGGGAGGAGCGGCGTGCTCCTGCTGCCGGGGATGCGTGTGTGCCTGTGCGTGTGTGCTCAGCCCGGTACCGCTCGGGGCACTCGGTGGCGGGCGGATCCAGCTCCTGGCTTTTCCCAGCGCGGCCGGCTCCCGCCGAGGTCCCGAGAAGAGCGTGAGTGAGCGGCGGCGGGGAGCGGTCACGTATGTGCTGTGCGCGCACATGTGTTCGCTCCCTCCGCATGCAACACATTTGTCGGGCTGCAGGCTTCGCCCCGTGACACCGGGCGGCCTCGAGGGGGATGGGGCCGGGAGAGAGGGGTAAAACGAATTAATTGCAGACGAGAAGTAATATCCGTCTTTGAGTCATCAGTCTGTGAGGCATAATTTCATTCCAAAAAGCTCTTAGATGAATGGCAGATCTTATGTAGGAAAGCATTGCTTTTCCCATAGGATTATCAGATTTCCACCGGAGAATACAGATCCTGGATTATTGAGCTACATGGGATTTGCGTGTTTCTTTCTAATTAGTCTGTGAATCTGAGTGTAAAATTCTTTATTTGGAAGGGGGGGATGGGAGTTACATGCTTCTAAAAGAACAGACGTATCTTTTCTCTGACATTTTACACAGTTTTTGTGGTTATCCCATGTCTGTGGTTACTTACTGCCTTAATTGGATAGTGGTGTCAAAGGTTGATTAGATTCCCTGATAGATTTTGGATCTGCAAGAGGATTGCCGTTTTAAATGCGTGGTTAAAACAATCGTGTTTGCCGTCTCCCCTCAAACAGTTGAGAGGAGGCTGATGAATTACATTTGCGTTATCTTCCCTCTGGTTTATTAATATATCTTCGTGAGGTTGTCGGGTTCGGTTTTGTTGTTGTTGTTTTTTCCCCCTCTGCTATTTCATTTGCAGACTGAAAAGAAATGAATGTCAGAGAGGATTTGTTTAATCATTTAACAGCTGACACAAGCCATGTCCCTAACAAAACGTTGGTGAAAAAGTAGAAGATTTCTGGGATACAGCAGCGCCAATACTGTGGAGCCGCTTCTGCAGGTCAGGAGCAGCGTGTGCTGGAGGATGCCGTAGCCCAGGCGGTGAGGCTCGTGGGGACGAGGTCGATGGCTTGCATGGAGCTTCTCTACCTGGCTGAAGAGAGCAGACAGGTGCCCCTGGGCAGTGCTGCTGGCTGGAGCCTGCCCTCCCATCCCTACGAGCAGCAGCAGTGTGAGGGGGGTGAGCTGGACCCCAGAGCCGCGGCAGCCCTGCACTGTGAACGGCCCTGCAAGCCCTTGCAGAGGGGCCCTGTGGCCAAGCCCCCCCTGGTACCCCAGCCCTCCTCCCTGGGCACCTCGCCCCAGGAGCGCCCTGCACCCTCCAGCACGTCCCAGCCCTGCCACCCAGCCCAGCGCTTGCCCGGGGAAGAGGATGGAGGGAAGAAGAAAGCCTGCTGCTGTGCCCAGGAGCTTGAGACGTCGTTCACCTGTGTGGATGAGAATGTAAATCTGGAGCATGCAAGAAGTCCCCCCACTCCTACAGGTGGCCAGGATGCCCCTCTGCAGCAGCATTCCTGCAGGGAGCTGCCACCTGAATGGGTACACGATTCTCCTTCTTTGGTCTCTGAGGAAGATGATGCTGCCTCGGAGGCAGCAGCTGGGAAATCCGTTGACTATGGATTCATTAGTGCCATTTTGTTCCTGGTTAGTGGCATTTTGCTGGTGATAATTTCCTATGTGGTCCCCAGAGATGTGACTGTGGATCCCAACACCGTGGCTGCCCGGGAGATGGAGAGGCTGGAGAACGAGAGCGCAAGGATCGGCGCTCACTTGGACCGCTGTGTTATCGCTGGGCTGTGTCTCCTGACCCTGGGGGGCGTGGTGCTCTCCAGCCTGCTGATGATGTCCATGTGGAAAGGGGAGTTGTACCGGAGGAGCAGGTTTGCATCCTCCAAGGAGTCTGCAAAGCTGTATGGATCTTTCAATTTTAGAATGAAGTCTGGTGCAAATGATAATATGCTCGAGCTGTCGTTAGTTGAGGAAGATGTGCTTGCCATAGATAATTAGTGTGGTCATGATTTTTAAGGCAGCATTTCTACAGGAAAATATGTTCCATTAAAGAAAGCAGATGCAGCTAAAGATAGCTGGTGATGCAGTTTATTTGTCTGACAAGAATGGTGTTATCTTAAGCTCTATAATCAAATGTTTGCAATATATGAGTACTTGTTGTAAAGGGGAACTGTGCCAGATGAAATGCAAATGATATAAAATAATGAAAACCACTGAATAAAAAGAGATTTGTGATAAGTAGGTTCTTCAAATACTCATTTATCCTAATATAAAACATTCCACTGGTGTCTTGCCTATATAATTTTCTTATTACTCCCATATAGAACAAGAATGACCTTGACACTTTGGCAGCTGTTAATTTTTGAAGCCTGTAGGATTATTAACAGTCTACTTGACAGAATGTTAAGAAGCAGGACCAATAATCAAAAAGCAGTGCTAGTATTTCATTAAAGAGATGCTTTTTTATTCATTAATTTTAAACATCTCTTCAATTTAACCCTTCTCTTCAATTAAGTGACAGCTGTGGGAAGAAGGAACACCACTTGGTCATGACTGGCCACAAACCTCCCATATTTTCAAACAATTGTACAATTAGTGATGATTATTTAAAATATAAAATAAGAGGCAAAGGGCAGGAAACCACATGGCTCATGGTACTGGTAGGAGACAAAAGGCTCTTTCAGCTTGAGGTCAGTGGCTCCATTTCAGTTCAGATTAGCAATGATTGATAGTCATTAACTTCTGATAGCTATAGTGACCCATATAAAAGAAGTTTAGTTCCTGGTGGACAGATGTCTTTGTATGAAAACTACCATAACATGAATTAACAGAGCTCTTGTTTGGAGTCTCAAAAGATCCAAAGACTGAAAAAGCGTGGGGATGCTAAGACTGGGCACTTCTCCTTCAGTACAAATGCCAGAAGAAATTCAAGCTCAGCTGCAGGGCTTTGCTTATACTGGGGCTGTCTGCATCTTATTAGCTCTTTTTGAAACTTCAGTTTTATATCACTAGGTTGTCAACCTTCTCATAACCAGCAAGGAAAGGTCAGGAAGGAGCTCTCTGAGACTTGTTCAATAAAACCCAATTTATTTGTAAAGGATAAATCATCAGGAAATACAGAGGTTAAGTATGAGGCAGTTTACTGGCTGACGTGAGACTCACTTAACATAGGGGATGATCAAGGGTACATGTTGCTATTAATCTCAGTTCTGTGGCACTGTAGCCAAAAAACCTCTACCGCTGATTCTATTTGCTTTATTACCAGCCAGTTTCTGAGGTACATTGATGTGTTCTTGTAGTGCTGGGAAAACCAAGAAAAATTGTTCAGTGCACTGCTGTCAGTTCTTAACTGAGCAATGGTTAATACACACACATATATATATATATATATATATATGTGTTGTTAATGTGTATATGTATGTTATGTATGTATGTGTCCCTGGCAAAGCCAAACGTGGGTGAAAAGCTCTGCCTGTGCAGTCTCTGACTGCAGTCTTAGAAGAAACATGTTCTTCACATGACAGCCTTCTCAGTAGCGAGTTAACTCTAAAATATCAGGAATATGCATTATTTTTAAAATGATACTTTTTTTCCCACTGTGACACACAGGAGAAGAGTTCTCTTGGGAAGGGGTGAGGAGAATTGCTTTATACTCCCTTTACCCAGTAATGTGTGGCAGCACTAAGTTCAGAATTAGAAGTGGATGGCAGAAACATGGGTTCCTCACAGAGAGACTGAATGCTGTTTTGCCATTTGCTTCTATTTTGCCACTTGCTTCTTCATTCCCCATGTCTGTTTTTGTCAGGAGACAAGTGCAGCACCCAGCTAGTGTGCACTTGTCTGACTCAGCTAGTTCAGTCCCTTGTGCTTGCTGGCTGCAGGTGCTGGCACGGGTGCGTGTGACCAAGGGCCCAAGGAGCTGCCCTGAATGACTCAGATTCATCATTCAGATTTACTCGGGTCAGTAAATTCCACAGTGTGGTACCCGGGCTTTAACGCTGGCTCTGCCAAAGAGATCCTGCTTCACGTGTTCTCTGCTCCAACCATGGCTTTAGATCAGTGTTACTGTGTAATTAAATGAGCTGCCTTATTCGAGGGTGCTGCTGCCCAGCAAATGATTCTCCCAGTTTATGTCATGATGCACAGCGTGCTCACAGGCAGTAACTCAGCAGTAACCAGCATCTCCACAGTCGTCTTTGAAGAGCTTACATCCTTCTGGCTGTGTCATCAGGGATTCCTGATTGAATCTCTAGGATAAATACATGAAATGTCTTATATCTGTAATCACAGCCTGCTGTGATCAGTACAAGTGAGGAAGGAATCCTGAGACTCTGGATGCAGAGGTTTCTGTTTTGCTGTCCTTGGCTGGCTGGTGGGGTATGTGGACACTGCCTGCAGAGCTGGACACTTTTCTCGAGGTGGGGAGGTGGGAACAGCACTTCTTCTCATCCTGCCCTGAGGATGGGAAGGGGCTGGCCATGGCCTGCACAGGTCCAGGGAAAGCCATGCCAAGCAAGAGGGCAAATTGCTGAGCTGGGGTCAGCAAGATGGTGTGGGGTGGAGGATGGATATCTCAGGGGATGAAAAGCCTTTCACCTGCCTGGGCCCTGTGTTCTCACCTACGTGACAGAAGCTCTAAAACTGAGGCTGGTGGTTTTGAGAGCTATTATTTTTATTTTTTAATTATACATATGCATGAAATTGAAGTACATTCCATTATTGCAGAAAGATGACAGCTTAAGCTGTACGGATCACAGATTTCTTGTAGGAACCATGACATGCCTTAATGCTGATTATTAGCACTAGAAAAAGGAAAGCTTCCCTGACTGTCAGTATGTTATTGTCAAGTGAGAAGTTTTCTGACACTTTGTAAAATGCCTGTCACAGATCATGAACCTGCAATACTTTAATGAGCCCTGAAATTTTCCCTGAGAATTTTAAGGAAACTTTAGTCAACCTGATAATCTAAATGTACACTGCAGAAGTGTGGGGAGTAATAAAATTTAAACAGGATTAACAGAGTTTTTTTATTTTGGTGTGCGTGCTATTAGAGGTGAAGGAAGATCTTCAGAGTACAGGAATTTAGCAGATAAAAATGCTCAGGTCATTTCTCTGATCACCTTTAGAAATTGCACCATGACGTGAGTTGGTGGTACATTATAAAACCTCTGGACTCTCAGATTCTCATGTTGTGAAACCAAACACAGACAGAAACCAAAGCACTTGCTGTCTGGTGGCTGATAGTGGAAATGAATATATGAGCCCAGCGGTCAGGCCTCCACACCATTCACCTGACATGAGATGGTACCAAAGGGCGATGCCAAGGGGCGTTTATTGCCACCTCATGCATCCTCACAACTTGACTTCCCCTGCTTGACATTTAAATGCTTTAAAGGTACAAATGGGAGAAGAATTGTTGGTGGTTTTTTTTCATTGCCTGGGCTAAAGTTGTCACTTGATTCATTGGGCAGCTTTCTCCTTTTATGGGGAACAAAATTTTGGCATATACTGAGTAGATTTTAGGTGCCCTCTAAACATATTTGGATTCTGAGTTTGGATTTCTGAGTACCCTGGAAATAGAACAGGACTTGTGCCCTTAGTTTATTTCTGACCACCCCAACTGCCCAATACAACACTTTCCCAATTTCTACCTCAGGACACATCTGCTGGCTGGGCCCAGCCCCAGCCTCTGCCTTCCCACTGGAGGTGTCCATGCTTCCCGAACTGGGAGCAGAGGCTTCCCTGTAGCCCGAGTGTTGGGCTCGCTGCTGCTCCACAGCTCCTGCTGTTCTCAGGTCCTTTTTCTCAGTCAGATGCTGTGGCTGAGGCTGAACATTGGGAGCTGCATGGCATCTGCTGGGGATGCTCATCAGAACAGAGGAGCCCAGCGTGTCTCCCACCAGCCTCGCCACTTCTGCCAACCTGAAGCCGGCCCCGTGGCACAAATGCCCAAGACTCTGCTAGGAAGCTACACTGGGTTGTTGCTGGGTTTTTACGTGTTTACAATTTTTTAGTCTTTGTAAGTATTTTAAAAATCTGTCTGCAATGAGTATAGGGTTTGCTGACTAAGAAAGCAACTGCTTTAATCTTGTAAAACTCTGACCCACAATGGGGTGAAACATCACAGTCCATGGTGAGCTGTTCAGCAGTGCGTTTGATGCCTTATTGCAATCACAGCCACGTTCTGTACAGAGTCAAAAATAAAAGTCTGTGAAGCTGAGCGCTGTCATTGTGGGCCTCTTTGCTCTTTGCTGATTCCAGTGATTGGCTCTTCCCTCCGTGCAGTGGGTGCAGTCCCCAGCCCTCATGGCATGGAGCCATGGAGGCAGCAGGGCCACCTGGCAGAGGCAGTGCTGGATTGAGCTGTGCTGGCCCCAGCTCACCCCTCCATCATGTCCCTGCTGCTAGTCCTTCCCAGACAGAAACTGCATTGCTTCCCAAGCAATGCAGTTGCAAACCCTGCTGCACTCATGTCCCACCCCTCCACAGAGCCCGAACAAAAAGGAGAAAAGGCAGAAGAGGTGGGAGCAGCCATGCTGTGTGAGCAGGCAGCTGGGGAGGTGCTGTGTCAGGAGCTGGGTGCTGAGCCCCTGCTCAGCGTCACCACATGCGTGACCACTTCAGCATCACATCCCCACCTTGGCCCAGCTTGGCCATGCAAGGGCAGAGGGCAGAGAGTGCCAGGCCCAGCCCCAGCATGATGATGATGGGTGGGCATGCAGCTCCCAGAAAGCACTGGAGGTGATGGATGATGCAGGAACTGCGTTCCTGCAGGATTGGGCATTGCCACCTCAGTGTCAGCTTCACCCCTCCCTCCAGAAGAGCTGTGTCAGAGTGGGCAGCAATGGGAGGATGCTGGTGCAGGGCCAGCAGTGTCTGGTGCCAGCAGCTACTCAGGACCTCCACAGTTTTGTCCTGGCTGCATTTGTTTCCCTCAGATCTCCAGTGTATGTCAGCTGAGCACCTTAAGCACTTTGACAACCTGTTCTCCCTCCCAAACACGGTTTGAAGGTATGCCACACAGGTTGTGCCTCGTCAGGTCACACTTTTCATTCTGGTGTGACAGAATCAGACCTTTCCCTGCCACTGTCCTGTGAATCACCACATGGGTGGGAGTGCTGTGGAGGGTGTGGATCCAGGCTGGAGCAGGGACTGTCTGCTCACATTACCTGTTACCACAGGGCAGAGTACAACTGGGCCCTGGTTCACAATGCAGGGCTCAGGCCCTGAACAGGACAGGAGTAATGAAGGTGTCCCAGAAGTGGCAAAATTGGCTGCAGTGACTGCAGTGGTGCCAAATGCACACTATGGTGTGCAACTGATGGTTACCAAGAGGTCAAGTGAGTAGATGTATTTATAGATATGACAATCCATCAGCTTAAAGAACTGGGAAGCTTTCTAACTGAAAGCAAACACACAAATTCATTTTTACACTTTTTACAGATGTACTATATTCACAGAGGCTTTTTTTCCCTTTGTTTATGATTCCTGGCAAGGTCAAGAGGCCTACTGACTGCAAGGAGGTGAGACTTCTCTGATTTTCTTATCAGTTTGAATTAAATTGTGAATGTTATAAATCTGCATAAAACCAAACAAGACAAGAACCTCTTATTTGAAATGAACCCGCTTAATAATCGTTTGTGTAAATGTAAATGCAGCGTAATGCATGTTTTAATTAGATTTTCAATAAAAAATAATCCTTAAATATTTCTGCAGGCTTGCAGTATTAAAAACTTATAAAGAGTTCTCTGCTTATTTGTGTGTAGATTGACCCACTGTTACATGTGGTAAAAGATACTGAGCTATTGCCATTAACTGAGCTGCACCTCATGGGCATTTGGCCATTCTTTTGAATGAGTTAGAACTTAACAAGTGTGGTTTTTGTTCACCTGCACCCAATGTGTAAGCCAGAGACCACTGAAAGTTCTTCCATCTGCATTGAGAAATGAGATGCTGAGCAGCATGAAACATGATGTTCTCAAGGATAATAAAGAGAGCCTCCTGGAGAGCTGGAGAACCAAGGCTTCTTAAGTCCCAGTCCAGCACTGCAGAAAAAGCTAAATAAGTACAGAACCACTAGAATAAATTAATCTGAAAAGGATCGCAAATATATATATTTTTTTTCTCCAGAAGATGACATTTAATTTAAAGTATAAAATAATCTTCCAAAAAATCTTGAAAGTCAACCCAAACTAAATTTGCTAATATTTGGAGGTATTTGGATAAGGTTTTGCACATTTAAGGGATTTGCATTTGGATTTGATATATCTTTATATCAGCACAAAAAGCTTCTCTTTTCCAGTGATTGTTTCTGTTTTGACAGATGTGTATGCAGGGAAATTTAGCTATTGTTGAATAAAACATTTCCAGAAGCAAAATTGATTAAGTCCCTTTTGCAGAGGAAAAAAATCAATTCTTCCCATTAGAAGGATCTAAAACATGTTGATCAGCTAGAAATGTAAATAAAGTTCTTTAATCACTATTCTCTATTCATCTACATGGGATTGTCTTGTCTTTTTATAGCTTAAAATAAATTTGGTTGAACTCTAACATGAAGCAGATTCTGACAAACTAGCCAGGGTAACTGTGCTTGAATGTAAATAATATCAAGTAGCTATCCTGGCATTTTGGTATTGCTTTTCTCAAGGATTAGCTGTTCATGAAATGAATGTATATGTGATAACAATATATCTGGGCTGGGAACAAAAATGTATTCACTGAAAGGCAGAGCAGTAGAAAGTATGTGACTGTTTTCAGTTTCTCTGCATTCTGATTTCATGTAATGAAGACAACATTTTAAAGATCTCTTCATTAGTAATTGTTGGGGGCTATTAAAGGTCACGGAGGGCTATTAACAGAAGGATGCCAAGTCTAGCTCTGTAAATCCCTAAGCTTCTGATTGCTAAGAGCTGAGAGAATGTGCTGGTGTATGCTTGCCCTTCCCTTGGTTTTAGATAAAGCTGTAACTGCTGCCGGCTACTATCTGAGCCTATTTTGTGACAGATGGACCTTTGATTTGATCCAGACTGACCCTGTGTTCTCAAAACTTCGTGCTCTGCCTATAGGGGCAATACCAAGTAGTTGTTTCCCACTGTGGCTTCCTAAAGAAGGAATCAATAGATCACAGCCTTACCTTTGTTTTCCCCTCCTTACAGGAATGGCAACCATGGCTGGAAGAGCTCTTGAGACGAGGTCATTTTGCTGTCTTCTGGAGCTTTCACCCTCCATCAGTCCTCAAAGATGATTACTCATGGCTGTGGTATTGCTGCTCAACTCTCTGAGCACTCTGGGGTGGATTTTATAAGGCTCACATGATTTGCAGATACATTATGTATCTGTGCAGCCTCTTCTGCTCTCTAAGTTCTTAAGTTCTGAAGTCTATGGATAGTCTGAATACTTTTAGATTTTTTTTAATGAGGGAAAGAAAGGTTGAAGCACTTCAGCCTTCTCAAGGTCATTTTCAATTGTGTCCTGTCTCACTCCCCACTAAGCAGAAAACCAGTTTTTTGTCTTTTTTCTTCTTTTTAGTATAAATATAGAGCACTTCCTCATGACCTTTTTTTCTCTTCTATGAGTATGTCACTTGCTTCCTCCCCCCAAAAGAAAAGAAAATGATTATTTATATGTTCTAATTTCCCCAGCGGGGAAATTTCTTCAATTTTAGGCCACTCTTATGGTTAACCAAATCCATGTTTACAATTGATATTTTTCTTTCACATTTTCATATTTCATATAGGGTATTTTGGTTAAGAATTTGCTAAATTTTCCAGAGTGTCTTTTCCCTTTAAACTTCTGTATGTGAGAGCATACTAACTAGTGCTTTGAATTTACTGAAGTTTCTTGTTCCTTGGGACCACTTCCCTTGGAGGCAGAATTGCTCTGCTGTAACAGCCCTATATTGTGGGGCTTTTTTGTACAGCTGAGCTCAGTGAACTGCCTGGCAATTGTGTTCCCCACTCCTGCCCACCTGCATTCGTTTCCTCCTCAGCCTTTCTTCAATGTGGGCAGCAATGGTCCAAGGTGCAGATTTTGTGTTTGCCTTACTCTTTGAGCCAAGCCCTGTTGCTAAGGAAAATACTACGGGCTTGTCTATGGGATCAAATTACAGTGCATGGCTATTGAGATGGGAAATGTCTTCACTTAAACTTCACAGGATATTGAAACCAGTCTTAGCAAAAAGGCGAGTTAGGAGCAAAAATCAATACTGGACAATGCTGAAATGCCTCTGTTCAGCTGCTGTTTTAAGTGGCTTGTACAGACCTTTCAAATCATGTTGCCAACAAATGGAGGAAGTACAGCTTTTAAAAAGTCAGAGAATTATTAATAGTGTGCTTGACCTCCAGCTCTGCACAGTCTACAAAAAAGCATCATTTTTCATTTGCTGCTGTCTTATGCCTAATTCTGCAAGCCCTGTTAGGAAACAGTTGCACACTGGAGAAATGCATTCAGAGAGTGAGGGTCAAAGCTTTAGATCCATGATGGACTGTGAGAGGGAAGGAGAGCAGGAACAGCTCATGGTCAACCCCTGAACAAAAAGGGAGGGTGCAGGAACCCTACACTTCATACATCATTCACACACTAATTGTATTTCTTGTCCTTGTGTGTGCAAGAAGAAAATTAACTGTGCTGAGGTTATGCTTGCAGCTTTCCAGCAGGGATAGAGAAGTATGGAGAGAAGCAATTGTCAGATGTCTTCATGAGAAAATGAATGCTCTAACCACTACCCTGGTGTCTGAGGAGTGATTGGGGAACCAGCACCTCCAGTTGTGCTCCCCAGCAGGCTAATCTGTTGAGCAGCATTTGTAGCACAAAGAAACAGTCTGAACCTTTATTAACTTTAACCGCTGTCTGAGCAACCTAAAGTGACAATCCATCTCTCTTATTGCTGTTATTAAGTCAGTTTTGGACAATGCCTTATCATCTGCAGAAAAAATGAAGAGGAGATATAATGCAGACAGCAAGTTTCTAGGTAAAATTAGTCTGAGAAGGGGAGAAAAATATTGCATGCTGCGCTGAACAAATCTTTGCATTGATTTCTGCAAACAGAGTCCTTCTAGGAGCGCCACAAGTGCATGTCTTTATTTAGTGCTTGGATTCAAAGAGCTGTCAGTCTTCCCATATCCAGATAACTCCCATTTGTGTTCAGGTCTGGGGTGCTCTAGGGTCATACATTATTTCTGCTTGTGCTGTTCTTGCTTTTCACTTTGATGCCAGCTCTGCAGTTCTTTGTCAGCCTCACACAGCCACGTGTGCAAACAGAACCACTCTGACCCCACTGCTTGGTGGCAGTGGGCAGGGTCCAGGTGACACATGGCACTGCTGCAGCTCCAAGAGTGCATGTATGAGCCTTGGCAATGGAATGCTTGCTCTCATAGAGAGTCTTCAATAGTCATTTAAATATGCATGGAGATCTCATCTGTACCTTGTCATCTGAGAGCCCAAATCTTGTCTGTGGGCATGCTGTGTGTGTGCTATGTGTCCCAACAAAGAGATAGTGCCTTCTCCTTATCTGTCCTACCTATTATCTGGTTCTGTGTCCAGTGCATAGGAATAAAAAGGCAATTCTTTTATACCTCCCCTTCAATTCAGATGGAATTAAGCCTACCTTTCAGCTGAGTGGCTGAGGTCGCCTGAGACAAAATTTGAGGCCAGTAATAAGTTACTACTGCGCAGAGCAAGGTGAAAGGAAAGTAGTTGTGAATTGGAGACATAAACACCTCCTGGGGATGCTCCACAGCACACAAGTGATAGCTCAAGTCTGAGGTTTAAAATCACAGTCCTAGCTACAGTAAACAGAGGAGGTTTTAATGGCTTTTTTTTCAAGGTGAAGGCTAGATTGCAGGCCATGAAGGACAGACATGGAACATTTGTACACTATTTAAGAATCCTTCACTGAAACTACTCCACATCCCATTAAAAGTTCCAGGATACATAACAATAAGCTTATATCAATAACTGTAATCACATACACACAGGATGAACCAATGCACTGCAAGTAAGGTCTGTATCCAAACACCACAGGAGATTAATTTGTAACACAAACACCATCTTTCTTTACCTTGAGTGCTTGTGGGAACCCTAAGTTATTTCTATGTTCACACAGGATCGCATGATGTTTAATGTCATTTATATGGGACAATGTTTGGTTTAGTTCCTCTTTAAAATAAGGTATTTTACCTTACAGTTACCTGTGCATCCTACAATTTCACCTCAGTGGAAGGAAGGGGGAAAATAAGAAAAGTATTTTTCATTTCTTTTTTTTTGTCAGGGAAAGTATGTGGAACTAGAAAGAAGAAAATGGAAGGGAGGTGAAGATCTTATCAGCAAGCAGGTAGGAATATGGATTTCATAATGTTAGTAGCTGCAGTCAATAATTATTGTGGAAATAGATTTTACAATTCATATTGAATTGATTGTAGTCAGCTTGATTGATGCTGTTGTAATACAGGAGGCTAATCAAGACTGGAAATCAACAAAAAAGAACCAAAATCCAAAGGCAAGCCCGTACATATTTAGTCATTCTTTATACTAGTAAGCCAATTTATCAGCAGTAATAAAAAATCCTGATTTTGAAAGCAATGACTCATTTTCATAAAATATGTCCTCTGGTTGCATCCATTGTTTTTAAAGATTCCTATCTCTTGTCACTTTTAATGGAAGGGATAGGCAGATGCCAGAAGTTTTTTATGCTACACCGTATAAGACCAATCATGTTCCCAGTGACTTTTTACAATTTATTTGCTTTGGACAGACCTTAAATTCTCTTTCACATCATTCTATTGTCTTTCAAAATAAAAGTTGATTTTGCATTAAATTTGTGAACATTTTATATTCTTCAGCTTTCCCTAAGGGCACAAATCACCTGAAAACCTTAAGCAGTGTCTTCATGAACCACTGAACAAATCCAACTCTCTTGTGATGTACCAAAAGGGGATCTTGTTTTTCTCCATTTTTATACTTTCACTCCCTTCCCACCTCTCCCAGCCTTGCAGTCCCTCTCTGCCTGTGCAACCCCTCATAAAGCAATGGTGGGCCCAGCAGAAGATTATTTGATGATTATTAACATAATTTTTATCACTTATTTCCATTTTATATGACCGGTTTACTTTACTTTACAATATATTTCCTTTCCTCATCTTGTTTTGTAGCTAGTTTCAGAACTAGTCAGAGACTCATGAGCACCTTGGGGAGAAACTGAGATGCTCCTGGGACCTTGCTCCTTGGGGCACACCGGTATGTGGGGATAGACAGGCAGACAGACAGGCAGATCTTGGCTTGAGCTGTGCAGGGTTTTGAGCTGCCTGGGCACAGCACAGAGCTGCTGTGGGAGGGCACAATGCCTGAGCACAGTGCTGTGCCTCTCAGCATATTCCACAGCTGTGTGGTTCATCTTCCCTGCATGCTTCACCCAGGTCTGGACAAAGGTAGCCTGAGTGGAGTGCAATTGCCTCTGTATCCTTTTGTCCTTAATCATCGCAGCAATTGTCCTCACTGCTCTGCCAGCTCTGCTTGTATCCTCACCCCTCTCCTTGTTCAGCACCTCCTCTTCTGTTAAATTTATCTCTCTTGTATTACTCACTGTCTCTTTGCTGTCATGAGCTGCCTGCAAATGCTGGGTTTATTGTTTGAGATAATGCATTTCTGCTATCTCAATGCAATAAGTGTCTTCCATTTGTTTATTAGCTAATTAAACTAATCTCTAGAAAACCTTCAGAATGTCTTCTGTTCTTCTGCAGTGAAGCTAATTTGTCTTTGTAGTGCTGGCAGTAGGAAAATGGTCTATATGCCCTGCAGAAATGTTTGAGATTCATATGTTTTATCCCAAGTGTTTCAAATTAATAATCTAAAAGTCAGATTTGGATATTCAGGAAACTTTGGCACTGAATGATCTGCAGGAAAAGCAACATATGGGACACACAGGCATAGTCTGATCTTATCTCTCAAGGTGACTGATAAATAATTTGATGAAATAGACATTGCTTAGAAGTTAAAAAATAATTTTTTTCATTCAGAAACATGTCCCAACGACTGTTTGTTTCCTTTGAGCTGATCACTGGATGGCACTCAATGCGTCAGGCTGCTTTCAGAATTTCATCAACAGTGCTGGTAGAGACCAAGCCATTTCTCAGTATCGTGGTAGAGGCTGATGGACATCTCTGAGCTCATCTGGTCCATTCCCTGCTCAAGCCAAGCCAGTGAGAGAAGATTGCCCATGGCTCATCCAGCTGACTTTTGAATATGTCCATTAAAGGAGACTCCACAGACTCCCTGGGAAGCATTTTGCAGTGTTTGACCACCTGCACAGTAAAAAAAAAAAAACAACAACAACAACAACAAAAAAAAACACAAACCAAAAAAACTCTGTATGATAATTAGCAGAATTTTCTGTGTTTCAGAGTTCATTGCCTCTTGCCCTGTCAATGCACAGTACCAAGAAGTCTCTGGCTTTGTCTTTTTTTCCCTGGCCCCACCTCAGGTTTTTATACACTTTGGTAAGATCTCCCTGAGCCATTTGTTCTCCAGGCTGAGCAGTTGGCTGTGATAAAACCAGAGCACCAAACATTAAAGCCACCACATATGGAGGAGCTCCAGCAATTACAACTTTTAGCACCTTCTGGCTGGGTTTAGAGATCTCTGCCTCCTGACAAATGAAAAGGAAAACACTGTTTCAAGACAGATGTCTCCTAAAGAAGAAAGGCATTCATCCTTAAGCCAATCCACACTAGAAGATGCTTTACTTTAGTAGGAGTTTCAGGTTTTTATCTCCTCCCAACAGAATCAGTCAGTTTGAAATTGAAATACATGAAATGAGAAGCTGGAGCCTTTTGCAGAAGAATGTAAAAAAGAAATTTTATTATTTTGTGGATTTCTCTTTGTCTGTAATTAATATAAAACTACTGAACTGCAATCTTTGACAATTTTGTTTCTCATCATGACACTATCAAGCATCCTCATCTCAGTTCTCCAGCTATCTAGTGCATTTTGATCACCTCATTTTTGTGTGGGTTTGATTCATGAGCACCAGAAATAAAATGTGGACACTGGGCATTTTAACATTTTTTTTCAGCTGAAGATAGCAGCTTTTAAATTAACAGAGTCACATATCTGAGGTATGTATCAGTTCTCCTTCCTATCAGAAAAGACATTTCATTATTTTGCCACTTGTTTAGGTCATAAATGATGTCATCTACTTTCTTATTTGCTTTTTACAGTGCAGGAGGTGACTACATGTAAATCTCCCTCTCCTCTGCATTTTTTTTTCTTTCTTCCTTTTTACCAGAGGAGATATTCAGACACTTTCATATTAATACATGTTTTCTCAACTTACAATTTTTAAAAAATTGGTAAATAATAATAAAAAAATACCCTTCAACTGGATTGTTAGCATGAGTTAGAAATGCAAACAGCTTTTAATAACTACAGCATGTGATGAGGTTTCTTTTCTGGCCATGCATCAATGACAGCTTTGCCAACAGCTGTGGCCCACAGTCTGCAAAATTCACCAAAAGGAAGAATTTTTTCCATAGCTGTGAAATTTGAGGTTACAAGTGCAATTGATCTCACTGATCTAGAGACCCAACTTGCAGGACAGTATCTCCACTGCAGTGGGAGCACTCTGTGTTCCCTGCCCCTCCAGCACAGCCCCGAGGGATGCACTGTGCTAAGCAGCCCTTGGAACAGCAGGATGCAGCAAGCGTTGCTTCCAGCAGATTTATGTCTTATTGATAATTGAAGCTTTTCCAAAGATGTGGTTGCTGATTCTGGTTCTTTGTATTGTCTGGTGTCTAATAAGGTGTGAGCTGTTGGTGTGCTGTTCTCTCAGCTGGAGAACTTAAGAAGTCTCTGTCTCCTATTCAATTGCTAATGTTCACTGAATGTACCATACATACAGTATTTATCTGCCCCCCACCCTTCACCTCAGAAAAATTAGATTGGCTAGACTGGTTAATAGGATCAAGATGTATGGAAGGAAAGTTGTTAACAGAAATGTACATTTGAACATATACATGTAGAGTACAGTAATTTCATGATTACAAGCCGCATCGTTTTGACTAAAATTTTTCTCCCACCCCGGAAATGCGGCTTACACTCAGGAGCGGCTAATATGTGAAAAATTTTCTGAAATTTCCGACCCTGGAAGTGCAGCCAAGCTGCTGAGCCAGTTCTTGGTTATGAATGTAATTGCAACATATAAGAACTTAGCTTTTTATGTGCATTTCCCATTCTTATAGAATATGTGATTTGTTAATAAAACTTGTACAGAGAGAAAGTCTGTTTTCCTATAGTAATTACCCATGAAAATTATATCAGTGCAGCCAAGAAGAAAGTAGAGATTAAACAAGGTCTAAAATAAAGGCACTTTGAAGACCAGGTTTCTTACAATAGTCCCTCCTGGGAAATTTATAGGCACATTAATTAATGCCTTTTACCTCTAAGTTCTTTTCCAGTGTAATTGTATACACCCATGTACAAAGATGCAGAGAGAATCTCTGTATTATCCTGTACAGAACTAGGAAAGCAGGGTATACTGTTAACTGCAATTCAACAGAAAATTATACACTGGCCTTTACCAAGAAAAGGACAAAAGGAGGGTCATCACCTGGCATTTTCAAGCAGCATCAGTAAAGCAAAACCTTATCAGCAGAGCTCTATCAACTCAAGCCCTTTGTCATGACAGAGTGAAGACCTTTCCTCTGCATTGTTTAACCTCAGGTAGACATACACAAGCATACAGGATGTTCTTGCCCAGGTCTACCACTATTTACTGCAGACCAGAAATTCATAGTAGAGAGTTACCAGATTTAGCAGATAAAAACACTGGATGGCACTGGTAATTAAGCAAACTGGAGTAAATACCAAGTGAATACTTTGCCAAGGCTTTGCATCCCTGGAAGTTTTGAAATTAAGATGGATGTTTTTTCTAAAATAATAGCATTAAGCACTATAATAATTATTGTAATTATAATAGACGGCCCGTGCGCTGTAGTAGTACAGGAGATCAGAGAGGTAATTGCAGTCTCTTGTGACCTTAGATGCAGTAATTGATTGCAATTACTCTTCTCTGAAGCCTTAGCATGCCTTACTGACCTGTATCAGAGCCATTGGGTCATCTCATGCAGGTCATGCTCCATAACCACTTTGCTTCAACTCTCAACACATACTGTTTTCCTTCCCTTTGCAGCCCTGCCTCACAGAGCAGGGCTGTGGAAGGAGCAGCCTGTGCACCTCAGCTCCTGTGCACCACCCAAATGAACTACTGGGCACAAGGAGTGGAGTCAGTGAGTAAGTATGGCCTTCCCTCTGCAGGGAGAAGTACAACATGCATCCCCTTGTTCTCCAGAGGAAAAGGGGAGAGGAGGATATTTCCCAAGAAGCTGCCTCTGGATAAGAGAGTCCCTAGGCTAATTTGGAGCCAGGACTCTGATGCATCACACTTTCTTGGGCTGATGGCTAATGAGGCGAATCAGCCCTCCGTGAATAAAATGTCTGTCAGGAGAACAGAGATGTGTACATTCCCTCTGAAACGCCCGTGTGTGCCAGGAAAGGCAATCTGCTGGCACTGAGCTTGCACAGAGGGGCCCTACAAAAGCCCAATTCTTTGCATGAGTGGGGCAGGAGAGATGCCATGTCCATAAAACAGATTGCTTCTGTTCAAACCCCTGAGAACAGGCAGAAGCATAGGCTGCTGTTGAGTGCTCTAACTCTTGCACTCTTTTAGGTTAAGGGATTGTCACAGAAAATGCTGCCTCAGTATTGCTGTAAAGCAGCACCATGGAACATCGGTTTAGTAGGAGCAGGTAGTCCCCTTATTTACTTATATAAGAATCTTACTGACTTATATCAGAAAGACTCTGCATTGTTAGATTTTATTTTCTTCAAATGATGATCCAATTTTTACAAGGTCAAGTGGCCTTTGACTTCTAGCATTCAATCTATTAGGAATGGACAGGAGGGAATTAAACTAATGTCACCTCAGAAAAAAATGCTTTTAATACAGACATCTTTGTGGACAGGAGCGGGACTTCTGTACTACCTCTGCTGCAGTTTTATATTAGTTATTTCTTAACTTCTTGGGATGCCTTTCCTTTTATTAAGCATAACTAATATACAACATTGCTTACTTATTTTTTCTCAGTTCACTTGAGTGATTAGGAATTTCTGCACCTCTTGAAGCAGTGTAATAGAAATGAGAGCCATAGGCAGCAGAGAACTTCTTCCAGTCTCCCTAATTCTTCTGCACAAGCATTAGCTTGCAAATGCCAAACACAAACTGGATGTTTTCTCCGTGTGCCTAGTGTGAAATGCAGAAAGGATGAACAGAAGTTCCTTGGATTATTCTGTTACTTGACAAAGAGATGATCCAGTCTCAAACCCATGCTACATTGTTCCAGGGAAGTGCAGAGAGGCAGAGGCTTATGCTGAACATCTCAAACTTTTTATATGAGACTTGTCCTGCTATGGCCCCTTTCTCTCACACTGCAAGTGCATCTACACCTAAGCTGATACCCACAGCACAGCCCAAGTGCTGCTTCAAGTAACAGTAATTTCTTAACAAAAAATCATGAAGAGACATCAAAAGTGTCCTCTGAGATGCCTTTCTCTGAGCAGTAGGCTGGTTTCTACCCTTGTGCATTAGTATATTTGATGAATTTCCTTGGAGAAATGAAAAGTTGAAAGATACTGCTTAGAGTAGCCTAAGAGACAAATTAGGAGCTGGGGATGGAAATTAGTATAAAGGAATTCTCAGTAGACTGCTAGTGAGTCACGGGTTGTAGATGTCTCTTAGATGAGGAACTGTCCTGCAAGGCAATTACCAGGAGCCCCAGCACTTAAGCCCTATGATATTAGATAAAAGACTTAAGGGAGCTGTTTTTCACAGGCAGGAGGGAGAAACATAATCCAATTCTTTATTTGCACTCAAGTGCATCTAATGCTATACAACATCTATTTGTCCAGAGAATTAGTTTTGCTTGTTTACAATACCATACTGGCCACTTACATTAAAAAGCCCTTATAACCCTGCTATACTGTTTGTGAGAAGCAAGTAGACAGAGAACCACAGAGAGCCATAAGATTAACACTGCCAAAAGAAAAAAAAAATGCAAATTCTTACTAGGAGAAAATACCTGTGTGATGGAAGGATGTGATGGTGGTGAGTAGGCAGTTAGATGTCAGAGCATCTCCTATTAATTTTACAGCAATTTCACGACTATAAGGCGCACCCTTTTGACTAAAATTTTGGCCCAAACCTGGAAGTGCGCCTTATAGTCCGGTGTGCCTTATATAATGTACAAAGTTCGGAAATTTGCCAACACGGAAGTGTGAGCCACGAGCCGTGGGGGGAGCCGGCATGACCATGGCAGCTGGGTGAAGGCGGGCCCAGGGCCCGCGGCGCCCCTCATGCCGGGTACAGGTGGGCCCGGGGGCCAATGGCTGCCGGGTTGAGGCGGGGCCTCGGCCAGCAACCGCACGGGGGGAGCTGGGGGCGGAGCCTTGCTGCAAAAAAAAAGTGTGCCTTATATGATCTACAAAGTTGCAACATTTGCCAGCTCCCGGAGGTGCGCCTTATAGTCCGGTGCGCTTTATGGTCGTGAAATTACTGTAATCAATTTAACTAGTCTAAGTCATACTGGATTGTTGGAGTTTGGGGTTTTTTACTGTCTCTAGTTAATTATAATCCAATCCCAGCACAATCACTGTAACAGAACTGACCAAAAAAAAAGCCAATAAAGTGCTGATGGACATGAAAAATTAAATCTCATATCTATATTCATTACTCTTGCTGTTGTATAAAGTTAGGAAGAAGTCAGGGACATAATGAACTGCGGTCTTTCACTTTGAACATTGAGAATGCAGCAAAATAGTGCTCTTGAAGTGCTATGAAAGGAAATCACCTCATGTATTAAGAAAACAGTGATCCTGGCAGTGTGAGGGATAAAAAAACCCCAAAAAACAAAACAAAACAAAACAAAAAAAGTAAGAAAAAGTATGTAGTAGCATGGAAAAAAGAATACTCCTTGTAAGCAGTGCAATTTTCCCAACATTTTAATTTTCTGCTCTGCTTATATTAAGCCACAGAATGCAGCTCATAATTTACGTGATGCACATAGGAGCTCACACATTTCTGAAGGCTGTTCTTCAGTTTTTACAAATCACTTTTTGCTTTAATAATAAAGAAAAGAGCTTAGATTTCCACTAACCTTCTCAAAATATAGGATGAATCTCTTCAATACTTTTGCTAATGTTATGTTCCATCCCTTTTTAGTGATATTCTCAGCTGTCTCACAAACCTTCTGTTAGAGGGGGTTTCCTGTTCTTTCCTATCATCCAAGCCAAAATAACTCATTTCATCAACTACTTTCATCAACACACACAGGCAATATCCTGTGTTTGAATCACATGAATAGATATCACACAAGAAATTATGGTTCTTATCTTGAGGTTTTGCTTGGGATATATTCTCCTCTGAGATATGTTTCACTTCAGGAGCACGTCTTTCTTCTGTCCCTTCATCAATGCCTGCTGTGAGAGAAAACAGCTTGATATTTGAAGTCATCCTTTGCCATAATTCATGATTACATGGTCACTAAGTATTTGCACTGCTGTAGAATGTCTTACCATGAAGTCAATTCCCAATTTCTTCTGAGAAGTCAATGAGAAATGTTTCAGAACCAAAATTGTGTCTGTGTTGCTCCCTTCATCTTGTACTTTAATCTGGTCTCTTTCCTCCTTACTATTACCTGTGGTTGATCAGGTAGAGGTATGCAGAGTGGATGCCTGGGTTATATGGGATATATGACATAAGTTACAGAATTTGTTTTAGCAGGGACCTCTGAGGTTATTTTGGCTAAGATCTTCCTGAAAGAACTACTGACTTCAGAGTTAGATTAGGCTGCTCAGGATCATGTCCAGCTGAGTTCTGAAGATTGACATTCCCAGCTGCTTCCAGTGTTTGACCGCTGGACCACATATGAAGAATGCTTTTCCTTACATATATAACCACAATATACTGTGTTTCAAGTGGTGAGAGCTACCTGTGTCCCTTTGCCACCCCTCTGATGGCCCCATTAAGTAGCTGCAGGCAACTACTGAGACCCCTTCTTTCCTACAGAGCAGCTCCCTGGATCTAGAACCAAAGCATTTACAAAAGCAGCTGCAAGATGTACAGCTCACACCTCTTCTGGGCTTGGCAGGAGCTTCTGCATCTCACAGAGGGAAAAAGAAGGGTCAGAAAAGTGATCAGTATCACCTTGCCCTCTCTAGTGGGCAGCATGTCCCACCTCTACAGCAAGGCTTAACTTCTAATTTGGAACAGAAAAATAGTGTTATACATCACTTAGAAATAATTTCTGATGGTAAATGTAGGAGTTTATATGTTCAGTGGTGGAACTCAAAACATGCCAAAAGCATTAATATGGCTGTCAGCACAGACCTGCTTTCCTTTTGTCTCAAATCCTACTGAAACACAGGAGCAACAACCTTACCTCAATAAAAGTAATTTATTGTAGTGTTCATAAGGTCCTGTCCTACAGCACCTCTAATATCTTGTTTCTTGAGTGTTTAATACTGACTGAAGCTTGTGAGCTTTCTCTTCTCCCTTCTGTGAGCATTAGTTCTGCAACATCACAATTTCCATACCACCCAACTGCTCACTTAAACAAAAAAGGAAGAAAAAAAAAAGAAAAAAATTTCTTTGCATTATTTTTCATTTTGATGTGTTTCAGTTGCCACAAACGAAACAGGAAACAGCTCAGACTGAGCTCCATTGATGCCATATTAAACACTAACAGCCAAACATATATTTCTCCTTGAAGATTTTTTGAGTAATTTTATTTAACAATAACAATGAGGTTTTAGCATTTTACTTGATGTTGTATTTTTCAAAATTGATTAAATCTGCAATTAATCTTCTTTAAAAATATTCATTAAATTACAAGTAAAAAAAAAAAAAAAAAAGAAAGAAAAAGCAGACAACCTCTTCTTGTCCATATTGTGTTTGAGTCAATTCTCATTTCTGTTTGAGTCAATCAGTAATCACTTTTCCTTGTACCAATAAAAAGATGCTGCTGCACATTAAGAAGGGAAAAGAGAAAAATGCTCAAATATTGCACGGAGGGGTGTTACATTAAAGACAAAAACCCCAAATAAAATCAGATAGAGACATTAAAACATAAGAAATTACTTTCCAGTGCAGAAATCTTATCTGTCCCACAGACATTGCTCCCTCTAATGGAAAATTAATGTTAAAATTGCAGGTAAAGCCTGCATAATATAATCCTTTTGTGGATATGGTTCATAACACTTTCTGGAGAATATCTGGTCCCATGTGGAAAAGGAGTTACCAGGAGTTACACAGGGGTGAGAAGATAAATACTATAGCAGGGGAAATGAGCTTAGATAGAGCAGGACTGACTGGGCAATGGTTAGAGAACAGAAATTATAGAAGTGGGTGAACAAGAGAGACAGCTACAAACGGCACCCACAAGGAATGGCGGCATAGTGAAGAGGGCAGAGAAGACACGAATGCCCACAGAAGGGGTTGCACAGGGGAGAAGCTAAGTTTCAGAGAGAAACAAAAGATGAGTGAAACAAGAGTGAAAGGACTGCCACATGCTCAGTCCCAGTATTTTGTAGTTTCAGTATACAGTAACATAATGATGCACCGACTTCTCTTTATTTTTTTGTCCTGAGCTTTTCTTGGGCTTCAGGAAAAAGCATTAATTGAGTAGGTTGGGTTTTTCTTGTTCCTCTAAATCTGTTTTTGCTGGGAAAGCTCTTAATGCATCATTGGATCTCACCTCTGATTCATCCTTTCCAAACAGACCTCAGAGGAGCCAGGGGCTGAGACCCAGTTCAGGAGCCGTAACTCTGGCCTGAAACTAACAACAATTATCATTTGCTTCCCACAAAACTGGAAAAACAGAACCTCAGCCTTCTTCCATATTGCCTTGGCTGCCTTCCCTTCAATGGGGTATGTCTTCTCCAGGTTGTGTTGTGGGAACTGACAAGGCAAAGCTTGCAGCTGGGAACATATTGGCTTCCATGCTGATATTCCACTACTTAAGAAAAGGGTTAAGAAATGAAACTTGTATTTTAATTCACAGAGAAATTGTGTTCCAAAGTCTTCTGAAATCAGTGGACTGAATCCCACCAACGTCACCAAGTACTGGCTTGAGGCCTTAGTAAATACAACATTTATAAAGGAATCATTGTACGTTGATGGTGAAAAAAAGAGATGTCTCAATAATTCAGAAACCACAACTGAGGAAAGACCAGAGGCTAAGGGTGAGGCAATGATTGCTAGGGGTGAAGTCTGAAAACATATGGATGTTAGACCAAAGTAGGTGTGAAAAGGGAGTTGAAAGATATAAAAGTTAGATTGAAGTGGGTCTGGTATCACCTTCTGCTCCAGTGTGGTGTTGTGCTCTGATGTGCTTCTTATTCCTTGAAACACTATTGCCTTTGCAAATTTCTTTATCCTTAGCTGTTATTGACTACTTCTTTTCTTGACTGCAGCTGTACTATACACCCTGCTAAATTAGCACCTTGGTTCACACAATCTGCTCAAGAAGAGTTCTTTAGTTTGGGTGTATGAACACATCCAAACACACTGGCAGCACAGCCCTTGTGCAGAGAAGGAACAGTGGAGAGTTGAGATGAGAGTACTGGGAGCAATGGGATGTAACATCTCCCAGACCTGAGAGCTCTCAGTTTCAGATTAATAAGGATGTCTCTGTATGTTGTGAAAATGTCTTAGTACACTGGATCTTCCCACGAGGAACTAGACACTGCTGCTCCCAGCACCTTATGTGAAGCTTAGTCAAGAGGGTTGGAAGAGATGTTCAGATTTTGGCCTAATCCAATACAAAATTTGAATATATTTTCTATCTAAATTAACCTACATAAAATGGGTTTGCATGACAGCTTGTCAAGATAGCTCAGCTTTTGTAAATCAGATATGTTATCTTCTTATAGCCTGGTCTCCTCTCAGTGAGGACCACGTGGCATCCAGAGACATGGATGGGCGTGCTTTGAACAGTTTAGGGACCAGGATCATAGTTGCTGTCAAGGTCCATCAGTCACAGAAGAAACTCTTCCTCTTGGCCTGCCTCTCTGCACTTGTGTGTGTGGTGCAAGACAGGCAGTGCAGAGTTCCTCCATTCATGAGGAGAAGTGGCTCCCTATGCACCAAGTCAATAGGAGCAGATCTGCCTTTGTAGGTGTGCAGGCATGCTGGATTTCACCCGGGTACAAGAGCAGCTGCCGGGTGGTCTCTGTATGGCTTCTCTCATTCCTGTCTTGTGGTGCCAAGTCCTTGGTAGGCAGGGTGCCCCAGTGCTTGTGGCTCTGACTCCAGCACCACAGAAGAGCTCCAGGAGGGACAGTAAGAGATCCAGCAGCACTGCACTAACATTATTCCTTGCAGAGTTTGCCCCTTGAGGTACTGGTTTTTAATAGCTAAGGAAAATGCCAGCAGACTGCAGTGTGCTGAGAGTTTCCAGCAGGGAGCAGCATTTATTCATCTGTGAAGGAGAAGCTCCAGCCTCAAAAGGACCAGGCACCCGAAGCTGAAATACAGACTCAGAAATCCTTTGCTTAAGAAGCAATGTTTGCAGATGGATGGACAACCAGCAGTGTAAGGGGTGAAGCAGGGAGGCAGCTTAAACAATTGGCACAAGGCCTCGCTCATCCTCTTCATCTGTCTGATGCCTCTGCAAGCATGGCTTGGTATTTAGGACTAGGGAAGTTGGAGCCTCAGAGGCAGTGCCAGCAGATGAGCTGGATCAAAACATTCCCATTTAAGGAAAAATTTTCATCAAAAAATTCAGTGTTATCCTTGGCTCAGAATTGTTACTTCAGGTACTGGAAACTCAGATTAAGGTCTCACTAATAATGCTTGCATAACGTTATCACAATCCTGAAAATATAACTTATTGTTATATATATATGGCATCTAGGCTACTGTCTGTTTTGAAAGCTTTCAGTTTTAAAATTTCTCTTCTAAAGATGTTTCTTATCATGATATGTTAATATTTTCAAATCCACAGTCTCAAAATGTCACAGGTTGGAAATCAGGCTTCCACAGAGATAGTCAGGCTGTGAACAAGTACAAAAGAGAATATTTTAGTACTTGAAAACTAGTAGAAAGTCCTGTTCACAACCTAAGCGAATTTCTACTAAAAATATTTTTAATAAAAACCATATACCTCACTGACAGCACTTGTGTTACTGCTGGAATTCTTCCTGCCTACCCTGATGTGCCAGCAGTGCACAGCAGCCTCCTGCTGCTGTCCCCTGAGACTGGCTGTGTCCCAGTGGTGCAGTCTCAGAGTGGGTGACTCAGTCCATGCAGGGTTAGGTAACTGCTGCAGTCTGTAGCCAATACCCAAATTTGCTTTAAACCTCAGGCTAGATTACAAGAGACCTAGAACACCATGTGCTTGTGTGATTCTCTTCAGGATCCTGGGACTCTCAGAGCATGCCACTGGCACCTCAGGCTTTCAGTCCCTCAGTTAAGATGACAGCAAGTTTCATCCTACCTCTAGCTAAAATATTATATAACTTTCTGGTACCTTGGCCTTCCCTGAAGTCAGAATCCACATTGTCACAAATTAGATAAAAGTAATTTTTATAGACACACTCACTTTTATTTAATCACACTTTTTCTTTTCAAATTAGGGCTAAAGATTTGTTTTAGTAAGATTGTTAGGAACACTCAGTAGTCTTAAGTATGTATACACTTGTCTTTATTTGCTTAGATTAATTTTTTAAGTATAAGACTTTCTCTAAATTTGATTTTACATGTCTTAGATTCATAAGGTTTGGTTCTAAAGTAATAATAGCAACATTCTTGTAACATAAATTTACTCAAAATGTTTTATGCTTTAAGCAGTAGCTTTTTATCACTGGTATCACTTATGACATTTTAGAATAATTAAACTGCATATATATTCTCTGTATGAGAAGTCCAAAGTCAGTCCAACAGTGTATTTTGACTAGTTTGAAAACTGGTAGTCTTAGTATTAAATTCCTTTTATAGTTCAACTTGGAGAAGTAGATCTGTTGGTACAGAAGATTCTCCAAAAAGCATCAGCCAATACTTTAAATGGCAGCAACTCTGCAACACTGGTATCATGAAGTGACCAATGAACCTTGGTAAACCTCTCTCTTAATTTATAATGTGGAAAACATGTACAAATACCTGAATTAACTGAGAGGTCTGTGAACAGAGGCTAGCATGTGGCTTGAAAGGGGGTGGGAGCAAGCAGCACATCTGTGACAAGTGGGAGAATGATCATTCTGGGGCATGCCAAGTCCAGCCCAGTGCCTTGTCTCCATCAGTCCCAGACGGGGATTTTGCAGATTTCTGAGGAAGGGCATAGGAGCAGCACAAGGATCTAGTTTTACATGCTCAAACATTCTCACAGCCTTCAGCATCTGATAGCTGGGGACCTTTCTGAGGAAGAGTCACTGTCTCTGTATCTTCAAACTTTTTTTCTTCAGGAATAGATCCAGCTTCCCCTTGAACTCGTGGGAGCAATATTCTTAGTGTCTGGTGTAAAGGACTTCCCCAGCTCCCTCACAGCCTGAGCAATGAGCTGGTGCCCTTTGTCCTGGACATGCTGACTTCAGTTGATAGCTCCTATTATTGCACCAGGAGAGGAGTCAAAATGAATCCACCTACTGCTCTTGATAGCTCTCCACCACTCTGTGGTCCCTTTGGTGTGCTGAAGACACTTAGCTGGTCCTTCACAGGAGTCCCTCCTGGCCATGGTCAGACACTAAGCAAAGGACAGCCAAGGACACTGATTTCCCTCAGGACCACCAAAGCCATTGGGCCTGTGACCATGACCAGCCCCTATGGAGCTGCCTGCTGTGCAAGCAGAGCCAAGCCAGCAGCCTTGAGGGGCCCTGGGAGCCCCAGTGCCCAGGCTGCACAGAACTGCTCTTCTCCTGCAGCATACGCTGCCGTGTGGTGTGGTAATGGCTGAACTCGATTTAAATAAACCACAGCTTAGCCACAGCAGCACAGAGCTCAGCAGAGGGTAATTTACTCTGCCTCTTAGCAGGGATCCTTAAAGAGTCATGACAGGTCCAAGTAATCCGTCAAAGAGCAGCCTGAGCAGCCCGCAGTCTCTGGATGCTAATCCCTTCTGAACAATAGACTCATTATATGCAAATTAACAGGAGAAGTGGTGATTGGCCACTGTATCTGCCCAGACAACTGCTCCATTTCAACGGAACTTTAGGTACCCTGAAATCTATAAGCTGAAAAAATTAAATTACCACATTCTGCATCTTTTTTTAAACACAACCTGATTTCCTCAGACAGCCTGTGCAGGGATCCAGTGAATGCTGACGACATTGCAAGCTGGACATAGTGCTCAGTGACTGAAATCCATGGGGAAAACAATAATAACAAATCAGTGCAGACAGTGAATTTCTTGAACAGCTCTGTTTTGGATTAATTTTAATTCCCTATTCCATTACAGATTTACTTGTTTAATATCAGAAAATCCATCTGAATCCAGGGAATGAGTTGAATATTTGTGGAAAAGATACATGGGTGGTTTTTCTGGAGTACTGTTTTCTTACTGAGGAGTCAAAGCTGAACCTGAGGAGCAGGACAGCAGCTAGACACTGTCTGACAAACCAGAGCAGGTTCCCACCTTGGTTTGAAGTTAAGCAGCTCTGTGGTCAACTGCTTACTGCTTTCTCCAGCTGATATTTGATTGTGGGAAGGTTATGAGTTTTCTGATGCCAGCAAAGCTGATCTTAATTAAAATATTCCATTGGAAATGTTTCATAAGATAGGAATACAAGACTGACGCCAGTCTGTCACAATTCACTAGACTGCTTGAAATCTGGAATGGGCCTGGCAGGTAACCACACTGAAGCCAAACAGAGTCCTGCACAGAAAGCTTGGTTTCTAGATGGGTGGTTTCTCTCTCTTTTTTTTTTTCTTTTTAATTTTTTGAAGTACACCATGTCAAATGTGCTTATGGTGCTTTAATGTAGATAAGAAATGAGTTTTTATGTTCCTGTTTAGCACATGATAAACAATATTTAGGCTAAGTAAATACAAACCTCCATAGATGCAGAAATTGATACAGCATTTTTTAAAATCAGGCTTATAGGGATCATAGGATCATAGAGCTGTTGATGTTGGAAAAGACCCATGAGATCATTGGGTCCAACTGCTAACCCTGATGTTTGATGTTAAAGTGTGTCCCAAGTGCCACATCCACATCTTTTTAACACTTCTAAGGGTGGTGATTCCACCACTTCTCTGGGCAATCTATTCAAATGCCTGCCATTCCTTTCAGTGAAGAAATTTTTTCAGATATCCAGTCCAAATCTCCCTTGGCACAGCTTGAGGCCATTTCCTCTGATTTTGTTGCTTGTTACTTGGGAGAAGAGACTGACCCCCACTGTGCTACAACCTCCTTTCAGGTACTTGTGGAGAGTGAGAAGCTCTATCCTGAGCCTTTTTTTCTCCAGGCTGAACACCCCCAGCTCCTTCTGCTGCTTGTGCTCCAGACCTTCCCAAGCTTTGCTGTCCTCCTCTGGACACGCTTCCACACCTCTTTCTTGGAGTGAGGTGCCCAGAACTGAGTGCAGGATTCCACATGCAGCCAAGATGCCAGGGATGGATTTAGTTACCCAAATACACATCTATGGATGGAATTTTCAGCAAGAGTTTGACAGAAGTTGACCCCCCAGCTCACCTCTCCCCTAAACAGCTCAAAATCCCATTCCCATTTCCAGCTTTACTTTGAGGAGACAATCACTGTGACAAACTGGAGCCCACTAAAGCACAGCTCATTTCCAATGCCAATCCATGGATAATGCCCAAAGAGATGAAGCTCAAGTGATGCTGTTGCAATTATAGTATACTTCAGGAGTTACAGGGAGAATTTATCTGGCTGCTTCATTAGGCCCTCTGTCCTACATCAGATGCTTTCCTAATTGGTACCTTTTGATAATATAAATCATTGATTTAAACAAGCAAGCAAGCAAGCAAACAAACAAACAAACAAACATTTTTCGCATCACTCTTCCCTATGAAAAAAAAAATCTACATAATTGCAAGATTCAAGGCACCTGTAGCAGATGTATACATTCATAAATAAGGTTGCCATCTGTTTTCCAGTTCTGTTCCCATTTTTGAGGATTTTTTCCTATGAAAGCACTCAGCACGTGGGACTTCAAGCACCAGTGCTGTTACGTCAGTGATGATCATAGCACATAGAACATTTTGCAGGCTTTTCCTAATTAAGACTGATATTAAACAACTATTTCAGCTGTGCACATAAGATAGAGGAATGTGATTCAGCCTATAATAAAAAGTACTTGGTACTTACATTATGCTCTCCTTCCAATGATTTTAGTATGCTTTCCAAAAGAATTCATTTAGCTTTACAATATCACTGGGTGTTTACTGAAGGAACAATTTCACCACATTCCCAATAGAAATATTGGCAAAGATGGCACAGGCCCAATTTTCAGATGTTTTCAGTGCAGGAATGTGCATGCACAATGCAGGCATATTGCTGAAAACAATTCTTAATTTCACTAACTACATGTAGAGATGACCAAACACATGGATGGTCCCTTTAATCCACATCCAGCTGTTATTTGGCCAAAATATGCATTAAAAACTTTATGTATATTTGTAACCCCTAAACCCATGAACTTCAGGCTTTAAGGTCATGAAGGAAATCTTTAGGTTCATTTGATGCAGCCTTGCAGAGATCTTCATTCTGCCTGTTTTACTACCAAAATATGCTTATTTTCCGCCAAATCTGTGTGTGTTTGGTGAACTACTGAAGCAAGCCTTTAACATAGATCTTTGGCGGCATTGTTACTGTCAGGAGCAGCGAGGATCTTTGTGACAAGCAGGAAGCACACACATTTAGATCTGCCACACTCTGGGAGAGACATCTGAAATTCAGGAAAGAATGAGCTAAAAAGACAGAAATCTTTTTATTTTGCAGAGTCTCACAGCAGAAAATATTTTTCCATAATGCAAAAAGTTGTCTTTTTTTTTCTTTTCTTTTTGCTTTGCTCATTTTTATGGTCTTCTGAGTAATTTCCCATTTAAAATTCCTTTTCTTCCCTCCACAGGCCACCATCCCCAAAAGTATCATATTCATCCTTCTTCTGACTGGATTTTTGAATGATTGTTTTGGAGTCTGGCTTTATCTCCCTGGAGTCTCATATCTAGGGATCAGCAAACTGGCTCATATAACTTACAAACTGGCCTGAACCATAATTCAGCACTATGGAAATGTTTTGAGGGTAAAAAAAAAATCAGTGTGCTTTTCACATTCATACACCTCTCTACTTCTACCTCTTAGAATCAGCTGGAATGCCAGATGATGCCAGGTTACTCGCAGCCTCAGGAGTTTGGATACATTTTTGAAAGCCTCATGGGTTAAAAAAAAAATCTGTTTTTTGAGTCCTTGTTTCTTCAGCAAATTAACAATTGTTAGTGACTGTCATTCATGGGTTTTTCTCCATTTTTTTCTTTCTTTCAGTTGTGTGATAATGCCTGTGTTTGAAATCGTATGGGGAGACAATTGGAAGAACACATCCATAAAGGAACAGGAAACCCAAAGAAAATTTTTTTAAAAGAACTCTGCATTTTGTTACAACTCCCAAGTTCACCCCTCTTCTCCCCCAAAAAAACCCAACCAAACAAATTCCCTGTTATCTCTCATCTTTATTAGATGAGAAGTTTTGTGGTTTTTTCTGCTGTCTCCCTGTTACAAACATGTAAAAGTATGCAGTTCACTACATTTTTATTGAGAGAGTGCCTGCAAGTAAATTTTGTCCACAGACTTTCTGTGTATGCCCTGTATTTTCACCTTCACATCAGGTGAATCTAAACTGTCACAGCTCCACACCTCTGGGAAGACAAGGATGTCTCACAGAATAAATGTCTGGGGTTTGCCACAATGCCATTTCCTTTGTCTGATTTAACATACATCTAACCTACTTTGCTCAGTCCTTTAGAGGAAGACTGAAAACACACAGGCTCCTTCTCTAAAGCTGAATGGAAGTAGTGGAGAATCAACAAAGTAGTTTTGTGGGGCGTATGGGTTCAGAGAACATGAAGTGGGCTGTCACTTGTATTGGTTATATTCCAGTTAGCAATGACATTACTAAAATTTTCTCATTATTCTGCGTATACATCCTTTTCATGATCCAGTGCTGTTTCATTAACAAAGAACATTTGTAGACACAGTTTCATCAAAACAAAAAGAAATTACTGTAAGTTATTAGCTTTCACTTAAAGGAGCAAGAGTTTTGCCTTTGATTTTAAGGGTCAGGGTTCCTCAGCTAACAGATCACTTTTAATGTCTGTTAGCATAACGCTTTTTCCTTTTAACAGAAGTGTGTCTGTTTTCTTCTCAGATTGTGTACACCAAATTGACAAGGCTTATTTAGAATGCATAGCTGGGTGGATGTGGTGTTGAAATAACAGATGTTCCAGCAGTTGAACTAGGCATCCAAAGGGATAAAATCAAAACCCATTTGTCAACTGGAACTCATGTCGCACATGGCAGCTGGATAAAATGTAACCCTGCTGCCTGTCTTTCTCTGGTCCTGGCATTACGGACTTGTGAAAACCTGAGGAAAATCAATTGATTCCCAATGTCTACAAATGATTAAGGCATCCCTCCTGATGCAACTGTTCATCTAACTTAACACTTCTGCTGTCATGTTCATCAGCTCTGTGCCCGTGCTTTCCTTTCTGTCCCATCTGCCCCTAGAGCACCTGCTCAGAGAAGGCACTTGGCAACACTTGGACATTTACAGAATTGGTCAAAACTACTGGGGATGATCTTGCCAGCAGATACAAGGCTAACAAGAACAAGACTGTGCACCTAAATGGTTACACTAATATTGGCACCCTTTTTCCAAGCATGCGGGTCCAGGATTGTGACCTACTGAATATTCATTTGATGTGACAATTTTAGAATTATTGCTTCACTGTTTGTAAGTGAAGCATCTTTTCCATATAATAAAATGTATTGTTTGGTTTTGGCTTTGATACTTGAGGAAAAATAGAGAAATTCACATATTTAATATAACAACTGAAGAGTTTTTCTGTGGAACTCGGATAGTTCTAAATTTCAGCAATGTTAATTCAATTAGCCTGAAACTAACTCAAATAAAGCATTATTGTTCACAATGGTGGAAGTTCTACGATATTCCTTTTAAAGCATTTTTATCTCCATGAAGACTTGATGTGAAAAGCTAACTTAAATATTCCTCTAGCAGACCCTAATCCAATTCCCACTGAAGTTAACAAAGCCATTTCAATTACTCCTCCAATAGGAACAATTCATTATGGCAGTGTCTCAGTCTTCATTGACTCCTGTTTAATTTATCTTCTACCCCCCAACTCCCACTCTTTGAAACTAGTACTGAACCAATTTCCCTCTCTTCACCTGTTTTTATATACTTCATGATTTCTTCTCCTTAAAACTGCTTCATATTGGCCTTTTCTGCATCCCAACAGTTGATTCCAGCTCAGTTTGCCAAGACATAATCCTAAAATTGATTGGATTTTCAGTCCTCCCAGACCTCCTTCACCCACAATTTGAAGTCTGCTATAGTCTGCAAGGCAAATATTAGGATTTTAAGTTGCTGGGAAATGAGTAGAAAAATGCATGCAGTCTGGGATTGCTGGAACACTGGGAGCATTTTTTGTTTTGCATCTTTGCTTTATGGATGGCAGAAATAATGTAAAATCCAAAGGTGTAATTCACACCTTGAAAAGCAGCTGCCTCTGCCAAACATTTTTATTGACAGTATCACTAGGATCTTTACTGGAGGTGCAGGATGTGAGGAAAGAAGTTCTGCATTTCTTGACTGACAAATGGTATTGTTCAATTTGAAATTAACTAAGGACTACCAAAGAAAATGTTCTGGCATGATGACTTTGTAACCACGTAAACACCCTGGTGAATTACAGTAATTTCACGATTATAAGACGCACCTGATTATAAGCCACACTTCCGGGTGTTGGCAACTGTCTTGGGTTACGATACAGGATGTGATAAAAGGTATCTATTCTATCACCATCTGTTGAGGGTGGGGGCACTGATCCTTATCTCAACAGGAGATATTCTGCTAATGGGCCATCCACTGAAACCAGGTAGGGCATTGTTCTTTATCTTTTCACAACCCATCCTTCCTCCAGAGAGTCATTTTCTGCTAATGGCCCATTGAGTCCCACTGTGTGACTGATAAAATTACTGCATCCCATTGGAAGTTGCTCCAGCCAGGGGCAAGAGCCCAATATTCCTTATCAACATAAAAACAGAGGTTTTAGGACACTAAGGTAGCCCCTTTCTCCACTGGACTCCAGAGGAAAACCGGATTTCTCCACATCACCACTGGACCTCCAGAGGGAAACTGCACCTGCTGCAGGAGCACTGCTCCAACTGAGCCACATCTGTCACTGCAGGAGGATGCAACCACCATTTAATGGGACTGCTACCAACACCCTGCCTGACGGGGTGTCAGGTTGTGCTCTGACTTTGTCAGGGTTTGGAGTTTGTTTCTTTGTAGTACTGTATTTCTATTTTAATTTCCCTAGAAAAGAACTGTTATTCCTAATTCCCATATTTTTGCCTGAGAGCCCCTTGATTTCAAAATTATAGTAATTTGGAGGGAGGGGGTTTACATTCTCCGTGTCAAAGAGAAGCTCCTGCCTTTCTCAGCAGACACCTGTCCTCCAAAATAAAACAGCAACTTTTCATTCTTTGTCCATATATAAGCCGCACCTGATTATAAGATGCACTTCTGGGTTCAGACCAAAATTTTAGTCAAAATGGTGCAGCTTATAATTGTGAAATTACTGTAAGTGTGAATTAAGTGTAACAAATGATGCTCAGCTTTAACTCAACTACAAACTGGAGGGAGTTGTGGATGCTAGAAGCCTATTATGACCAATATTAACTGAGAATTTTAGATCCTCAAAGTCCTCAGTAAACAAATGATAGTCTTGGAGTTGCCCATAAATCTGTTTCAATAATTTCATGGATGTCACTCTCAGTGTGCATATCTGCTGTGCACAAGTACTGTGCTTACTTTGAGAACACTGCAGGTTCATAATTAAAGTGTTCCTGCTGAGGACTTTTACAGAGGTCCCAGTGACAGGAATAACAGCACAGCCAGTCTCTGTGTGCTGGTTTAAGAACAGCTGTCAGGGGTCAAACAAAAGATCTGGTGGCCAAACTCTGTCAACAGCCAGTAAGAGAGGCCAAGAGAAGAGTCCAAGGGCAGGTCAAGCATATAGTGATGATTCTCCAGCCTCCCCTTCCAGCCTACAGCAGTCTGCAGCTCAGCAACCTCCTTTCCAGAAGAGAGATCTATGTGTTAAATAGTCCTTGTGGGATATCTTTCCTTTTCCCACAAGTTTGGCTACTCAGGTTAGAAGCTACGTAAACCTTCTGGCATCCACCACTGATGCAGAATGTGTGTTCTACAGCTCCCCTAGCAAGGGGTACAACAAACCCATCTTCTCCTTAATTGAAGCTATCACTCAGTAATTTAACTTGATGTTTTCTACTTGTAATGTGGAGAGGCAGTGAGCAGCCATTTCCTGCTTACTTTAGTCATTGCTTTGCAGACATACATCCTATCTATGCTCATTGATCTCTTTTCCAAGCTGGTGAGTCCAAGAGCATTTGTTCCTGATGTTAAAGCTTTTCCACACATTTGATCAGGATTGCTGCCCTCCTGTGATTCTTTATTTTTAATATCACATCCTCTTGAGATGGAACATCTGAACTACATGAACTCCTCTATAGATGTATTGTGCATTTAAACTGTACAAAAATTTTGATTTTCTTTGTTCTTCATTTCCTTACATTTCATTTGGTTTTGACAGCACTCAGGCTGTCAAATTCTTGCACTTAGTTGCTATTTTTACAGCCATTAACATTAACAATTTTACATCATTAAATAATGATACCTTTTTATTATTTTATTTATTTTGACTAACTGGCATTAACATAAGAGTAAGAAAATAGTTTCATTTCCTATTGAATGCTTGACTTTGCCCTCTGACCTCCTCGTTGTCCCCAAGTCTCTGACCTAAATTGCCCTGTATTTATTCTCATTTTAACCCCAAGTAGCCAAGAGATTGACACTCCAAATAAATAATGTGTGCTTTTCACATCGTGTCTTCCACTGGGCTCAAACTTTTTTGTTTTCTCATTTCAAAAGTTTCAATAGCAATGACTGGTCAAGGATCTTTTCAAAATACAACATTTTAAATCAACATTTGAAATAATACATTTGAGACATAAAGATGTGAAAATAATAAGCAGTTGACACACTTAATTAGTCTCATTATTTTCTGTGTAGCACATCCCCAAGATTTTAGCTAGGAGGAACTTTTTTGTTCAGTAGGGTTTGGCTGATAGACACTCTGCCCATAGACCATATGAATTAATTCAGTCTTTGAATAAATTATTCAAACTATTTCAAGGCAGGATTAAATTATAGCAAAGTAAGCAGTTCCATGTATTCTTGTTCATTTACACTGAGGGGGCTTTTGCTTTAAAACTATACTTATCTCTCAGATCAAGAACAAACACAGATTCTGTGGATCAAAGAGGATGCCCTCTGATGTGTCACTAACCAAATGAAAATGTCTGACAACAGCTGTGGATTTTGAATGATGCTCAGGTGAGCCCCACTAGAGTTCAAACCAGGATATCATCCATAGGTTAAAGACAGCACAGCTGAATTGCCTTGCTGTTTCTCACCACTGAGCATGAGAAGGGACTGAGGGAACAAAGTGCTGATGCATGGCAGTGAACCTTTGAAGCTGGTGATGAATTTTACAATAGCACCATCTGGTCCTCAGGTGAGAAAAGCTCTGTCCCACTCACAGAGAACTGTGAGCTTTGGTTAAAAAATGACTGATGACAGGTGAGGAGATGCTTAACCATCCACTTTTCTTGGTTCCCTTTGAAAGGGGAATTTGAGTGTTCAGACTACAACATTTCTAAGTCCAGTTTCGTTAGTGAGATGATGTATTTCCATTTTCAGCCAGTGGTATGAAGATTCTGAAGGATGCAGGACAGCACTGGCCCATCTTATGCAGAACATCTCAGGCTCATCCACAAAGGACTTAGCCAGTTCCCTGAATTTGAAAGACGCTCACGTAAATTGAAAATTTATACTTGCTTCTGCCAACAAATATTCAACACTTTTTTCAAATATTGAAGCATTATAAAAACCTTTGGTAAAGACACAAATTAAAGTAGAAAAATCCTTTAAAATAGATTATTAAATTTAAATATTTGAATGCAAAAAGGATGTAAAGCCAGAGTCACAGTAACTAGAATTTCCATTTCCTTGTCTGATATCAGGCACCTCTGAGCAGTCTCGTATTGAAGCATCTATCATCAGCGGTCGACCAAATGACCACTGTTTTTTCAAAAAGCAGGAAGAATAAGTTATTATCTTTCCAACTGGGGAAAAGAACTTTCCTTTTGAGAAAGTTCCATCTTTCCCAGAAGTGGGTCTTTTCTTGCACAGACTTGGCATTGGTTTCCATTCCTCTACGAGAATTACAAGAGTGAAATAGAGTGGAAAACATCAGATCACTGAGGTCATGTGATGAATGAGGCTATTAGAGCAATTAGATGAGTTTTATCTGTTTTGCTTGGTAAAATAAAATTTTAAGTAGGCTCATCTATCTCACCACACCTGATTACTCTGGAGGTCAAACTTGCAGAAAACATTTAGAATGGTTAACAGCAGAAAAATTGCACGTACGGGCATCAGATTACTTATAAACACATTTTGCCTAGCTTGTGCCAGGGAAGACTGAAAAACCCTGCAGTAAGGGTAAGATTTGCTTGACCTAAGAAAATCTATCAAATGTTTAGGAGTTTAGTTTAAGCCAACTCTCTAGGCGTATTCCGTAACCAAGGAAAAGAGCCAGACCCTTCCAATAAGAATAATTTCCTCATAAAACAAGGGTCTAAAATAGGTGAGAAGAATCAGCCTCTGTAGATTTCTCTCTCTCATTGCCCATAGAGCAAGCGCAGATGTTGAGCTCAAACACAACACCTAGAATTTGTTGGATGAAATGATCCCACTCCTGGTGACTGAGCAGGGGCACTTAGCCTTGCATGCTGAGGTGTCAAGTGATTCACGCTGGAGGACACGACTGGAATTACATCAAATGAGTTCTGCAGTAACTGCACCCACCCTGAAAAGGACCCAGGCTTCACGTCGCTCAGCTCTAGGAATGCACAGCAAACCTCTTGCAGTCTGGAAAGCCAAGCTCATATGGGGCTGTATTAACAAAAGCACAGCCAGCAGGTTGAGGGAAGTGTTTATTCCCTTTGGTTTAAGAGGGAAAGCTCATCTCAAGTGCTGTGTTCTGCTCTGGACTCCTCTGTGCAAGCAACACCAACAAACTGGAGGAAGTCCAGCAGAGGGCTATGGAGGCAATTAAGCGGCAAGAGCAAGGAGGGACGTTCAAGAAGAGGCTGAGGGAAGCAGGATTTTTCAGTCTTAGGAAGGCTAAGAGAAAATACTATTGCTGTTTACAACTACTTAATGAAAGGATATAGAGAAATTGAGCCAGGCTCTTCTCAGTGGTGCACAGTGGATGAATGAGACACAAGAGACACAAATAACAGCAAGGGAAATATAAAATAGTTATAAGGAAAAAATCTTCATCATGACACTGGAAAGGGCTGTCTAGAGGGGCTGAAGATTATCCATCCTTGGAGATATTCAACATTCAACTGACACAGGCTCTGAGCAATCTAGGTCAGGTCTGCTTTGAGTAGAAGGTTGTGCTAGATGATCTCCAGACATCTCATCTGATCTAAATCATTTTATGACTCTAAGTGATGGATGTTGGGGAAGGGGAAAAAAAAAGAAAGTGAATTGTATGGTTTTTGTTTTTTTTTTAATGATATGGTATATGATGCTGAAAATATTGGGTGATATACAAATCCATAATAGTGATTCAGGTATGATTATGTGTGCAGGATTGATCTCACCTAACTTTAGCTGTCCAAAATGTCAGTGTGCAGTCTCATAATGGAGACTACACTTTCCTCTGTAATTAAAAGACCAATCTTGAGGATGGGAATTATTTCATGAAATGAGTTATTTCAAACACTCATTTTATAATGCAGTGAGATTCTCCCTGGATTTCAATCCTCCTTTTGAAAGATTCTGAATAACTATCTCAGACTAGGCACTACCTTTTAGGTAGCTATAGGGGAGGATAAAACCCATGTTCTTGTCTTGAACAACAGAAATACAGATATATTCAAAGAAATATGAAAATTGTGACAAGAGTTATTAGAAGGAAAAGTCATTTTAGGAGACAGAGAATCAAATTAATACAAATATATTCCATGTTCTTTAACAACTTATGTTGGACTTTCAGCAAAACCAAAAAGCAAGAGTGAAAATATTAAGAGATATGTTTTCTGCCCACAGAATGGAGTTCATTGCCAACAGGTATCATCAAGCCAAAGAGAAAATAGAAATTAAATTTTAACAACACATTTTATGAGATTTCATGTTCTTAAACAATCCCAGAAAAATTTACTTTGTCAATGTTGAAATTAAGACAAACCCAGCAATCAATCAAACACACATTAACATGATAAACTGTACCAAGTTACTTTACCAGACAGTAGCACTAAATAATCTGTTTAAGATCATGTACTTTGGTTAATACATCAAACTAGAAAAGGTTTCAGACTAGGTGCAGGAATATAACTCAACCTCTTCTCAAAAGCCATATCAAAGAGACAGCAGACTGGTAGTTATATTAAATTATAAGCAAAAAACAACAGCACAGTACAAGCTACTTATTCATATGAGCTAGGAAATTCCTTGCATATTATCTCATAGATGGTCTGCTCTCCAGCATATCTGCTACTGATCACTCTGTTATTAAAGCTAAATATTAAATTAAATAGGTTAAAAATTAAAGACATTATGTACTATAGAAATTGTTATGTTTCTGTGTTTAAATCCTGACCCTGACTGGATGCCAAGTGTCCACCAAAGCTACTCTATCACTCCCCTCCTCAGCTGGACAAGGGAGAGAAAATACAGGCTCATGAGTCAAGGTGAGGACAGAAAGAAATCACTCACCAGTTGCCATGATGGGCAAAACTGTCAGAACTTGGGGAAATTAATTAAATTTTTTGCCAGTATAAAACTGACTTGCATAATGAGTGGGGGGATGCACTCAAAGGAGGCTGTGGCCCCATGGGAAGCCTGTGCTGGAGGCTCACGAGGCTTCTGTCAGGACCTATGGCCCCACAGCAGGAAAAGCCCACACTGGAGCAGGTTTGCTGGCAGGACTTGTGACCCCTTGGGGGAGTCACACTGGAGCAGCCTGTTCCTGAAGGACCCATGGAAACCCCATGGAAAGGGACCCATGCTGAATCAGCTCGTGATGAACTTCCTGTGGGAAGGACTCATGTTGGAGTAGTCCATCGAGGACTGTCTCCAGTGGCAGGGATCCCATGCTGAAACATGGGAATAATGTGAGAAGTCCTCTCCCTGAGGAATAAACAACAGCAGAGACAATGTGTGACTGGGAGGAAGCAGAGAATTCAGGAGTGAAGTTAAGCCCAGGAGGAAGGAAGGGGAGAGGAGAAGGCGTTTAGTTTTTGTTTCTCATTATTCCACTCTGATTTGATTGGTAATAAAATAAATTAATTTCTCCAAGTCAGGTCTGTTTTGCCTGTGGCAGTAATGCAAGAGTGATCCCTTGCTGTCCTTATCTTGACCCACAAGACTTACATTATATTCTCTCTCCCCAACCCAGCTGCAAAGCAGTGACACGGTGGCTCCAGTGGCCACCTGGCATCCAGTCATGGCCACCCCCTCCCTTTATGAAAGTAGCAGCCTGCATGTCCTACACAGTCCCTAGAGAAAGCTGAGCAACTCCACAGGTAAGCAGGATGGTGGTGGCATGAGGACTCCTCATAAGTGAACAAATGGAGATGCAAAAGAGGCTTCTGCAGCACTGACTTCTGCTTGATTTCTGTCTCTCTTCTCCCAGGGTCTCCTAGGCACTTGGTATGAAGTTCAGTGCTGCTCGACAATATTGTGCATTTGAACCTTTTCACTATAAGAAATTATTTCAAAGTTCAAAATACACCATAAAGTTTCAATAGTAACAATCTGTTAGATAAATCAAGTTTAAGGGAGTGCAAGAAAAATTTACTCATAAACTTTTGCAATAAACGCTGTGACAAATCGTTCCTGGATATGAGATTATTCCTATCAATTATTGCATGTCTAGGTAGCACTAATAACCAAGGCAGCCTTTTCACTCATCACAAACTTGAACACCCTCTGACTTTTTCTTTATAGTCTGTTATATCCTCCTATTTTATGACAAAATTTGAAGACGCAGCAAAGACTAAGAAATAAAATATGTCTGGGATAATACCTAGTCTGATATTATATTTATTGAAGTGTGCTTTTTATTTTAATAAAAATGGTAGTAAATCATGTGTGGTGTCTGCTAAGCATCAGAGACTATACAAGAGTTGCCTATATAGAATCCAAATGTTCCCTTGCTGCAATTCACACAATAGGTTGATGTCTCTGTGATCTCTAGATAGTTTAAAAATATGTTTGTGGGGTTTTTTAAGTCTGACATGCATGTCACTGGAATCTTGCAAAGTCAAATTAACAGGCTGGGATGCTTCTGAATATACTTTATCGGACTTTAATTCACAAGTCCATGCAACATTTTCCCTCTTCCTCAGCCAACAAGTATGTAAAAATATTGTATTTTACAACTTATTTTGACTAATAAGCATCCATATTCTATGGAATCTTTGAGATTAAACCCAGACAAGTGTTACTTTGCTGCAGTTTTTTAAATATTGTGCACCAATTGAGACATTCAGATATTGCTGATCTCTATAACAGAAAATGCTGTAGAAAAATATTATCCACACTTCTCATATTAGTCAAAATGTAACCATTTCAAGTACAGCTGTTTTCCTGAGATTATTAAAAAGTTAAAAATTTTAAAACAAACTGAAAAAAGGGTTGAAAAAGCCTTAAAGCTTCCTGTATTTTACTTTCTATCTAATTTATTGAAAGTTTTCCCATAAAAAATATCTGGCATTTTAAATTTTGAATATTTGAGTGAATTTTAAAAAATTTTGGAAAAAAAACAACCCAGGAATGAAAATGGAATTTTGTGTAGTGATAATTGACAATAAATCCCTAAGGCCATTAATAATTTGCAACCTAGAAAAGAACAGGTGTGTCTGCAGGATGTATATACTCATGCACAACTAATCCAACCTATAGCAGATAATAAGTCTATCTAGAACATAGAGGTTAGTGAGGAAAACCGTGTATCAACTTTCCAAGAAAACAATACAAATTTGCTGTAGCAGAATAAATTAAAAAATAATGTGCCACATTTCTGAAGACGTGGTTGTTGTTTAGAAGTCATTTGAAATGAAAGGACAGGCAGCGAAAAGTATTTAGATACCAGGCAACACTCACATTAAAGCTCAAAAACTTGCCATGAATGTACTCTGAACAAAAATTAAAAGAAGGGTTTTGATGGTCAGAGGAAAAAATTCTGCCTGAATTCCTAGTAGGAAGTCTGGAAGAAAACCTACCTCCTTTTAAGCTGCAGATTCAGCAGTTCAGAATACATGCTGTCTTTGACATTAAAGAATTGTGCAAAATGTTCTGAGGATTTACAATCTTCTGTAGTCCTATGAAATTGTACTCAGAAAACCGCATGGCTTTACTGCAGTAAATTGGAAACTAAAACTTTCAGCCATTTCTTAGTGCTTTTGCTGCAGAAGGAGTCATTTAAGGGGAAAAATATGGTACCTAAATAGGACTACCATGACAGCAGAGTCAGTCGTGAGCAAAATAGGATTACTGAGGTCATTTGCATTGCCACATCCACACGGTGTTGCTCAGAAAACTCACACATCTCAAAGACATTTGCTTGGGATTCTTCACACATGTAAGTTTATTTGTTTGTAGGGAAACATTCTCATGGACTTTGCATCACTGCAGCAGAGACTATAGTTAGGTATAATTGTAGCTTCAGAGAAAAATTAGTCAGTAAGATACTGATGCTGTTATTAATACTTCTTGTATGTGAATGTATTGGATCTATTGCTCTGCAAGTCCGTGTTAGCACAACGTGAGCATAATTTTTCCTGGAACCAGCATTATAAAATTCCTTACAAGAGGTACATTCTAAACACATAAAAGTAAGAAACTCTCACCAGGGAATTAATAAAGTTATTCTGGAAAAGGCCAGTATTTCAAATTATATGCAGGTACATCCATTAGGAGCAATTAAAAGGTCCAGCCACTTTGCCTAGGATCTCTGGGCACCAGGAAAAACCCATTCAACTCAAGTTATCTGTGAAATCTTTGTGGTCAGCTTCATAAGCAACTGTTGTATCTGCAAGCACAAGTGTCACAGCTGCAGATGTCATAGCATAGTTTCCCACCTGGGAGGAGGGTGCACTTTGAGAAGACAGCTCTAGACACTTGAGGCAAAAAGGTCAAAGAAGAGATCCTAAAGATAATATTATGATTATAGCAAGCAAAGAGAAAAACCCCAGGAATCTCCTCCCATGATTATTTGAGAAATTATAAAAATTTTTTCATAGAGCTGGGGGAAGATAATGTCTGTGGGCAGAGAAAATACTCTCTCGGCCACAAGATACATCTGGACAAAATGGAGAGGCTTCACCAGATCTGAAACAGAAGAACAAAGTTCAAGTTCATATTGGCTGTGGACCTGACAGGACAAGCAGACTCATGTCCGCTAATAGAAAGACTTCAAAAACAAAGCACATGCATATAGTCATATTTCTGGCAAACAAACAAAGGGACCAGCCTTTCAACAGCAGTATCTACTGAAGGCTGGGCCATTGGGGAATATGGTTTCAAATAATTTATTTAAACAAGACAAGATTCTGTTCTTGTTAGACTGGTGAAAATCCAAAGTAATTCCAAAACGATCTAGCCTGGGGTTCAAAACCTTAATATTGGTTGGGGGGGGTGGTGGGGAGGGGAGGGGAAAGGGAGATCTCCTTTTTCAATAATATTGACATAAGAATTCTGTTTGATCTTTGTGGGATATGCTTCAAACATTGTTTCATTTTATTAAATAGGAAGGGTTTTATTTTTTTCTACTTCTTAAAGGACCATCTTTATTACTTCTTCACTTTTGCTGTCTCACAATTCCAAATAACTTGGAGCTTTCTATTTTCTGGTTACACCCTTCTCAATGGATTTATAACAAACTTCATTGTATATGAAGATCAAAGCACTCATCATTAATCTAGCACAATTATCAGATGTGAGAAACAATGTAGAAAAAAACAAATACAAAGGTTTCTTAAAAAGCAGGGCGTGTGGGAAAGATGGAGACCACTTTGGCAGCTTGCAGTGACACAGCCTGGCAGCTGCCTTTGCACTAGGGAATACCAGTTACATAAGCACATATTCTTCCAGAATCTCTGAAGTGTCAGGAGCAGTTCCCAGACCCCCTCTAGCCCACCAGCCATCCCTTTGTGCCTGGGAGCCCTGACCTCACTGACATTCTCCATGTGCATGTCCATGGGTGCTCTGCAGTACCCACAAGGCTGGACCCAATCTCTGTTTGCTGGAAGCTCTTGGGCTGCCTGGGACGTATGGAAATGTCAGTTCATACACTGGAGCTGGGGCAATGAGTGCCTGCAACCAGACCATGTGCCCCAAGGCACGGCCAGGGCTCCCCCAGCACTGAGCTGGCAGCAGTGACCTGGCAGCAGTGACCAGCACAGTGTGCTCTGCAGCCCATGGCTCTCCTTGCCCACGGTGCCCGTGCCCAGCCCAGCGCTGGAGCCCAGCCTGGCGGCTCCCCGGCGGCTCTGCAGGCAGGAATCCCACTGCTATCTCGGACCAGCTACTTGAAAATGAGACAGCCGCCTCTACAAACTCGTCCTCAATTGCGATTGAATGATTGATTGTTTTTAAACTAGTGCATTGTATATTTTGGGAAAGAATTTATGATTTACCAAAAAATTTCCTGCTGAAATAAAGCCAAATGGAGACTGGCCTGGGCCAAGTTGCTCAATGTCCATGAACAAGAACATGTTTTTCTTTTTCTTCCTTTCTTGTTTTATGCATGCTTCTGGACTCATTTCATCAGCTGTCAGTAGTTAAATACCATTTCAGAAAAGGGTTTATTATTGTAATTTCCTCAATTATTCTGTTTTTTTCTGCTATGGTCTCCTGAAATAAAATCAGTCAGCTAAAGTACTAATAAAATATTTTCCCCTGCTCTTCCTTACAAAGGGCCTAAGCCTTCAAGGTGATGTATTTCTCCAGCCAGTTTGTACCTTGACTACCATGACCTTAACTGGCGGCTTTTTCCTGTGTGCTCCACTTCTGCTTTGCAGGAGACATCACTAACAGCCACCTCATGTCCCCAGACCATACACAATGGCACAGCAGTGCATGACTACCAGGAAAGGAAACCAATGAGAAATAAAATTGAAAGAAAGAGCCCTTTTCCACCACATTAAAAAAATCTCCAAAAAACAACAAACATCAAAACCAGAACAGATATAGCAAGAGGTGAAAGCAATCCAGTTTAAATACATAATAGTCAATGGACTAGCTTAAGCAAATGTAGGTATTCCTCTAGGAGTATGTGTCTTTTGAAATATTAAATTAAATATACATTAAAATATTTGGAAAATTCTGGTTTTAAAGTTATATTCCTTAGAGGAAAGGAAAGCAATTATTTTTCATGAAAGACTAAGCAGAGCAGAACCTACCCTCTGGCAGAAGGGACACACTGGGGAAGCAGGGGCTGCTCTGACACCATGGAGATCAGGGGAAGGCTCTTGCTGGACCTCATAGGGCTTTGGATGAGGATCCTGACCATAAATGATGGTGGAACATGACAATACACAACGACATCAGGCAGCCCTGGTGCTCCCTCGCTGCTCCCCTCAAAGCAAGACTGGAACACAATGCGTGACAAAGGCACAGAATGAGCCAGCCAAAAAATCATGAGCCTCAGATGTTTAGAGTGTGACATCTGCTTCTGGCTCAAGAAATTCCTATATTCAAGTCAGTTGCCTCTCCTCCAAGACACCCAACAACAGATAACCTCAATTTATGAGCTCTAATACGTTTATCTTAAGCACAGGCAGAGATTATTTGGCGCTCAATGGAAATGCAACTATCTAAAACCCAAAACTAAGCAAAATCTATTTACAGCTTTGTAACTGCCCTGTGAATCACAAATAACTAGGCCAATGTTTTCAGTGTCGAGACATTCAAAATCATGATTCAAGCCTTGAGAACAAGCATTTGGCTACAAGAACTCAGCTTTAAAAAAACCCCAGACAACTGGGGCTTTTAAAATTAATTTCTCCTATTTTGGCATTCATACCTCTTCAGTCATTAGAACTGGAAATTTACATCTTTAAAATGCAGCTGAGAGTCTCCCTTGTTCACTTGACACCAGGGCAAAGGGCTTTTAAAGGGACAACCAGCAATTCTGAGTCCAGTAATAAATTTCCAAGATTAGATTGTCTTTTCACTACTCCAAATGGTTAAGCAGGTACCAAGCATAGAGTCTCATACTGGAAACAGGTTGCACAGAAACAGCTCAGTGTTCTGGTGTTTCAGCACATGCATTTCACACACACATAGAAGGGTAATGAAGTGTCTGTTGAAAACACCAGGAATCTTCCACTGTGTCTCAGGGCTTCGCATCATTCATTCCTTCTGCTTGAATTTAACATTTAAAATTAATAAATCCCCAACAAATAAATGTTGCATTTTACTGCAAAACCAAACAAGAGCAGAATTTACAGAACATTCGTAAATCAGCACTTCTCTGCTCTCTGCAGTTCCACACTCCCTCGTTTCCTTTGTAGAAGGTAAATTCACTGAGGCAGACAAAGCTGTCAGTGCCTTTGTGTTTGCACAGCATCCAGCCCAGAGGAGATGTGCTGGGGCTGTGTTTGGTCCACTACTTTCAATTTGCTCTCACCTCCACACTTCAAGGCTGCAGCAGGCAATAAAAGCGAAAGTGCCAAAATATTGCAAGTGTGCATAGTCTCACTTCATTTCTAGCCTACCTGAAAGCAGAGGTACCAGGGACTTTGTGAGCTTCCAAAAGCCCTAGGCCACCCAGATTAGATAAACTGCAGATAAACACCTGGACACTGTGATGTTTATCTCTGTGAAATCAAATCTTTTGAAGTTCATCTATCCCTTTCTCTAACTGCCATGATCTGTTGCTTTGAGATGCTGCATCCATCCCTATTGAAGTTATGTAAGCTCCCTCTGATGCTCATAACAGTCCCTCTATCTTTTGTAAAAATGCAGCCTCTCATTAAATGCATTTATGCCTTCAGCACTTGATGCGTACAATATTTTATCGGCTTTTTCTCAGAGACGCACATTTATTTCATCATCTGATACTTAAAATAAGTATTGCAAATAAACAAAGGAGAAAAATCTGTGCACCACATAGGAAAAAAACCCCAAATATATAAAAGCTTTAGCCATGCCAAGATTGCCTAATTCTGATTAGCAATGACCATTAAGCAATCATTTATGGATTTACTGTGAGTGTTCATAGATACTAATGGGTTTTAGAATTCCTTGGGAATCCTCAAAGGTCAAAGGAAGAAAATGAACTATGAAGTGATAAAAAATGTATTAGGTGACTAATGGACAGGTTGTATATAGAATGGTTCCAGCAGAAAACGTTGAATTTTACCACTCAGATTTATGTAAAAGCAAATCTTGTGAGCAGTGGCCCTTCACTACTGCTGAAACTAACGAAGAGAAAATTAAAATGCTTCATGGGGAAGCATTACATAGTGTGCTTTTTCCTGTCACTAAGAATACTTAGGAGAGGGCAAGGTCACTGATACTAAGTCAAAATTTATTTGATTTTTCTTTAGTGGGTATCTGTTTGCTCTTTATTTAGCTTCAAGCTTCCAACCATACATTTACATTTTTGCCTATTTTTGCACGATCACATTCTATGCAATTCAAAACTCAAAGCTCTTCCAAATTTAACCAATATATCTCTATACCGCTTAGATTAACATTCTGGCACTGCCAGGAAAGAAAGGAGCTGTAGAAGCTGGCAGAGGCTGACACACCTGGCTGTGGGCATGGTGTGTGCCCTGAGCATCCCAGTCTGTTGTGTGTGCCCTGAGCATCCCATCCCATCCCAGCCCCACACTACATACCTTCAAAATTATGTTATGAAGATGAAGTAATTCCAGTTTTTGAATAATGTTCCAGACAGGCAAAACTTCTGGCTTGTCAGTAAAGTTACTAATCTAAATAAAGTTGTCCACACATAAGCAAAATGAGTTGTGGGGTTTGGTTCTTAATTGGTAATTTTCTGCAGAAATCAGAGCTTTGTTGGGTTTGCACATTTTTAAAAATTAAAATTACATACAAAGGAAAAGGAAGAGAGGAAGAAGAGGGGAAGAAAAAGAAGGGGAAGGAGAGGAGAGGAGAGGAGAGGAGAGGAGAGGAGAGGAGAGGAGAGGAGAGGAGAGGAGAGGAGAGGAGAGGAGAGGAGAGGAGAGGAGAGGAGAGGAGAGGAGAGGAGAGGAGAGGAGAGGAGAGGAGAGGAGAGGAGAGGAGAGGAGAGGAGAGGAGAGGAGAGGAGAGGAGAGGAGAGGAGAGGAGAGGAGAGGAGAGGAGAGGAGAGGAGAGGAGAGGAGAGGAGAGGAGAGGAGAGGAGAGGAGAGGAGAGGAGAGGAGAGGAGAGGAGAGGAGAGGAGAGGAGTGATGACAGCAGCTTTTATAAACCAGCTATATTGATTCCAGAGGCTGAATGCACAGGAACAGATGAAACCTGCAATGCTGACAGCTTCCTCCTCCCTTCTGCTTGGTCCCTCCTGCCAGTAAATAACATACATGTGAGTTGTGATAGACACAGGTTGCTGTCTTCCTGCTGCCTGCTTCAACACAGAGGGTTGATGTGAGGTCTCCCACTCTCCATCAGGGTGTCCTACTTGCTAGACTAAGAGGTATGCAGAGGAGGAGCTGCTCTTCTCAACCTTTTCCACTCCAAACTGCCTACACATTGCCTGAGGGGGAAAAAAAGGCTGTGGTAGAGAGTGATGGAGGAAGAAGCTGAGAGAGCCAACACACTGAACAACTACAGAAAATGCTGAATTACTTATGCAAATGACAATATCTTTATCTTAAAGAGTTAAGACAGTTAGCCTATAAAACATTGTGGTGCAATATGAAGTCCTAATCCTAGGAAACAGAGGAGAGACTCTTAGACAAGCACCATAAATACTGAGCCATCTACCTCTCACTAGCATAATGAATGCAATCTTTTGAGTTTATTAAGTGTGCCTAGAAGTTAATTGAAAGTATTCATTTAGTGAGCAAAATTAACTATTTCAATACTATGGAAAAACTGAGTGAATAATTATTGATTTTATTTGATTTTTAAATCACAATTTATATCAGGAAGGAGGAAAAGGGAAGGAAAACTAGCAAAGTGAGTGGATCCAATGGACCAAAGCCATTTGGGATTTACCATGGCTAATATTATATGCATAAGTACTTGTTTTGCAGAAGAAAGATTATACTGAAGAAGCCAGATTGTTAGACTTGAGTATATGTAGGATAGGGGAAATCTTTGATCAGTTCAGGAAGAAGGCAAGGTGTTTATTTTCTTTAATCTCAGTCAATAGCAACAAATAAAGTAAGACTGATAATAGCTCAAGGAGTCTATTGAGTGCTTGTATCTGGAAGGAGAACAGAGTGTAGCTGATCAATGGTTGTCTTTACCAAGCTGCATTTAGTTGGGATTTTTCCTTTCTAAATTGTCATGACTGAAGCTAGTAAAAGTTGAAAGGAGGATGGATATCTGCAAGGATAATCGTTAAGGTGTGTGTACTGCTTTCACAGCTATTAGATCAAAGCCCTTTACTGAACTATTTTATTATCAGACTTATAAATCAGTCTCAGTTCATTTTACAAACATTAGTACTCCCATCAATTACATACATTTAGGACTAATGGTTTTACAGGAATGTTAATAGTACAACTTTATTTCCTGAAAACCATCACTGAAGACTATTAAAAGCTTATTAATTGCTGTATGTAACATGCAGAATTATTTGTTTCTGGTTTTAGACTATCAGTACATTGCCATGTAAGTATATTTGCTAACCAGTTAAACTTCATGGATATCAAATTTAGTAAATTTGCAAAACCATTTATAAGCCATCCTTGTCCAGGTTTCCTTCACAGACATGCTTTAAGTACACCAGCAACATTCTATTGCTGCCCTTCAAAGCCCTTATGGATGTGGTACAGCACTCCAGCCACTGCCACCATCCCTGCAGGGATCCTGGGTTGGGGCAGACTGTCCCCAGGCAGAAGCTATTTTACCAGGAGGGGCCAAGTGTCAGGCCACAGCCTGTTGGCTCAGGGAGAAGTGATGGGTGCTGCACTGAGACCTGAACAAAACAGAAATAGCACAAGAAGATGCTTGAGGAGTGAAGGTTTCACAGGAGAGAAGCTCCCTTGTGTAGGGTGTAACCTGTTGTAGGAACGCTTTGGGTTCTGGCTCATTCCATACCTCAGAAATTTTGAAGCACCTCCTAGATTTATTCAGGCATCTCTCCAAACCTCTGATATTGTAGGTCCCTCTTCAGATGCACAGATTTAGCTGCAGTGTATATAATACAAATTGCTAGACATGATTTTCCTCTTTGTGTGTGAAATCAACTGCCTGTCCCATCCAAACCTACTCTTAGGCCATACTAAGTGCTAAAGTTCTGTTTCTGATTACTAAATAATAAAACAACCGAGGCTCAAGATGTGAACGTCGCACGAGTTCATCTTATCTGCTTTCCCTTTCTAACTGTGTCATGAACCTGGGATCTCGGTTCATTAGTTTAAGAGGCTGTTTACACATAAGAGGAGAAAGGAAAGACAGATCCTTTGAAGCCTGTGGAGCTACCCCTGTTTCCACCAGCCGAGGAGACAGTTCCAGGAGACCTGTCAGGCAATCTTTAATGAACTATGTGGTGTGCAAAGCAAGCTTCAGATCTCAAAGACTGCACACTATTCAGTTTCCATAAGGTCAGGTAATTATGATTACCTCAAAGGTCTGTAAAGTAGGAGTAGAAAATATCAAAATAAAGATCATAGTTACCTTTCAGAACCTCTCCCTAGGATACAACTTTTAGTCATGTCAAACCATGAATATACTCTGTTCACAGGTCTTAGTAAACCATGCTGCATAAAGGAATTAAAGTAAGTTGAAGGTACCTTTTTACAGCTGAACATTTATGTCAGTCCTTCATTCCAGAGTGGTTCAGGATTGCCTTGACCTTCACATCCCCCTTCAGATTGAATCTGTTACCCTCAGTGAGTATAAAGGCTATAAAGAAGCACCTGATCATAAAATCCACTTGGAATGCTTTCTTAAACCTCCACCAATTATCCATTAAAAATTCTGTTTTTTACAGGCTTGCTCTCCTAATGAAAACCCAATAATAGTTTATCTGCTTTAAACGGTTTCTAGCCATCTGGACAAAAGTCTTGACAACTTGACATAATCATTGATTGATGTGACTAAATAATACCACCTGAGTACTTTAATGGATAATAAGAGACATTATCTCTTTCTTTGTGAGTAAGAATTTGATATGAAAAAAATTACAGGGATGGCCTGACAAGCAATTTCAGTCTTGGAAAAGAAATATAATTTATATGATATTAATAATACAGAAAAAAAATGGATTTAATTCAGTGGAAACTGAGATGCAATGGGCTTATATCTTCACCAGAAAGCCTTTTAATTTGCAAGGAGCTCTTACACTGTAAAGGAAAAACACACCAGAAGTAGCTGCAGCAGGGTTTCCAGTGAGTCACCTTGAGAAAGCTGAGCATAACCAGGAGCTACTTTGGCAGGATTAAATCAGCCCAAAGCAGGAAGCTGGACCATGAAGACAAAATAGCAGCTCAGGGGGAGATTTTAATGTAGTTGTATAGTGTTCTCTTAAAATAGAAAAAAAAACCCAATTTCTTTTTCTTTGTCATTTTCACTTTCTTCTCTCCCTTCAAAATAAAGTGGGAGTTAATCTCTCTACTTTTAAAGGACAGCTCATTGATTTCACTTTATTCTGCATTCATCATCACAATTCCTCCCAAGGTGCACTGGCATCCCATGATACTTTTTCAGATTTTGTGGTAACTGCTCCAAGTGCTCTGTCTGCCCAGGCTGCCCCTGATGCCACATTAACAACTTCTGTGATGAACTGCCTTGATGAGACCTCTGACCTCATGCTCTTCATCATCTTCAACTCAACTGCCCTGTCCTTAGCTGGCTGTGGTCCTTTCCTCATGATGCTGGCCTCTTCCACGTGTCCCTTTGGGCTCTGTCATTATGCAGAGATGGAAATTCCAAGGCAGTTTTGTCCCCTGCCACCCGCTCTCAAGTGAAGGAGCCCTGGCTGGCTGGCTGTAAGTCATCTCCCTTTGTTCATACCTCACTGTGGAGATTCTCCTCAAAGCTTACTCTCAAACAGCTTCAAACAGGCAACTAAAGTGCCTGTAGCTGACTAAATACATGAGGAGAGACAAGACAAATCACAAAACCCTTGGCTGTAACCTTTCCCTCAGTCCTCTCACACAATTAGCTGTTTCCACTTACTTAATGCATTATTTTATCTACTAATAACTTAATCTGTGTCATGGAAACTTATGTCTTGTTTTGTACAAGAGATCCCAGTGTGAAAATTACATCATATGTCAGACTTTTGCACTTCACCCTTTACAATTGTTAATCAAAAAAGAGCAGCCTTTGTGTAAAGCATTTCTATTACTGCAGGCATAATGTCACACATTTCATGAAGTTCCTTCCTTCAGATCAGAAACTGAAGGATTAGTTATGGCTACTGGTTTCAGACAAGAAAAAAACAAGAAAAGCCAACCTGAGAGGTTAAAATTAATCTTAGAGAGCAGCACCACAGAGAAATGGGGACAAATTTTGCTTCAATTCAAAACTAAATACCCAGGGCCAAAGCTGAAATTCAGCTACTACATGTCCCAGGAGGCACTGACATTCTATATCTGCTGCAGTTTTCACACACTAAAGGTTTGCTGAGGGTGGCTGCAGGGTCCTGCTGAGGAGCAGTGAGGCCACGTGCTCAGTCGACAGTGCACCAGGACCTGAAAAGCAGGACTGGTAGTGCCTGTAGTCTCCCCCTCAGTATTTCATTGTCTCATCCCACCAGCAAGAGAAGGCCCTCCCTCTGCCAGCATGTAGGAGAGTGGAGCCTGACTTCTTTAAAAATCAGCTGGAGCCAGCCAAAGGAGCAGCCATATTTTGAAAGAAGGGAATGACCACAGCTGATTTCCAGATGACTTGCTGGCACAGATTTTCAGAGGAGAGCTGGAAGCCCTCTGCAGGAGGGAGAACAGTTTTCACACTACAGGGTGAAGTGAGTGATCTGGGATGTATCCTTGCCCTGAGCATATTCCACTCACAGGGAGAGGGTGAGAGGGTCTGCCCAAGGCAATGCTGTCCGCTCTGGGGATGCCTATCCTCATTCCATGCTTTGGAGGAGAACCTAGGATTTGATTTGGGGGTGTTAGTATGATTTGGAGATGGTGTTACAGTCCTGTAGCTCTGGAGTTTTTAGTGGAGATTACTGCAAAAATAATTAGATTGAAAAAGATTGCAGAATCCATACAGAGCCAAATATGTTTTTTTTAGCTGGGGCACCTAAACTGCACTTAGAGTTTGCTTGTCCAAGTCACTGTGAGAGCTAACAAAAATAGATATATTTTTGGTCTAGGAGCTTTAAAAGGAAAGTTGACAGCTGAGAGACAAAATATATTAATTCTGAGACTAGTTTTTGGCAGGATTGGGAGGACTACTGAGATTGTCTGAAAAGTCTCTGGAAGTTCGGCACTGTCCTAGCAACCATGAGAATGACATTAAAGAGAGCAGATACAGACCCTGTCCAGACCACAAACCCCACATGTACCAATCCCCAGGTCCACTGGGCTCTTTTAAAACAGCTGACATTATTTTCCAGCTTTTTAAATTTCCAGATTTTTAAATTATCCCAGCTTCTCTGAACTGACATAAATCCAGACAGTGAGTTAAGCCTGGAGACAGGAGAAACATATCCAGTTCTTCAATTCCCCATTGAATGCTGTGATGGGACTTGAACTGGCAAGAGGTTTGAATTGAAGCTGCTCCAGATTTTCTGTGAAGCCAGCATACCAGAAGACCTCCAGTCCCTAAAGCATTTTATTTTTATTACAGAACAAAATAACAAGCCAAACATTAAAATCAGCAAATAGGAGAAAACTCAGAATGTCTGGATGAGACCTCTCAAGTAAAAGGTTTTAAAGCAAAGCTCCTTAGTGTCCTTGCAGGATGGGATAGGTTCTCCAGCCCTGCACTCCAGAGGTTTCCTGTGCTGTGCTAGCTTAAGTGATCCCCACTGCTGTTCACAGCTCCTTTCCTTCAGGAGCCTCTGAGACCTACTGACCTGCTTTGCTGCAGTGATCCTTGCTGAACCTCTAGACCCCAGCTACAGGCATCCTGTTCCCCGCTTCCAGCACTGCCTGGGGGCAGCTTGTAGCCAGAATCCCTCCCCCTGGCCCCGGTGGCATGACAAAACAGCGGCTCACATCCTCTCTCGTGTTAGGAGAATCCTTCACTTGGCTTTTCTCTGATTCAAGACTGCTGGGCCAAAACAGGGCTGATGTGGAAGAAGGTTAAGTTTGCTGCTTCACCAGTTTCTGCTTCTGGCCTGAGTAGAATGCATACCTGTTAAATAGCTTGGGAAGGGGAAAGAGAACACAAGCCCTTGCTGCTTCTGTTACAAACCCTCTGGCAACCAGATGACTTTGCACGTGTGTACTTCTGATGGGGCAGAACATGGTCCCTGGTACTCCTGACAACTGCAGCCTCTGGTCACTGCCACTTTTACTCCTGGTGACACGTGTTGTTTGTCACAGCAGGCAGAGAGCCAGGGACAGCAGCATGACTGTGTTGGTGCCTCCTGCCTGGTGCTGATGTCCCTCTCTGAGCTGTCATCCATGCTGCCTTCAGCAGCAAATGGAGACAATTCAGGTGTCTTGGCACTAACCTTCAAATCCCAGATCCAATATGCTTAATATGACAGAAAAAGTAGAAGAAAAGGGTGTAGACTAATTTTCATCTCTCAAGAAAATTACTGGGTGACATCTATCTCTTCTGTGGAGCCACAGAATGAATAAAAGTGGTTCTTGAGATGTTTCCTTTCTTTCCCCAGGAAAATAGTGAGGAATGAGAGGAGATCTATGTGCAATACTAGAGTTGCTGGTGTTCTCTCTCTGAAATCAAGGAGAACACCAAATCCATCTTCTAATTTTTTTTGTATTAGTCATAGTGTGATGAAGCTGGAGGAAGCAAAGAAGAAAAAATGCAGGATTTACTTTAATCTTGTCAGAGAAAATGTTAGTGGAATAAAAAATCATCAGTGTCCAGGCTTAATGCTAATTACTATTTAGCAAACTGATAGAAAGTGAAACAGTGGAAACATAGAGAAAGCAATTCTGAGGTAGGAAACTTTGGGCCACATTCAGTTGAGCAGACACAGATATGTAAACCAGAACCTCATGTCCCAGCTGCAGTCTGCAGTGCCTGGGACAAGGGGAAAAATTTCATGGGTGGAAGAGAATTAGATGCTCTCAGCAGCACATGATCAGGCAATAAGAAATCATGGAGGGGAAAGGAAATGTCCAGTTTGGGGCATGAGAGGTGTCACACAGCCTGAGACAGCAAATACTGGGTGAAAAACATTGGACATCTGCCAGCACTGCTGGCAGGGCAAGTTCAAACAACTCCCAGGCAGAATTTTAAGCAAGTGTATTTGGGGCTTTGGGTTTGAAGCAGCCACTGGGAGCTACACCCTGGCTGTGAGGGTGCAGAAAGGTACCACCCCGTTACCCTTCCAGTTCATCTTAGAAGAGTTTCTGTAAGAAGATGCACAAGATGAAACTGCCCCCATTGGCCTGGCTGAGTGCTGGTGGAGGCTTCCATCCCATATCCAAAATTCCCTCTCTGTACTCTTCTGTCAGACAGTGATGACTGTGGAATACAGTGTGTATTCCTGTGGCCTCTAAGAGCCTGTGTGCTCCTTCAAGCAACCTTTGTTCAGCTCCTGAGAGTTAGGGGTTTTTTTAATACAGACAGTGCAAAAGCCAGAACTAGATTAAATCCACCATAATGAGTAAAAAAAACTTCAAGAATTTGGTCTGGTGATCTTAATAAATGACTGAAGAGTATGTGTCTTGGAAGACATCTCAGGATTACCTGAAGAAGGATTAGTTCTTTACACAGCTACACACATCAATCATTTAGCTTCTTATGGATCTCTTAGCAAAGTATTCTGCATGAACTTGATTTCTGTAAGGATTTATTATCACAACATAATAATTAATACCAGGCATTATCCAAAGCAACCCCTAAAACAGGAATTCACATCTTTGCATCCTTTTCAGTATTTCAAAAATCTTTGAAAGCTTTGTATTGTTTTTATATAGAAAGAGCTCAGGAACAAGACACAGCAAATATTCTCTGTGTCATTTGGATTCAGTTTGGTACACTTGGCCTTCACAGGGCAGCTCAGAGCTCTCTGAGGCCATCATGCTTCCTAATGCTTGAAGAGGAATGGAAAGAAAACCTGGATGTATCATCACAACAAAGAAACACATACATTTTATTCTTACCTCTTACTAATTCAACATTAAAATGAGATGGTTTTACACGTAGTCCAATGGACTTATTCCTGAATTCTGGAGATATGAGGATGTAAGGACCACAATCAAACCCTTCAGCTCCAAGAGTTGTATGAATTATTTCTTCCTTATGGAGGGCTGGTTCTGGATTTAATGATATAAGCGGGAAAATCTAGCTTATGGGCTGCAGCTTCATCTGCTGAATAGGTCATCATTCACAGTGGCTTACATGTGCTGCAAGCTAAATATCATGGAAATAGACACTATTTAGGCCAGGATAGAGAGCAGAGGCTGAATCTCAGATCTTGCTTCTGCTTTTTCCTTGGTTATGTTGATATGATGCAAACAAGACCATTAATTAAAATGTTTGTAGCTGCTAGCACACTGCTATTACTGTCACATCAAATTACAACTCTGCTAAAATAGAATTCAGTGATTAATTAAATAAATTGTGCTATGTGAGAAACTGGAAATCACATCTGTGCAGAACGTTAAGGATACAAAGAAGGATTTGAGGAGTTTGTGACCAATCACCACATCATAATGATGATTTCAGAGAGGGGCAACCACGTCCTTTTCCACAGGCTCAGCTGTTCACCCCTTTACTGCACCTGCACTGGGCAGTGGGTGGGTGCCACAAGCAAAGCAGCAGCAAAGGCTGAAGCAAAGGAGTGAGAGGTAGCAGAGCTTTGACTGAGCATCCGCAAAGCTTCAGCCAATGTAGCTGAGAGGGTGGGAGCAGGCAGTAAACTGACCCAGAAAAATAGGTGGTGGCAACCTTATTCCTCCCCCAGGAGCAAGAGGGAGCAGGAACTGAATTGTGACTTTCATTGGCAATTTGATCTTTGCTGTGCTCCCAAGGCAGTGAGACCATGCCCTGCCCCTCACCTTAGTGTGGATTGCAAAGTCAGTGCTAAAGGAGATAACCAGCTGTAGGTCTTTCAGAGAGCCTGAATTTAATCCCCCCAGTGAGAGCATTCAGTTATGTATTTAGAAAGGAAAAAGGTTTCTACACGGTATAAATCCTTGCTTGATAATCCCCAAGCTAATGGGGAAGGCATTCAGTAGTAAACTACAGTCCTTGGACAAAGACATCTGTAACCAGACCGGAGCTCTATGATTAAACTCAAATTCACAGATTGGTTACATGCAGCTAATTATATTCATTGAGAATACATGACCCCCCTAAGCGGATGTTTAAATTAAGTAAGAATATTGATGACAAATGTTCAAAATGTAAGACAGATGCCTGCAACTTTTGGCATGAAATTTGGAACTGCCAAGAGGTTTGGGAATACTACTCTGGGGTCATTAGGAATTTGGATATCCAAAATGCTCCCCAGCTGCTGATCTCTTCAGAGGCTGCTATACTTGGTCCTGGAAAATTAGAAAATCAGTACAGTAAGTGATGCCATATACATTTCTGGATTGGTAGAGTGCATCAACAATGGCAGAAAGTTCCCTCCTTTTCTAGGAAAAATGCAGTGAAGAGAGGGCTGTTGATTTGAGTCTAGGTTTAAACAGACAGTGTAAAAAAAATAATCCCTGTTTATTTAAAAAATTGATGAATTGTCTGGATCTGAATTTTGCACCGTTTCTGCGCCCAGGCGTGACCACTGGAGTTCAGCTGCATGTTGTGTTGTTGTTTCCCATGGGTGCACACAGATCCTCTGTGCTGCAGGCAAGGCCACCACTGCACCCCTGTCCTCTGCTGCTCTGCTGGTTCCTATGGAAAAGGCTCTTTCTCAGGTAAATAAACAGAATTAAATCATTAAGAAAAGAGGATGAAGGCTTGGTGTGTATCCCACAACAGACACCAGGTAAAAATCCCCAGAGTGTGTGTGGGGGGGTTGGATCTGACACCCAGGAAGTCAAGGGAAAGAATCTCATGCTATTTTAATTAGCTCCACACTAGATCCATAATTGCAATGCTATAAACAGAGACACTTTGCATGGATCAGATGTCAGACCAAAATGGGGAACAGAATCCATGTTTCCTGACTGTACTCAGACCCACCAGACAATCCTGTTTTTCCGCTGCTGAATCCCATAGCTCCCTCACCTAGGGATGTGATGAGAGCTCCAGATTTTCCTTAACCATGCCAAGCTGCCATAGGTGGGGCCCTCGATCACAGCCCAACATTTACCACTGCTTGCCTAGCTGACCTGGGAAAAACTTCCTTCAGTTTAAGGAGTTATGTGGTCCGGCCACACTAGAACTAGGAATTCTAGAAGACCATTGAGGTGTTTGATGTCTCATTTTCCTGCCAACACCAAGAACAATTTATCCACTCATAATTGCTTCATAGCTAGGCTGATAACTGGGGGAAAAAAAAGGTGTGTGTTACTAATACTGTGTTTTTGCTATGGGTGCATAAATGTAGGCCAGAATTACAGAAAAAATATTTTAACCCAATTTTTTTTTAAAAAAAGAAAAATTAAAAAGGGCAAAATGCCTCTTTTTAAAACTACTATGAAGTTTAGTTTTGCACAATGTCCACTGGCATCTTTCTCAGCAATTCATTTTATTAGTACACACTTTCTGGCAGTAAAAAGGGAGATAGCAACTAATATAATTAAGACTGCAAAACAACCTCTAAACTGAAATGTGTCTCTCGGCAGAACAAGCATAGGATTGTTCATTACAGTGCTCTCCAGGAATAACAAAAACAATTCCCAAAAATGCATTATTAATGGACATTCCCAGAATTAATGATAAAACAAACCAGATGTTCTCTTACATTTGCCTCATAAATGCAAAGTCAATATGCCAAACCGAAAACCCATCTTTGGAAAGCTGTAGGCTATTTATGAAGGTACTTTAACTGTATTTCTCTTTACTATAAGAGACAGAATTCCTTATCTATTGTCTAGAATGACTTAGTTATGATTCCATATCTATTAATGAATAAAGGGCTCATACCAAAGAGAAAAGTAGGTGAAATGTAGTTTTACATAGCCTGCATTTACTATACAGCTGTCCATTTCAAATTAGACACATTTTTTTATGAAAAAGAAAACCACAATATTCTTACACAAAGAATACTCCACAGAGTCACAACTTCCTTCTATAACAAATATTTTCAAAATATGGCTTAAGATGAAAAAATCCTTCACCAAACAAGTTTTATTGATATTAGTAGGTAGCAGTTTGATATTTATCCATCATGGAACATGTTTACTCACATGGAATGTATTTCATCCCCCTGAAAAAAGGCTGCAAAAGTCAACTGAAGCTGATGGAAAGAAAATACTACTGATAAGGAAAGGTAAAAAGAAAATTATACATATGCTAATACCTTAATGTAATAATATCAAACATGGTGGGCCATCTGGTGTCAATCATCTGCTGAAGTCAGTGGACCTGGAAAAATTTGCATCAGATTAAGTTCCTGGACTGGTGTACAATAATTCTGTGTACAATATTTCTTAAGAGAATTTTTAAAGAAAACCATTTTTAAGAAAAATTGCTTTTGAAAAGTTACAAGTGTTCATCAGGAGTAAAGAGTGAACAGCAACCAAATGCAAGGGCTGGTATCAGAAGTTTGGTACTTTTAGTTTGTAAAAAAAAAATTAGAAGAATGTATAAGATTTTCAACCAAACATTAGGTTCCTATTTTATATAAATACTTGAGTCTAACCACTGTTATTTTAAATTATTGAACAGTGTGTGAGTTTTGTTTTTAGCAGCCCTTTCAGTTGCCAAGTGACATGCAGAAAGAAATGGCAGCATTTATGCTGAAGGATGCTGTAATGATAGGCTCTCCTGCAATACTGTGTGCAGGGAGACATGGAGCTGAAGCCATTGAGGAAAAGGCAGAGGTTATTTTTTATTTTGTGAACTTCACTAACATGCCATGGGTTGTTGGGATTTTTTTCAACATTGTCAATCTAGTTTCTGATGCTATCACAAGATATGGCCAGGGTCTCATCCAAAGACTTGCAGACTTTTAAAATCTTTTGGATCTCTTGCAAAGCTGCCCTGCAGTGAAGTGTCAGGTGTCACTGCTCCACCTGGCTGAGGCATGGTTTTCCCTGTGTGCTGATACCCAGACCAGTGTAACTCACACTGCATTCTGACCCCCATTAACACTCCTACACTTGTCAGGTCTGTGGGATGAACCACGGCTAAAGCCTTTCCTCACTCTTCTGACCTCAGACACCCAATCTCTTCACTGCAGGCTGGGATGGGCTGAGGGCAAATGGTGACTCAGGAACAGCAGATCCTGCTGAGTGCCTCTGACCTGAGGCCAAGGTCAGCTGGCTGCGGATTGCTGCTGGAGAGGGGCAACATGCTGTGCTTCTCCTTGGCTTCTTTGGCCATGAGGCCACACCGAGCACTGAGCCTGCTCAGTTTCCCAAATTACTGACAAGATGAGGCTGAGAAACATCCGGGATTTCCTGAATCATTTGCAACTCCACTTTTTTTTTTTTGAGATAAAACAACTGCAACACTGATGTTTAGCTGTGCAGATTATGAGGTCCTCTTGAACCATTTTTTCCAAAGTCTCCTTAAGGCTAAGGACCCTGTAACTCCCATGTGAATCACAAGCAGCAGCTTTCCTAACAAACAGGTCATTTTCAACCTTACTCTTCCAAACACTACAGAGTACTGTAGATACTCATAACAAATACACACATGGCCTTTATTGTTATGAGTGGGAACACGGATGGGAGGATGTTAGTGCCTGTGTCTCCAACAGATCAGAGGTTGAAGTGAGAAACACGGGAAAAGCTGCTAAACAGCAGAGCAATTAAAAATAGGTCCCACCTTGGTTTGTATGCTTTGCATCAGTCAAGAAATACAGGAAACAAAGGTGGATGTGCTTCTCAGAAGGTATGTATAGGGACTTTAAATGAAAATACTGAATATTAAACAAAATCACTTTATCAAAAGAAATAAGTAATAAAATCTTGTTTCTCCATTTCACAGCTACTGATTGCTGCTCAGCCCTAACGAAGTTTAGAAGGACCTATGACAGTCACTTTGTCCAAATTCTTGCTCAGAGCAGGGATTATACACGAGTTGAAGATCAGTCTCTTCTCCCAGGTATAACTGGAAGAGAGGAAACAGCCTCATGTTGCACCAGAGGAGGTTTACATTGGATATTAGGAAACATTTCTTCACTGAAAGAGTGATCAAGCTCTGGAACAGGCTGCCCAAGGCATCACTGGAACTGTTCAAAAAGCAAGGAGTTGTGGTGCTTAGGAACATGGTTTAGTGGTGGACCTGTCTGTGTTAGGTTAATGGTTGGACTAAATGATTTTTTATGTCTTTCCCAATGTTAATGACTCTATGATTCTCTGTTGATGCATTTTGCATACTGTAATGACCTAATTCTCATTCTCCCAGCTGCATGTTCTCTCACAGGTGACATTATTCCAGTGCTTTGCTTGAATCCCCCAGGCTTAGAGGTAATTAATAACAAATTATTTGGCAGAAGCCCAACTCTTGTGATTAAAACTTAAAATGTTTCAATTATTCTGTATTGAAAAATATGCAAACCACCATTGAACAAATATATGTGTCATTCTCCTCAAAAATCTTTGTGAAGTACTTATGTTAATGTCCAGAGGCACATTGAAGGCTTCCACTAAACCTTCAATAAGGAAGAAAATAGAAAGATAAAAACAGGCAGCAAATAAACTTCATAGGAGAAGAAAATCCACCAAAGCTGCTGTGGTGGGCACCACAGAAACCTGGTCTGGTCCACCAAGTGCCCAACTCCTTGGTGTGAGCACACAGCATCCAGTCTAACCCACATGGGAATGAGCTTCCATGTGCCACTGCCCCACAGAGCCACCCAGCTTCTCCTCATTTTAACACCAAGTAATGATGACTTGTTTTTTTCTTGTGTTGCTGCTATCTGTAATTTCAAGCATAGGGAATTGCAGAAGTAGTGAGGTGTTTTTTGTGTGTGATTCCCAGTCACTGGGATTCTGGTCAGACCTGTTGTGCCACCCAGCCAGGATTCCCCACAGTCCCACCTGGCAGCAGAGCCCCAGCCACAGCCTTGGGAAGGGCTCTCAGCAGGGCAGGGTCAGCTGCTGGAGCTGCCTGTGAGCACGGAGATCTGGGCATCCGGGCAGCACAGTCAGCAAGGGCAAGGTCTGCTTCCCTCCTTTGGGTTACTCTCTAGCCACCAGAGAAATCAAAGGCCCTTGTTAGCACCTGGTTGGTTTTGAGGCACAGTTTTCATGGTCAGATTTTACATTTTCTGATTGTGGCCTGCCAGCATATGTTTGACGAACGTAGACTTTGGGAACATCATGGTTCCAAGGTCAAGTGTTGCTGTTATCTGTAGTTATCTGTAGTGGGAAAACAGGGGCTCAGTGGTTTTCAGGTGCAACTCTGCCTCTGGTCACAGGTAAACTGGAAACACCTTTTCATTTTTTACATGGAGACTACAAACATAATTTTTGTATTCTTGATACAAACTTCACTGTTTTATCACTGTTGCATACATTTAAGTGTAAGTCTCCAGCATAACATTTGCACTGTCCTGAATATATGATTTCTTCACCTCTTAAGTGTCAGATAATTCCTCAGTCTCAGGAGTACGAACATATTATACAACCCTGGACTTTTCACCTTGATAGGCGTAATCTCCATGCTTATCCAAATATTTCAGAGCTCTGTCAGCAAACAATGAGTAAATCTTCACAGCTCCTATCATCCAGCTTTCCCTGGATTCTCTCCATGCATTTGCAAACTTCTACTTGAAACATTGTCCCTGTGGCTGGGACTGAGGAGCAGGTATCAGCCTGGGGGACACCTGCACCCTACAGCCCCTCAGAGGAGGACATATTCCCTCCTGTCATGTCTGGCCCCAGGCCTGTGGCACACCACCCATGCAGGAGGGTTGGGCAGGGCAGTACAAAACCCTAATTGTCAGGAACTTGCACCACTGGTTCATCCCAGGTGAGACCAGGCAGTGGCAGGAGGTGCCAGGCAAGGTGAATGAATGTTGGCACTCAGGGTCCATCTTGTGCTTGTGTTTCTGCTCCTCTCCCTGCCTCACCCTCGTTAGCATCTCCTCAGCACAGCTGGTGGCTGAGTGTCTGTCAGGCAGATTGCACACATGGCACATTCCTGAACAACTTCAAGCACCATTCCCAAGTATCTGCAAGAGCTTCTGTGCCATTCCCAGCTGTTGCTGTATCATCCTACGTGGGCTGCTCTGGATCTTTCCACAGGTGTAGAGATGAAGCCTATTCAAAGAAACACCTACATTTTTATTGCATCTCATTTACATCTCATTTTTACTGCTTCTCTCCTCTATTTGTCTGATGCCAAAGAGAAAAGAATGCAAAGATTGAAATATGGAAATTATAATATCGAGGCACGTTTGTGCAGCCATTTGGTAAAGCTTGTTGCTGCTCAAAATTTAATAATGTGTATGTTTGCAAAGCAGCATTGGACACAGATAAGACATATGACCAATGCAGAAGGACACTGAGGGAACTGTCAGAGTCAAAGAAGCATAAGGGTTAAAATTACAGTCCACTTTAGTGGCTGGAGATGTTACTTGCAACTCTCGAATAAAAATTTTTATGCACCACCTCAGACATCTTAAAGTGAGTAATTTATGATGCAAAACTCCAGAATGGTAATTACATGTAATGTGTTAGTCTAGATGAGGAATTTTGCAGTACCCATAATTAAGGAGAGTGATAGGATGCTAAATACCAGACAAGTAACCTTTGGCAGGGAAGTTTGTTCATGGAACCTGAGGAACCCAGTAGTGATCCATCTTCTACACTTTGAGAACAACAGAAAGGCTTTAACTTTTCCAGATTCTTGTAATGAAATCTTGCACTGTGAAAATTCTTCCTGCAGCACACCCTGCACTAGCAAAAATCCTATTTGTCATTGCTTTGGAATGGGAGTTAGCACTACAGTGACCACAAGGAAAGCATTTGAGAATGCAAAAACACTGTATTTGAATAAAATACCAAGAAAAAAAAGCAATTTTCAGAAATACCCAAGATTTACCTAAATATTCTCTTTTAGAAGCAAAAAGAAGGGTTTTGGAAGTCTTCACAGAACTTGCCTCATGGCAAGCTGGCTTTGACTGTGTGAGCCAAATCAGTACAGAGGAGACTAAATTGTTGTTAAGCTAAACTGAGCTGTAGTTTGATTTGACTGGTTTTGGGGTTCAGCAGGTTGTCCCTGCAGATACCCCAACTCCTTCTGCAATTGAAGGGCGAGCTAGAATAAACAAGCATGAATTTTGATCCCAAAAGTGGAAGAAGAACCCTAATTCTTGCTGTGGATGGTAAATGTGGTCCCTGGGGTGAGGTAAGTAGTGGCTAGAACTCTGAGGTAGAAACACTGAATCTTTCAGATGCTTTTGCTGTCTGTGACTGTCTGTGAACACTGTGTATGATGTGATGGCCAGTGAGGCACGTGTGCCTGGGTGTGCTCTCTGGCAATGAGGCAGTTCCACCTGCACTATCGAATTCTGGGCTGCGCACTGGGGGTGATATCCAGCCTGTGACATCTCCTGTATCAGCTGAAGGGGCCCTCCAAAATTTTCAGAGGCAGAGAGAGCCCTGGCTACAGCCTATTTCACTTGCATAGAGATACCTGTGGAAACATTACGCTGATCCAAAACCGCAGTGTGGTTCCCCTCTGCAGGTGACAGTGACATGCACACAGGCACTCAGTGCTGGGCAGCCAAACCATCCTTGCTCAGCAGTCAGTTCCCTCACAGACATACCTGGGATCAGGGCAAAGGAGGGCAGGATTTAAGGCAGCATCACATTGGGATCACACTACAATCTGGGTGCCCTCATGCCTTGTCTAAGCCAACAAGTGCAATATGATTAAGGGATGCAAAGAATAATTCAATATGCCAGTGTCAGAAGACACGGGGCCAGCCAAGGAGCAGCAGGGAGGAGATGATCACCCCTTCTGTTCCCTGCTCAGTCCTAAGTCCTGTCTCTGTGGGACCCAAAGTGGCAGCACTCTCTGTCTGGGGAAATGAAGCTGGGCCAGGAGCCAGGTGAGCCCCAGCAGGCAGATGTCCATGGTGTTCAGCTGCTCCCACCCCACGGAGCACTGGCCTGGGCAGGAGTGTGGGGCATGAGGAGCCTGCCTGGGCACAACCTGGTGTCTGCCCTTGCCTTTGGCTTTGGTTTGGGATGTGCTGAGGGGATGGGAGTGCAAGGCACTGCTACAGCCCTGCAACCCTCCTGCCCCTGGGCCCTGAGCCTCTTGCAAGTCCAGCCCAGAGAGGAGAAAATGCTCATCTCAAGTCAACCAGATGTCTTCAGATGTTTAAAGCACTTCAGCTTGGCTTTATCAGTTGTGTAGTGCTGGCACAAGGCATATTTTTGCAAAGAAACATGATTTTTAAAAATAGCAATAACCCTATCCTAATTAGTCTTATTACATTTATTAAGGCCGTTGTCTGAATAAATTGCATTTTAAGCACGACAGAATGTCAGATTTTGGGTGAAAAACTTTAAATGAACCAAATACCTTGAAAAACTCTGTGATTATTTTTTTCAGTCTTTGGGAGTAAAAACAACTAAAACCTTTTTCTCCCCTGTTATAAAGCCAAAGTTCAAATATTGCTGCAAGGTCACTTTTAAACAGACACATTCCACCCAGTCATTGTTTAGGTGAAACAAAATGTGAAAGTCTTTGTAGATTTATGCAGTAGCCACCAATGAAATTCTATTTGATATAAATCAAAGAAATTGGATCTATTCAGATTGATGGGGATAGGGGTCAGGGAAGCATGCCCATTCCTCAGCAGTCAAAGTGACAGATTGTGTAGGTTTTCCACAAATCTGACGTGGTTTCTTAATTAGAAACATAAAGGAAGCGGATATACAAATCCCACTGGTATCCGGTGGAAATGAGAGGAGAATGCCAAATGATAAACCAATATTTATAGGGGATTGTTTCCAAGAATTTATTACATTGTTTTTTCATTTAATTACCTTGAACTGGTCCTATAGAAATACTAAAAAAAATACAAATGTGCCCTTCTTTTTAAAAAATATGAAAAGTCCGGTTTGAAATGAGCTAATTAGTCTTACTAAATACATTTGAGATCTGCTGTGAAATCCCAAGGCTTAGTCTGCTCACAGCATAATCACCTTAGCTGACATCCCTCAATGGAAAAGTCTAAGCTTTAAAGGGCACTGGGAAAGACGATCTCATATATTATTCCAACATTTACAAATCTCTAAGGCAACTGGTTCCATTTTTAGCAAAAAATCATACATATTGTATCATTTGTGGTTCATTATTTGCGTTGAAGAAATTAATTGCAATTGCAAAAGAAGGAAGCAAGCAGCAAAAAAATCCATTTGCCACAAAAATCACCTTTTTAAAAGTAACTTTTTCTAAAAGAATTTTTTGGGTAGATTGGCTGCAGATATTTTTTTTCTATCAGCATTCAGAATTAAACAAGAGAAAATATGTACCATTTCCTCTCAGTCACATCCTTGAACCAGATTCTGTTTTGATTTTAACTTTAAAGAAGACATCTTGGGAAATTGCTGGAATCAACACCTACTTTGAAATCAGAAACAGTAGTCAAGTGCTTCTATTCCAGACCAACGAAAGTATAACATTTGTACAACAAAAGTATAACATACAAAACCAGACAAACAGTGTGAGGCAGCAGGAGATAGGGATTATTTCCTGTAGAATAAAGTAGGTCAAGGTATTTTTCCGAGTATTATTATTTTTTTTAAATTACTCTGCGCTACAATAACGCCTAAGAGTTTGTTCCTAGACCTGTCTGATTTAAATAATATACCAATCCTCCTCTAGAAGAATTTAAACTCAAATTCAGAAAAAACTGCTGAGCTTCACATTTCCTATTAAAATTTATAGTTCTGACAAACTTAAACGTATTTGCAAACCACATTTTTTCAATCAAATTTAAAGTGAAAGGCAATAGCTTGATATAGACTGGCAAGACAGTGTAACTGTGAGGTGTGGACAGCCAGTGACATTTCACATTCATCTGGCTTTCCACAGACAGCAGGTAACATGAAGATGTGCATGGGGCTGTGAGGAATGGGGATGTGGACAGGGCTCTGCCTGTGCTGCAGTACACCAAGGGAGAGCTTGGCAGTGTCTGGCTGAAAACCTCTCACGGGGTGAGAGTTGGAAGGTGGAGTTGATCCTTTTTACTGAACAATGGGCAGGATGAACATTAAGTTTGGAAAGATTTTACAAACTGAGATCTTATTTTTGAAATGACAAAGAGGGACCAAGGAAGGGTTACAGAGAGAAGTGTCAAAGCAACAAGGCTGAAGGATGACCCATGCAGCAATATGCTCGATGGGAGCAAAGAGCAAGGCTGAATTCATCACATCTAGATAAAGCATGCAGATATCAAGAGGTGGTGGAAGCTACAGGGTGAGCTTTAGCTGTGCAGTTAGATAGGACCAGCCATGTCTCAGACAGGCTAGGCATCTTCAGCCCTTCTTTCTCTCTGAAAAGTCCTCTTCTCTCTGAAGTCCTCTTTCCAGGAGTGAAAACTTGGAAAGATGTGGGGAGGTGATGTGCCAGTTAGATGGGTGGCAGCATGAGGTGCTGCTGTCTGCAGAAGTGATGATGGAAGGAGTCTCAGAGCCTGACAGGCTGCTTCATAGCACAAAGGGGACAAGACAGCTCAGCTATATATGAGTATCAATGAAGAGAATCGGGTTACAACCAGAGGACAATTTTTTGTCCCCAAATGAACACATATCTGTTGCTTATCTTATTGCTATGGTGTGCTGGAGTGTTTTCTGGCTTTGCACAGCACAGCTCATTTCAGTGCAGCTGTACCCTGCCCCCTCTCCTCCGAGAGGGTGCTCTCATCTCTTCTGGATTTTGGAACAGTTCCTTGGCTGCCCTGTTCCCCAGGTTATTGGGGATGTCCTTTCCATGGACATATTTCCATGGAGAAATGATGGTTGTCACAGCCCAGGTCTGGCTAGAAAGTATGCTTCCAGTTACACTGTATGACTGCACAGCAGTGCTGCGTCTTGTTTAGTTTACTAGGACTTGTTCAGACTAATTTAGTTTACCAGACTGGTGTTACTGTGCTAGAACCAACCTATTGCTGCAGCCCTGTTGCTGGGGAGAGTGGAGAGGCTGGAGAGGGTGGAGAGGGTGGAAGGAAATGTGTGGAGAGGGGAGTTTGCAAAAGAAACCTGCTGAACAAATCCCAAGATTAACTAACTCATGTGATCTCAAGCAAAGGTTCCCCCATGGCATATGTACACTCCTGGTTGGGAAAATTCTACAAGAGTCAAGTTTCTGCATTTAGCTGTGGGCCTGGCTTTCCACCCACTGCAGGCTGGGGGGTTGACCAGATCCTTCTAACCTATCCTATAACATTTCATGCAGATTAATCAACCACCTTAGTACTAGGGAGACACGTGCAAGCCCATCACTCATTTTACTGGGCAAATTAGGGCCTGCTTGTTCTGCAAAACTGTCTGCTCAGCGCATGGGTCCCACCTTAAAGCTCTCCTGATGATTAGTGTTCATCTGCACCACAGTGCAGCCTGTGCACCCCAAGCCTCAGCATATGAGGTGCTATATACAAAACCAGCACTAAAAGGTGTTCCCATGTTCCAATGAGCTTATTCTGATCTGGCTGCTTAGCAATATTGAAATGTTTTGTTGAATATTAAGATTGAATAAGCAGACAAGGTATGTGGCATGTGCTCAAATATTTTTTAATGAAAATTTCTGACCCAAATGACCTTTGAAAGGTAGAAGCTGTCATTCCAAGAAATACACAGGGGCAGGCATCATCTTTTATAGTCCAGAATCTGACACACTTTCAAAATGCTGGCACCAAAAGGGAGACTTGGGGACAATTTTTGGCATAAACATTAAGAAAAAGTGCCTAAACACTGGAAGAAACAGAAAAGCTCACACCTTTTTGGGAATTCAAACTAATCTATGGTGCTTCAGGGTATTTTCCTGTAGAATAATTATTTTGTCTTCTATGGTGCTATGCAGTACATACAGCAGGGAATACCACTTTTGAGAAGGAAAATAAGCCTCATGACACAAATCCTGCTCACTGCACTTAAGCAAACACTCTTCATATTGAATCCAATAGGACAACTTATGAAAAGTAGAGGAGAGAATTTGGTCCATTATGTGGCTATCAGATTTAAATTACACCAATAACTGAGACGCATGGGGTATCAGTGACAGGAATACTGGACCCAGAGTGTATGATTACTCAATTACTTCAATGTCTGTTGGATGCTTAAAGGCTAAAACAATTTTGGGTTCCTTCCAGTCAATGCATATCACTGTCAGCTCTTCAGACAGTTTACCTTTCCCAAGAAGCTTTTGCTTACCTTATCACCTTCCCAGATCTGCTGCCTGCATTCTCCAATTACTGCACTTAACTGCAAGCCACGTTACATATACTTTACACTTCATCTTTATCTGTTCCATTTCGGTGATGTGATATTAGGCAAACATCTTAAACTTACAGCACTGGGCTTTAACTCACTGACATCTTAGATTTATTTTTCCCAAAGCTTTCAGTTTTAGCAGGAGCTCAAATGGAGCACTGAGAAAGTGGAGCAGGGAGCTGTAGCCACAAATGTGAAGGCAGTTTGGGAAATTAATGTATTCTTAAAGTGCCAGGCAAAAAGAGGTAAAAATATTCAGTACTCTGTAATTCTGACTGGATGATGGAGATCACAAAATGTAGTTAAAAAGAAAGTTAAAACATAAGATAATATGAATCAAAAAGGAGAAATGTGAAGCAAGGGGTCTAATTAATGTAGGTTATAAGAAATCTATGAAAAGTAATATAATTAGCTGTAAATATTTCTCATAACTGTTGTTATTTCTATTTTAAAATCTTAAAGGAAAGAAGATATTCACAGAGTGAGGCAGAAATATCTACTTCCTTCATTAACCACTTGTATCTGATTTAGCTTTGCCCTGCAATACCACTACTTCAAGTGCAATGGATCATTCAGGGAAATAACAGCCAAGACATAGATTGCTTTATAAAAGGAATGTGCTTAATACTTAATATCAAAATTAAATGTGCTTATTCTAATTTGCCACATGGGTCTTGCTTATGTGTGGTGATAAAATTAATTCATAGCCAAGTGGCTGCTGTTTCCATCAATTACACATTTTAAGCATCAGTCATCACTTTTTACAAATTCTCACTAATATTTTCCTTGGTTTGTTGTTTCTCTGAACTCTTTCCTGATCCAAAACTAAAGGAACAGTTGTGTAAGAATAATTTTAAAAAAACAAGCAAAGGCAAATGAGATAAATTTATCACAGTAAATATATGCATAAAATTCATACCAACAAAGGAAAATACTAAGAAAATCAGCAATGACTACAAAATAACCAAACTATCCAGCTTTATATTTTTTCATGTTAAAATATGGTTGTGATATGAGATAATAAACAATACATTGAAAATACTGTCCAAAGAAAATGAAGCGATCCACAGAGTTTCATATTTCTTATCCTTATGCTTCCAGGGCAAGGCCTGAGGCTTACAAAGCATAAAAATCCCACAGTAAAGGGCTAGAAACTTAAATAACTCTTCAGAGACAGGCTACAGTCAGAACCAGGGCTCTGAAAGAAAATTTACAGGCACTGAAGGCCCTGATTTAAATTCATATTTGGGTTACTGACATCTTCAGGGAAGCACTTCAGCATTCATTTGATTATAAGCAAATGCTTAAACGGGGTTGACTCAAAAAAATCGAGAAACTTTCTTTCTTGAGAGGATTTCATCAGCACTGCCAGTTGCTTAGCAGATCTGTAAATCATATTTTTTAAATATCAAGTTCAAATCATACACACTGACTCCACCCATGTGTACATAAAACAAAATCATATACATTCATGGAACTGCCTTTCTCAATAAGGCCATATAAACACACTCCATTATTTACAATTTAAGAAAAAAAGTCCTCTTTAGGTAATTATATTAATCATTGATTTGAACTTTGCATAACGCAGAGCTAGAAACCCAAAACCTGTCTCAAATTAGAAAAAAAATTGATATGGTAGTAGTTAATGTTAAGGTGGAATTCTCCTGATTGAACTATATATCTGGTAGTGTTTCAGATAATTAAACTGAGCTCTAAGTAATATGAAAGGGTATAGTTATGGTCAGTTTTTATCTTGTAGCACTGCAGGGCTGTTGGGACTTGAAAATTATATGCAGGCAGGTTTGGAATGGGTCCAAGGTAGACCACACTGGACTAAGTAACATCTGGTGTATATGGCTTAGGTTTTTCCAAAGTGTGTCTGGACAGCTGTAAAATAGAAATTACATACGTCTCTGACTAAAGGCTACATGTAAAGCTGGCAGAGTTAACCATGTGTTACTTGGAAAAGCACTGCTCTTTCCTCAGAGCTAGGTACAACCAACCTGGAACATGTGCACAGACATTCCAGTTATGCTGTAAAGAATTAATTTTACATCAAGTGAATGAGAAATACTTGTAAAACCTTCATCTTTGACTAACATTTCTCCTACCTCTCTTTCATGTTTAACAAGTTGAAAATAAAACATAATCAAGACACCTCTAAGAGCCTGGTCCAGCCTCAGGACATTACCAACACAGACAACATGCAGAAGACTTCAGAAACTTACTGTGGTATAAAGTGCTCCAGAAAGCACCTCAGCCACCCAGTGCCTTGGGTGTTACAATGACACTGTGTGGGCAGGAAAGAGCGTCTGACCTGGCATAAGCCAAAAAAGGCTTCTCCGTTTAAAAAGAGGTGGAGAGAACCAAAGAGATGCGTCTAAGAAATTAAAGAATTCACATGATTGAGTACAAGTCAGGATTTATTTTTTTAAAGGAAAACTAAATGTCAGTTCATGATCTTGACAAAAACACCAAAAACATTTTTCTATTATTTGACATGCAAATTATTTTTGGAAAAAAAAAAGATTTGGGCAGAAAAAAAATGTAATTGATCTTCAGTGAAAAAAGTAAAAGGCAGGAAAGCAATCATATATCTAAATTCTTAGGTTGTCATTAAAATAAGTTACGTATTTAGGTCATTTTTACTGTTCCCCAGGGAGAGCTGTTTGTTCCTGGGAGTGGCTACAAGACACATGAGGCTGTAAGGGATAGCCTAAACCTCAGCTTTCCAGATAACTCCCACCTCCCAGCTCAATGTGCTGAAGCCTCAGACCTCCTGACCACATGGTTGGTTGTGTTCATTTTTTAGCAGAGGCAGCTGAAATGCCTATTGATCGAATTTGCCTTGTCTGTGCCAGGATGGGGATCCTGGCTGCTTTGAGTGACAGTAAGAGTGATGCTGTTGTTTGAAGGAGGAGCCCTCACTCCACCAAATTCCAGTGTTTCAGCCACTTTGCTGCTGTCACTGGAGGTGTGAGCACAGCATGGGATTGGGCCCTTGAGGCAGGAGAGGGAGGGCAGTGTGGTTCACGTGGAGAGCTTTGCTTCTTCAGTTGTAGGGAAAGGAAAAGACAAGAATTTCCTCTTAGGATCACCACAAAAAATATGCCTTTTCTTTATAATTAAGTTCATAGCAAACACAAATGCATGCCTGAGACAGTAAGAATAATATATTTTGCATATAATAAGTAATAGATATGTGAGATGGTGATGCCCATGGAGAGCTCCTGCTGAGAGCAAACCTCTCCCACCAGTTTGGGTGCCCAGCAGAGTTCCAGTTGTGGTCTGGAACTAAGTCCAGTCAATACTTCCATAAGATTGGGCCGCACACGTTCAATGTGCCAAACCATTATTAGTCCTTGGGCCTCTAAGATCTGAATCCTTTTTCTTCTTCTTCATGTGCAACACAACACATTTTTTCCAAAGGGATGTCTGAGTGCTGTCCCCTGCTGCAGCCACCCCCTCCTCCAGCATGGTGAAACTCTGGGCTGGGTAGGTTGGTCACACTCCATCAGGGTGGCTAAAACACCAGCAACTCCAGCTGTCACTCCTGGCTGGCTGGAAGCCACTTTATGAAGGTTTGTGACCTGTTGCTTTCACAGGGTCACACTGTGAAATTCCTAGAGACACCCCAGGACAAAGCACCTGCAAAATTCACTTACTCCAGAAATATTTTTTTCATTTAACAGCATCTGAAACCATTAAGTAAGAAAATAATAGTGTTCCTGAAAGGGAAAAAAAAAAAATAAGCCAAACCATTTTCTTTCCAATGACTGAAACATAATTCCTAGGCTATGAGTATTGCCAATTTTTATCCCTCAATTACATTTTTTCTCATTTTAAATCTAAATCTAATGCAAACTGCAACTGAGATTTTTCAGCATATCACCTCCATATTTAAAATTCTGTCACTAATTCCAATATGTCAGATTTCTTACAACAGGCAAAATGGACCTTTAAAAGCAATAAAAAGGGCTTAAAGGGCTAAGGAACTCTTTACAATGGGAATGCTCATAGCAAAGGTAAAGCAGAGAGAAGTAAAAGGGCAAGATTTAGAAATAGTATCATTTTGTCTTTGAGCAGAAGGTTGCCTATGCAAATATGCCACTGCCTAGCAAAGCATTTCAAGTGGCCAAGGTAAAGGATGAGCAAAATTCTACTCTCAGAAATGAGACCTGGTTACTGGCCCTGTGGATGCTGAAATGACAGCTGAGCAGAGCCCCCTTAGAACCACGACCTGTCCGAGAGAGGAAGAAATGCAGACTGGGCACACAAAACTTTCTGTGCAACAGTGTCACTTCAAGTTCTCTTCTCAAAACTCTGCCTTGCCTGAAGCCATGCTTTCACTTTTTTGCAGCCATTTCAGTGTGGGAGATGTTAACACCACAGCCATGTAGCAGTGTGTACTGACACGCTGAGCTGCAGTTATTTACTGGCATTTTACTCCTGCTTCACCACCCTGCACTGTGTGCTTATGCTTGATACTCTAAATTCAGCCTCAGATTAGAGTCTTTAAACAGAGACAGAAACGTCCACCATGCTTCAGAGCTACTCACCTGCCTGTTTCTGCAGTGCCAGTGCCATAAAATCCTTCCTTCCAAGCTTCCTTGGCAATAGCTGCTAGCCTGAGGGGGAAAATTAATCCCTCCTTTGTGCTCCCCAGATATGCACCATCTAAAAGAAGTCATGCTTTAAAATACTAACAGCTTGGTATTTCACTACTTTTTCACTTTTACATGGAAAATACTATGACTTGCAAAGAACTCTCAGCTTTTCTGCTGCATCTTAAAATATTCTTTCTGATTTAAAATACAGGGAGCACAGAAGAGGTCCAGCTGCAAACTGAAATTCAGACAAGCTCCTAAGTAACACCATGGCCAGGAACGGCTTCACACTGGTCTGTAATTCAATAACAGTTTGATCAATTTTCATAAGACCCAAAAAACTAGAAGGTCAAGAAAATGGCAAACATCATTTTTATAATAAATTTTGGAAGTTTACCTACACCCACATCCCTGGGTGATTTACAAGAGGATTTGCTCAGGAGCTATGTGGTGTAGCCGTGGACTACTGGAGGGAAAACCAGCAGACCTCTGCAGCATAGGTCCAAGGCTGAACCCACTCATTCACCTGAACTTGCCTCACATCCATGCTGGGAGGACACAAGCTAGGAGGCAACAATGGCTCTGTGTCTTGGTGTTTTTCCAGGTCCTTCCTTGCAGTGCTTGTCCCAGTGCTGCTGTTGCTCCACCTGGCCACACCTTGGCTCCTCTCCCCATCTCACAAAGCAGAAGGCCAAACATGTCCCACCTTGCTGCCAGAGCAGTACAGGGAAGAGTCCCTGTCATTACAAATTTGCTCCTTCCCAAAAGACAAGTGTGGCTGTTGCTATTTCCTACAAGAAGGATTGTACCTTTACCTGTAGAAAGTTACACAAGTGATGGCCAAGTCCAGCTACTGCTCCAGTGTGTACCCCCAGCCACACCATGTGCTTAACCAAAACCATTCCAAGTCAGCATAAACCGAGCTGAAATCATGCAATAGTTTACTCAATGTAATTAGAGTAGATCAGCTTTACTTCCCATTTAGCTTACCAGCAAGTGCTCAGCACCACCAACACAGGCTCCTCCACTTGTGAATGAACCACTTTGCTGCTGATTCTTTCCCCAGCACAGGTCTCCATGTGTGCAGCTGTGGTTGGAGATTTCCTTGGCTGACATGGCTGCTGTATGAACAGTCTGACCAGATTACCAGGGTAGCTAATGTCCCTGCTTCCTCTCACTCAACATCTGTACTGACAGTGCTGAATAACTACCTTTAAATAGAAGCCTTGCATGTGTTCAAAAAGCTTTTTCTCTCTGCAAACCTGAATACAATGTTTTCAAACCAGGCACATGGAAAAACCATGCAGCAGGTGACACAATGAGAACCCTGCAACATCTCTCACTGACTTTTGCAGAAATATTCTCCTTAAAATTGAAGCTTGCTATTCAATCCCTGTTAAAGCAATATTCCCAAGAAAAAAGCACAGGAAAAGAGGAGGAATACAACATCAGAAATAATGCATTGTAGAAGCTCATAGTTGCAGCAATATCTACACATTAGTCACAAAGAGATGGTGAAGCTTAGCCCAATTTCATCCCAAAAAGCCATGTCTGGGCCACCACATATTCCATGCAGTCTGACGTGGGATTTGTCCACCAGACAAAAATCTTCTGTACAGCCTGGCTCTGGGGAGGGTTCTCTCACAATGAACAGGCACAGCAAGTTTGGATATACTTTACCTCATCAGGTAGATGGTTTATCAGAACTTGAGCCTGACTATACCTCATAAACATGTCCTTTCAAAGAGTCACTCGTAAACTGGAAACAACACATCCTGAGAAGGAGAAAGTGTGGCTTACAGTTATCTTATTTATTCCTATCTAACATACTACAGACATCCTGATTTTTACAGCATTACATGTTTTGAACCTTTTCAGTGAAGTGGAGGTTTCTCATTTCAGCCTAACTGCTGTTAATCTGTTCCAAATGTTAGCATTGCAAATAAGGTCTGGTTACCATCTCTGCCCCAAGTCGATAATAGGAGCAGAGCTGATCAGCATCTGGTTTAGTTCAGGGTACAACTTGCTGCCTAATGCTGCAGAATTTGGGTTGGAAGATTGTTGCATTTCATGAACACCACAAAAAAATTAACTAACAACACTCACATACAGTCATGTGTCATTATTTATTGCTCTATAGGCTTGCTAAAGATGGAATATCACATTACCAATTTTGGCAAATTTCAGCACACATAAACAGGCCAAAACCTCTTAACATAAATTATACCAGAGCTGCCTAATGACAATAAAAAAAAAAAATCAGTCACTTATTTTTCAGTCTTGTGTTGGAAAAATAGTTTAAAAATAAGAGCAAATTTTTGATGAGTTCCTTATTTGATCATGTACTTTAGACACTTGACTTGTCGTGTGTGTCATTCATTACAAGATATTTGGCAATGCAGCACCTTCAATATAGAGAAACCTATGATTATAAGTGAAAATTATTTACAAAATATAAATTAGTATTTGAATGGAATATAATATTTGACCTAAAACTCACATCAAATTCACATTCAGATAAAAATAAAATTTCCTACTGAGTTAAATCAGAGCTGCTCAAACTCTGAGTATACAGAATAATTAATTTCAGAATTAGCTGTGACCCCCGCTAACATTCAGAACCACTTCTCATTTTTTTCTTCAAGACCTTTTCATACTTTATTCCACATCCCTTTACTGTGTAATCTATCATTTTGCTCTTGATCATTAAAAAATTCTGCATACAACATATTTCAAATATATTTCTCTTATAATTTAAATGGCAGACTATCTTTTATATAGTCTATGAAGACTACAGGATCAAAAGCTCTTGACAACTATAGAAAATAAACCATGGATAAATAATAAAAGTTTTAGGTTAGCAAGACATGCTAATTTATATCCATTAAATAATCATATTGAAGTTCCGTTTGAGCAAAAAAATTAATAACTACCTCAACTACAAAAAGACCATTTAAAAAAATGAATGCATAGAATGCTTAAAACATCTGGAGCCAGTATAAAATGTACATGAATTCTGCCAAATTTACCCTACACTCTCCTGTCACTCGAAGCACTGACTGGAATGACCCACATGACATAAATTTCTTCTTACCTGTGAGAAATTACCTCTTTCCCCAGACAGATTTAGCTTGTTAGTGAGCCAACTAGTAACACAACATTTATGAAGCTTATCAGGATAAAACTGATAAGCACTGTACTAATTTCATAGCAACGCCTATGAGAAGTGATTTTTTGGGGGAGCAAAAGATTTCATTGATTGTACTTTACATTTGACAAATCTGAAGAAGAAAAATCCTAAATTACTGAATTGAACCATGTTGCAGAGCCAAGTCAGTAACAAAACTCAGGAAGTGGGAGGTTGCTTCATGCTGGTTACAGAACTATACCATTAGCCACAAGATTTTTGTCATTAAAAAAGATTGAGTAACTCCCACTGCACAAGGGAAAAATAACTAATCAAAGATAATTTCCAGTGAAGTTATGTATTTTCTGCATGCAGATTTCTTCAGAGGTATTTTAAACTACCTAGGGAGTGGGAAAAGACGTAACCCCACAGACTGAATGACTAGAGAGATGAGATGTTACTAATGTAACGAAGAACAGCATTTACTGGTGTCTTTTATAGAAAGATCAGCATAGTAAGGAAATTTATCTACTTAACCCTGCTAAAATCATATAAAAAATGAAAACCCACCATACTTGAGTAGGTAAGAAAAATGAGGTTATGTTTTAAAATCTGTCTTTGCAATGGCATGCACCTTCCTTGCCAGCACCAGTTACGTCACTTGAGGTCTGAGCCAAGCAATGTGCGAAGTTTATCTTAAAGATTTGAAGATGCATCTGTATGTCTGAAAGATAATTTACTTTATTCAAGCTCAGTTAACACTTCAGTAGTTTGCTGATACATTAAGTTCACCATGAAAAGAAGGCAAAGTTTGTCTTTTCATGCTGCCAAGAGAAGCTGTCTCATACTGAATTCTCCATTTTTCCAACCGCTTTTGGACCAGAGACTTGACTCCACACATGATGGATAGGTCACTTGCTGGGAATACAAGAAACATAAGTTCAAAGTCTCTTGTAATCAGGTAGACAACACAAACCTTCACCTCCTACCACACAGGGAAATGACTCAGTCATTAGGTTACTGGTAATCCAGTGTGGAGTAAACCTTGTGGGTATGGTTTTTCAGTGGTGAAAAGGTTTCTGTTGGCTTTTTCTTTTTTCTGTTATGGAACAAAAGCAGCAGTCAAACCTCAATTTTATTGTAAAATTAAATTCTTGCATGCTAGCCAGTCCTCAGTAGTATAACTTCCCATCTATTTAGTCTTCTTCATTCAGGGTGTTTGTGCTCACCTTCCCTCCTCCCATGGTGGCACTGAAACACTGGTCCCACAGAATCCTTCTGATCACTGGGGTTGCAACAGCAGACAGACATCCTTCTGACACTTTTGATTTCTCTGTCTCATATACCTGAAATGACCAGAGGTAATTTATGGCAGTCGTCTGGTATTTCTGCTAAGAAACACAGTCTCAGGTCTCAGCCATCACTGAAAAGGAAACAGACAAACCACCACCCAGACGTCATCCCTCCATCCCCATGTGTGCCACAGTTGGCCACAGCACGTGTACAGGAACCTGCCCCAAAGAACCTCCACAAAAGATGTAACTGGTGGGAGACTGTGGGAATGGACATGGAGACATGAAGACAAAGGACTAAAGGGCTTCTTCAGAACCCAGCAGTGCATAAATTGTGTTACACCTTCCATATTTCAAGCTGATCCCTAATCTCACTAATTCCTATGATTTCCCATATCTGTAGCCTTTTTTGCATTAATTTAATTTAAAATGTTGATCTTACTGCATTAGTCAGCAAACACTTTCACTGCTTTCTTTCTCTACTTTAGGTGCTGATGGTTGTCTATGAAAAGTTACTCTTCAGCTGCTTACAAACACAGAGCCAGGGTGATTCAGACAACTATCTGTTCTGCTTTCACTTAGGATTCTGGCAAATGAAGGACAGAAAACAATTTTTTTTTCAAAAATGGTGCCTAAATTTAAGAATAAAATCCATGTCTAAGCACTTAAGCACTTAAATATGTGGTGTGATTTAAAAAAAATTGAATCAAGAAAGTACCAGCAAAGCCAACTGGGAGTTGATGACTTGGAGAATTCCATCCCTAATTTTGTTGTCTAAATAGGAATCCAGGAATAGGGCCCAGGACCTCATTTTGAACAAATTATTTGTATGTATGCTGCCTAGAGCTGGAAGGAATAAACTGGATCATTAATTTCCTCTAAACTGGGAAATCACTGGAATTTTTTTTAAAAGCACTCTTCATGTTATACAGGCATTCAGAAGATTGAATATGATGACTGGGCATTGAAAAGACACAAGGAAGTCTGTTCTCATCCTCCACACAGATGTTAGAGCAGGGTACCAGGTCCTACTGCTTTGGCACGAAGGCCCAGGAGTTATCAATCCGCAACCAGCGTAAGATATTGCTCCTTGCACTGACCCCAGACACCCACCAGCCTGTCAGGCTCATACCCCAAAATTCACTGTTATGTAGTTAGCTGAAACACCAAACTTCCTTTTTCTTCAGCAAACTTCACATTAAAATAAAGAGTCTAAAGAAAATCAGATGTAAGTCTCTTGCTAGGTTTCTCCATCCAATTCCAATGATGGTGTCATGTATTGATTTGTTCTGAGACGCTCTCAAATGACCAGATCTACATCTCTAGTGAGAAAATGGTTTGTATGTGGAAAAGTCTTGATGTTCTCTGAAATGCTTCTAATAGTTGTAATTGTTTCTTTCATATGGCTATCAGGATCAGAATTACCTGAACATGGGAGCTTCCCAAGAGGAACAAATCATCTGTATTAGCAAAGTCTCCTTTCTAAGTCTGGGTGGTGCCTACACTTAACTAAATCAAATTTTACTTAAAAGCTTATTAGAGCTTTTGGCTCCATACAGACATCACATTTCTGGGAAGTTTTGATCAAAAAGCTTGGCATAACTACAATTGCAATATTGTCACAAGGCGCTAAAAGGTATTGATATGTTTAAAACATAAATTCTATGTTCATTTTATATACAAATTATTGCAATTGCATAAATATGAAGGCATTTATAGATTTCTCAGAGTTTTCATCCTCTCTTGGAATCATTCAAACATATTTCCAGCTTACAATAAAGCCTACTAAAAAAAGGAATAGCAACACTGATTTCAGAATTGAACAGACAGCAGCTATTGACTTTTACTAGATCTATTAACAATTTTTTATGGTTTTCATTCTTGATTCTAACTTGAAACAGAATAAACTGCAATAGCTGTCCAGGAAAGCGATACAGTTCTACTGGGTAGTTTTCTTATACTGCTGCCCACCTTCTGATCTCTCCACATTTACATGGTTTTCAATGTCTGAACTGAAACAAACATTCTCAGATGGGCAGTGACAGCCATGAGTGTCGTATCTGCACTTAATGGAATAAAAAACACAAACCAACTTGTCAGACACACCACAGTGTCAAACTCAATTACCTAAGTAAACAGGCAATGGTTAATTTTACTTGCTGCTCACTTTTTTGAAACTGCTTCACTGTTGATTTTTGCAGTCTCTTCCTGGGAGGATTACATCTGCCTGGTTTAAAGTTTCACTTCCAAACATCATGTCCAAAACCTAAAAACTTGCTACAGAAAAAATGTATAAATTTGGGAAAAGATCCTTCCATCTCTGGGGAAAATTAGTCTGGATCCCAAGAGGAATGTTATTTAAGCAAGCCCCATCTATGAGAGAAGCAATGCAAACAGGTTGTAGCCTGCCATGAGGGAAGCCCAGCAGAAACTTCCCACGTGAGCAGTCACTGTAAAAGTGTCTTTCTACACTGCCCTGAGGCAGATGCCTACATGTCACCCAACTGTCACGAGGAACCATAACATCAAGTTCACATTGCAAGCAGTTAAAATACACAGGGAGGATGAGAGAATCATTTTTGCACAACAATTTTTTATTTCAAACACAACCTAAAACCTATCATCATTTTGGCAATGTAAAAGTGCAGCAAATTTTGTCACCTTCTACAGGGCAGAGAGCTAGTAGACCTCTGCTGACTTACTCAAGCTGAAAAGGTGGCTTGTCCTCCCTCCAGTCATCCCTTTGACTTGGATAGAGCCTCCCATCTGGAACTGTTTTCCTGAAGTGATTCACCCCACGCTGCTTCACACACACATATAAAGGCCCAGTGACTGTGAGACCCAATCTGCAGTCACCGCATCATCCTAACAAATCTTTCCACTTCCAGGTCATTCAGCACAGATCACACCCAGCCTCAGACACTCTTAGCACCCACAAGGGATTTGAGCAGACTCAGTCCAAGGCAAAGGCTGACACGCTGACCTTTAGGTGTGCACTGGTCACTCAGTGCACTGAAGCCAGTGATGTGCAAAACCTTCAACAAGGCCAGGATCACTCCAGCAAACTGATCCATCTGCACCCTCACCTCTCCACCAGTCCCAAAGCAAAAACAGATCTTCTGCAAGATTCTTCAGCTGTGGAGATGCCAAGGGGTGAAAAGTGAAGCAGAGGACAGGACAGTCCTTAGCAGGAGCAAGATCCTGTGGGGAGACTCATGGCAGAGTGCAGCCCTGGCGGCACTGGGCAGAGCTCAGGTGCTGTGCTGGGGCTCCAAGCACCATCATGGCCCTGAGCACCAGCTCTGCAGGTTCTGGGCACTGCCAGGCCAGCCTTGTTTGTCCTTCTCACCAGGACTGCTCAGCTCTGGGATCCTGAGTGCAGATGAATGGCCATATTGCTCTTTGCAGCAGCGGAAACCCTACTATGGCTCTGGGTTGAATAGGCCTGTGTGCTTCTCCAGCCTTTTTTCCTTCCTGATAAGCACTGAAAGGATTGCACTGCTTTGTACAGGGGACTTACTCATCACAGGGCAAAATAAATTCACCTATGAAGTGCACTGATAAAGGTTTTTCATTTCACATCCAGCAGCTGAGAAACAACTTTACCAGGTGATGGTGGGGTTGATTTCTTTTTTCTTTGGGTTTTTTTTTCCAGTTTTTGTATGTGTAGGTTTGTTGGTTTTTTTTTTTTTTTTTGGTTGGTTGGGATTTTGTTGCTGTTCTGCTGGGGGTTTGGGGGTTTTTTGTGTATTTTTTGTGGGGAAAGGTTTGGGTTTTGTTGTTTGGGGTTTTTTTTCCAGTTTATTTTTAAAAGGCAGATTAATGACCCATTTATTCCTGGTAGCTAGTCTCTTGGTAGACTCAAGTAGTCTGCTGTACTACCGTAAACAGTAGTAGTACAGTACTACTTGCTGTAGTTAAGCAATACTCCTAACATTCTATTCATACACTAAACAAGTACTAAGTAATGTTTTGAGAAATACTAACCCCCATTAATTTTCTAGACAAAACCACAGTCAAAAGCTGTACTAATCCTCCTTGACTCTGACACCAACTTGAAGGAGGGTGGGTGCAATCCTTTCCTGCATATGGGGGCATGTGCACATCACACAGCAGTGTTTCACTGGAATCTCTATGGTTTAGATTATAACGGAGTTTTGAGTTTAGAGCTGAATATCTTAAATTACAAGAATTATTATTGCAAACCTGACTGCAGCTACAGTTGGTGTTCTTGGAAGATGAGAGTGCAAGTAACAAGAAGCTAACAAATTCATGCCAGTAAGTCAAGTTTAATTTGCTTTCCTTTTCCCCTCCCTTCTAAAGCTGGCTGAAGTGCAAGTTCCACTGTAAATGCAGTGACTAGCAAACATGGATGCCATTACAAATACAGCACTGCCAAGAGGAAGTCCTTCGTTGACTAAAACAGAGTTTCCAATGGCAACTGCAAGATATTCTGGGCACTGAACTGAAGAGATTTAGGGATATATTCTAAACAAGATGTGCTTTTTGCAGCAACATAATATGAATTGTATAACATTTGGAAAAAAGGTTTTGAGGAAGTCACCATAACTTGTATCGCGAAGGCAGAACTGGAGAATTTGGTGGTTCTTCAATGACTTTTACCTCATCAGGTAACACTGAGCTCTCCCTCTCAAGCCTATTACCAAAGTATGGTCGAGAAAATAAAGATACAGTCATTGCTACACAGCCTGGCATTGCAAAGGTCCCAAGCTTTCACTGACAACTGAAACAATATGAAAATATGGCCTTTTATTTTGGAAAGAGACTTAATGCTTGATAATATTTTTGTGTAGCATTTGTCACTGTCAGAGCACAATACAAAACATAATGAAGTTCATTTGTTAATTAAGTAACCCATTCTCTGAAAACCTATTCTTTAATGCAACACAGCATCCGTAACATTACAAAATCATTTACTAGAACTCCAGTTACAAAGATCATATTATATGGTAGCTTCTCTCCTCAGCAAGCCCTTTCTTGCTGAGAGTGCAGGGCATTTCATGCAGTTACTTCCCCTGCAGAGGATTTTTAAACTTTATTTTTAAATTTGAATATGGAAAATATTCTCAATTTCCATTGCTGCAATTCAACAGTTCTGTCAGAGACTGTCCATGCATTTTCATAGGAGTAATTTATTTAACCTTGGAAGTAATCACAAACTTGTCAGAAATATTTGCAAGGTTAACTTTTAAGCTATACTTTGTGAAAAATTTTCCAAGAAACAAGCACAAATCAAAGTGCTAAACAGTAATTTCAAAGAGATGCTAAGCAGTAATGAAAATGAGAAGGTGCTAAACAGCCAAATGACATGAAAATTGTCATCAAATAACTGAAAACAAGAAACAGGACAAATTTCCTTACAGAGAAACTGATATACTAAATACCCAAGTCTGACATTGCTATATTAAAAGCTGCCTCTGAACAAAGCTTTATATACAACACATTTCAGCAGGAGATGCCTGCTACACAAAAATACTGCACTGCTGGTTTTTAATACCTTGGAGGTAAAATGTTATGCACTAAGTAATTTTAACCTTCAGTGCAACTTTCCACCATTCTTAATTTAAAATGCAACCAAGTTGTATGAGATGTAGGCACGACAGAAAAAAGTACTTATGAGGGCTTAAAACTCTAGATGGCACACTCATACAATCAAAGACTACAACAGAAATACACAGGACCAACTATGATATGTTTTCCACCCAAAACATATATAATCTAGTCACACATACTGTTCTGAGGCCAGTTTGTGAATTTTGTGAATTATTATTATAAAAGGCTGTGCACTATTTCCCCAAGTTAAAATTGGATTATTTAATATAACACTATGCAGTACTTGCAGTTTTGTATTTCAAGAGCAATGAATTAATCTATTTTATGATTCCACATACAATTAATTCTCATGGTATGGCATCCATTCTGTCACACCCCAGCCTACCTCACGGATAACCTGTCAGATCCTTCATGTTTCTTGAAGGCCTAGTCTCACACAAAACACAGCTCAGTTACGCACATTTTCAAGCTTTGAAGAAGAAAGTTTTTGTTGCTGGTGTGTTTTTAAGAAGGAACTCAGCTTTGCTTTATTACATCAAGTCCAGGATCATAACAAAGACATTTTAATATACAGTTTTTAACCTATCTATCTATATAGATTAGGCAGTACAAAATCTGAAAGTCTAGTTATCTTGGATGGTTGTAAGAGCCATGAAAACAACATTGCAATACTGGTATTAGACTTTGCCAAGAGTATGTTGCTGCTGTTACACAATCTTACTGAAGCTGTAGTAAATGAAATTATAGCTGTGCAACTGAATTGCCACAGTACACATCTGAATAACATCCAGAATGATCAGAAGTGCAAAATGCTTGAACTAGAGTGTTTGACTAATTATCTGAGTAAATGAACAAGTGCCTAAAGACAAACAGAACACAGTTTTACGTTGTGCTGGATGCTTCATGTTGATGGTGTAACAAACACTACCCCCAGTAAATGCAAGGCAGCTGAACAAGCTCTCATGTCACCCTCACAGTGCAGCACCCTTTGCTCCATGTGGAGAAGGCAAAGCACCACAGCAAAGGGGTGCCCATACCAGGGACACAGAACACTAGAGACCAGCACAGAGACCCAGCTGAAATTCATCACATGAAACACATGTACAAGAAAGGACACAGAGAAGGAAGAAAAAACAAAGGGAATATGCGTACACTGACTGGAGAATTATGTGAACATGGAAGCATTTGCCCACAAAGCCACAGAGAAGAATGTCTTTGGCCTTAAGCCAGTATAACAGTACCTCTGAAGCAAAGTCCATGGGTAAGTTTTCTCCATTTCTACAGTACTAGATACCAATTCATTAAGAACACCCTTAAGAAACTTTCTTCTCTAATAAAGTGTCTCATAATCATTCCTTGATGTATTTTCCAGAAAGTGTACCTCTGTAGCATGCTTTTACACTCTTAAATATGCAAATAAAATATTTAGCGTATGTTATTAATTCACATATATACACCGATGATTTCCATTTGCAAGTTCAATAAGTCACTGCATTTTTTTTATCATTTAACAAGTTTATTTCTACAAATTATGGCTTAGAAGCATACTGTACATACAAAAATCTGAGGAGACTGATGTGCAGCATGTAATTTCTTTATGTTGTTTATGTGGATAAGTTATTCATTTCAGTGGGCATTCATCATAATCTCTTATAGCAGCAATAAATAGGCATTTTACTTTTCATAAAATGTTATTTTATATAGCACGTAATCAATACAAAATTAACTTTTAACAGCACTAGAGTAACATAACCCACAGGTCATTACAGGTTGAGTGTGGTATTGGAAAATTTCATATGAGATCTCTGTGCCAAGCTAAGACTGAGTGATTTGCAAGGTCTCCAACATGTCTTCCACTGCCTTCAAGGAATATTTAGTTTCTTTCTTACTGCGACCTGCAAACTAAACAGGAAAGAAAGCATTGTTATTTGTCATATATCTAAAATTCTATGTCTAAATCCTGTGAAAATAAGTTCTACACACCAAATACCAATAATTAACCCTATTTACTACAAACTTAAAAGCACAAAAATAAATCTCAGAATTTTTACCAGAATACAAGCTGTATCACCTTCTTCTCTGAAGCAAAGAAAAAATACTTTCTGTTAAAGCAAGACAGAAAAAATTCTACTAAACAAAATTCCCTACAAAATAATCCAACAAAATGTAATTATATTTCATGGTTCAAAGTACCCATTAGGGATGACATTGTACTTGATTGTAGCCCACGATTAAAACAGCAGTTTCAGAGAACATTTTTAAATAAAGTCTGTCTTGATAAGAAAGAAAGATACAGCTTAATACTACCAGTGGCTTTAGAAAGGAAGGGGTAGAAGGATAGGAAATGTTGACCACCCCGTGTTGAACTCAAAAGGATTTTTCTAATGGTACTGACAATTCCCATCACTCATCAGCCATATCTAACAGATGGGATTCATTGGCCAGGTTGGTCTTTAATGAAACTCCTAACCATTTTTAACACACCTGCACTAAAAAGTTTTGCATTTCTGGTTAGGAGGGGTAGTAAAGAAATTACAGAAAGAGTAACTAAAACTTGCTTCTAGTAAAACAGCCTATTCTCTACTTAAATGTTAACATCTAAACACTCAATAAATTTTAAATTTGAAGTTTTTTATTTCAAATACCACTGGTGTCTCGCATAGTTAGTCCTTGATTTATAATGTGTCCCTTCTCTCTTGTAATTAACTTAATTTAGCAAACTCTTCATGACCTGTTAAGAAAGATTAAGTCATCAAACTCAGGTAATATCACACCAGCAACAAGCTGCAGGACCTGTTAACCTGCTTTTGACCCCCAGACTACAATCTAGCATTGTGATTCCCAATCAGCACTGAGTGTTTTAAAAAATAATTTTGGCACAATAAATGATAAGCTATTTCAAATCAAACAGTTAGAAGAAATTTTGTTACTGTGACAACAACTTTACAGTTGTTTACTTTGCAACACTTTAGAGATGTACTGAAAACACCATATTGTCATGTTTTATATTTCCAGGTGATTAACTGGTGTACCAGGTTTTGATTCTAGTAGTATATATAAACCCATTCTTCAGGTTGTGCAGTTTCCACAGTGACATGCAATAGTCAACTTCAGAGGAAAATCCAAGATTTCTTCACACACTCCAAAGTGAAAGCAACAACTTTTGCTTATATCTGATTGAATAAAATATCCTCTCTTTGTTCACATTAAACAGACCCTTGGAAATTCCAAATTCTTTCACAAGCCAGTTTAAAAAACACAAGTCAAAAGTTTCAAGTGAAAAATTGTTTCAAATTCAAAGCATTCAGAAACTTCAATAAAAAAGCACAGAAGCCTAAATATATTGTGGTCAAAAAGCACACTTGGCACAGCACGCAGAGAAAAGCTTCAAAATAAGAAAAATTTTGCTTATTTCAGTCATGGACACTGGAAGAAAAATTGACATGTGACATTAGTTTAAAAAAATGCTACTTGCTAATTTCAAGAGCAGTTGCCTTCATGATACTGACATGTAGTTTAAGCTGAACAAATAAAACCAACCTCTGCGTCATAACAACCAGAAGCACACTTGGAAATGTAATCACTTCAAATTTGCCCTGACGAACAATTATTTTGTCTATTCAGCCATTACACAGCAATTTGACTGATTGAGCTGGAATCCATTTCTTAAATCATGATTTAATTTTCTGTTTCCCAAATGGTTAGTAACAAAATCACCTCTCTCCAGCCATAAATAACATGTAGATTGCTAACACAGAAGAGTTTAGCAATGTACCCAAGAAGCATGTATCTGGAAAATTACTATGAGTAGGATCACATTAAAGATTTTTGTGAGCATTAATCAAACTTGCCTGCCTCTGCTGAAATGCTTCTACCAGAGAACATGCTAAACCAATTACCTAATTGAAGAGCACCAGGTAGCCTTATTTTGTTTCGGTGTTAAAGTAACTGTGACTCATGTCCTCAGTTAGAACAGACAGAAGTTCTTCTCAGGATCTGCACATATGGAATGATCCAGTTTCCCAGTCATAAGGCCAAAGCAAGCTTATAATAATAATAACAAACTTAAAACTAATTATTTGAATAAGAAGTACTTTACTAACTTCTGAAATAAAATATTAAAATTAGATTTTTATTTGGGTCTTTTTTTCCACCCTATCAATTAAATTTAAGAAGCCTGGAGCATAAGGGCTTTTTTTTTTTTTTTTCAGAGGAAGTGTTAGCATCCAGGAATTCCAGCTCTGTACAGCAGCCCTAGCTATAAAACCTTTCTGTCTTCCTGAAGAAGTTTACATTTCTCCTAGATTAGACACAGATGAGAAGTATTAATCAGCATGGATGGTTACATAACTAACATCAAAATAAGTATATTAACTGGCTGGAGTGTCAAATATCTGTGCATCTCAGAATTTTTTTAAACTATTCTTTATCACAAGTTTTCCTGTAAAGACAGTGCTGCACAGTCTTACCAACACTGCTGATATAAGAGTATCTTTCTATATTTAAACACTGCTTTCTTTAAATGACAATATATAACGAAGTTCCTCTGATTTCACAGACCAATGCACAGGAAAAGCAAATATCAAGTGCCAAAGCACACAGCTTGAATGACAGAATAATTGAAAGAAGGGGACCAGTAAAAATATTTCAAGTAAATTGCATATAAAATAAATTTTAAAATAATTAAATAATTAAAAAGAAATTATAGCCAGCCATTTGAAAAAGTAAAACCAGTTTTCCAAAATTAGTGAGCAAACTGCTGGCAATTCAAGTTCAAATCCAAACTGGAGAGATCTCACTGCAAGACAATTGTTCAAAAGTAACTTTTTGCACTAATAACTTTGAATTTGAAGTTACAAATTCATACAATTTGTATAGACATCCAAACCAGGATTCTAAATGCATCTTGCTCTCTAGAACCTGATCACCAGAAAAATTTCATTTAGCAGTATGAGAATGTCCAACCAATAAAGCAAGTCAATGTCAAACCCAACAAGCTTTTAAGGCTCTTACTTCACTTTACAGGCAGATAATGCATGGAAAGTGGGGAGGATTTATAGAGATCATATAAATATCCAGCTTAAAACCTGTCTAGACATACCCTCCCACTAAGGCAGGAACACTGTAAGGGCTTCCCCTGGCACAAGTGACCAAGGTTTCATCCTCGGGTCCAAATGGTGACAATTTCCAACTGCTCAGCTCACCGAGGGAGCAACAAACCAACACTGACTCATGGGGGAACTGTCACCTAGTGCATCATCTAACACCACTGGCTGTAGCTGCTGGATGTTCTGAGTCTCTGACACAGACACCAGAGCAGCCAAATGCTTCTGCAGCCCTGTAACAAGGTCAGGAGGGTCGGGCTGGGGATGTCCTGCCCAGCTGTGCTTCCTAGAGCTTCTTGTGGTTCTTCTGGGAAGAAGAATGGGGGTATTCATCCCATTTATTTACCAGACCCTGGCATGAGCTTGAACGCTTTCATTTTCTCAAGGGCTGAATTTCCCCTAAGATTCTAATCATACAGTGCTCTTCACTTGATATCCCAAACAGCTAACAAGAGCAGCTAAAGTAGGCTGTACATACATATATATTTATATATGTATATATCTCCATATATATATGTGTGTATATATCCATGTATGTGTTAGTTGTGTTAACTCTCGTGAGCATCAACCAAAAATGCTTAAAGTAGGATCCAAAAGAGGGCCACAGAAACAGTAATAAAAATTTCAAACTAGAAGAAAAAAAAAAAACCAAAACCCAACAACCAACACCCTGGCCCCAAACTCCTAAACTCCCTGCACTTAGAAATGCCCCCAGTACCACACAACTCCCAATAAAAATCATGATTTATTAGAGACATTATGATTTTAACAGAAAGTCATGTGGAGAAAAAAGAAGAAAAAAAACCCCACCAAAACCAGGTGTACCTGTCTGGATGTGAATCAGTTAACTAGAAATTGCCATAATTAAACATCCATTATATTTAGAACCAGGAGATGCCTATGTCCAGGTCTTCTAGGCCATTCCACAGCCAACCCTGCTTTTAGATTTCCATCCTGATGCAGCCTGGAAAGGGCTGTTTCCCAGAAGTGCTAACAAGTTGCTACCAGTACTTTGAACTCCAGTCACAATATTTACTTAAAACACGTGCAAATCTGCTCTAATCTAAGCACTTAATTTTACACAGCTGTAAAACATGGAATACTGGTTTTTACTAAAAATTCTCACATCTTTTAAAATCTGTTTTGTCAATTAGGAATCCGTGGTCTATTCCATTCTTTGACAGTTTTTTGTGTGTTTGGTTGCTTTGGTTGGATTTGTGTTAGGAGGCTGGGTTTTTTTTTTTCTTTGGGTTGTTTTTGTTATTGGGTTTTTGTTGTTGCTGGTTTTTGGGTTTTTGTTTGGTTTTTTGGTTTGGTTTTAATCCTGCAATACTTGAGTTTTCCATCAGAGCTGTGCTTACAGGAATGTCAGGCAGACTTCAAGTCAAAAGAAGACCTGGTTATTTATGAAACATCAGACAAAGTAGCTAATTCATACACATCCTACCATCATGAGCAGGTAAATGGCTTATTAATGAAAAGCAGAGCAATTTAAAAAGCAGAAGAGCAATAGGCGCATAACTGTAAAATGCTTCATTATGTTCCCAGAGAGACAATGCTCTTCACTGTCCAGTCAGAAGCTACAGGGCCAATTAGGAGAAATGGAAAATACCTCTAAGTTGGAATATATCAGAAACACATCAGCCACAAGAAGCTGCATGCTTGGCAAGGGACTGAAATGCAATATGTATTAAGAAAACTGCACTGGCTGTAAAAGGAAAATCAAATTTAATTCCGTAATAGATGGTGCTTGTAAAAAGGTTATTTGGTAGTATTAACTGTGAAATTATAGCAACAAGAAAAAATATACTGGGTTCCAATACAGAAATATTGCAGAGAGAAAGATGAGTTACATTATACAAAGTCTTTGCATTTAATATCAATACTTTTTCTCAAAACAAGAAGTCGTGGGGTGAACTCGACAGTATGATGTCGATGTACAGGATCACTTTATATATAAACTTTGATTTGCAGATCATTACAAATAGCTGTAAGGGAGTCAAACAGACGTAATATATTTGGGATACACAGACAGCAGAGCCTATGAGCCAAAACATGTTTTTATTCATAGTTATAGGAAGAAATATAGGCTTATAATACAATAGGAAATATAAAACTTCACACATAGGTTTTCAGAAAGTTGAAAAGACTCCCAATGACTTCAGCAAGCTTTGATTATGGCCTACAAAGTCTATGTTTTCCACAAATCAATGAGCACTTTTCTACAAAACCAATTTCAGTCACAAATACTAAGGCAATTAAACGTGATCTTGAAAGGTTAGAGTAAACTCAAGGACAACAAAAATCCTAGAACTTTCATTTGTTTTCTAGTAAAAAAGAAAGGGATAACAAAACCACTCTAAGAATTAAGACATACCAAGTTTTACCAAAATAGTTGTAGAAATAAGTCTTGAAGGTCAATATTACAATAATGTATATTCAGTTAATGTTAGTAGGAAAAATTGGTTTAAAGCTATTAAGTAAATGATAGTAATTAATAACTGTAAAATATCAACCTTATATTAATTAAGTTTTCCAGGAAATCAAACAGAAGCAGAATGTAAAAAATCCAAGTAGATTATGCTGATTTACATGTCATATTTAACCTCTTGAACAGCAGCTGATAAAAGCGCAGAAAAGAATTTCAGAGCATGTTATGAGTATCATAAAGGAATGAAGTACTAACCTGGTAGGCTCTGTTTATTTGGTTTGCTGCCCAGCCGGCATATTTCATATTATCTTTCTTCATTTTTGCACTTGCTTTTGGATTGGAAGCAATATGACTGGCAGACTAGGAATACAATAAAATAAAAACAAAACCCAGTGTAATTATAAAATGTATGTGCACGAAATAAACTGAGAACATTCTGCATCCTTACAGTCCAAGCCCCGTGCACAGTGATAATGCAAAAACACAAAAAAAATTTTAAAAGTTACCGGTAAACAGCATCCAGATTAGAAAATTATTCACATATTAGCCGTCCCTGAGTGTAAGCTGCATTTCTGGTGTGGGAGCAAAATTTTAGTCAAAATGGTGTGGCTTGTAATCGTGAAATTACTGTAGTTTTCCACATTCAAATTGTTACCACCGACAATATAAAATACATCAATTGTATGTCCAAACTGCCATCAAAAACATGACACCTTTCCCTGCAGCATCAGAAAACACATTTTAAAAGCAGATAAGACTCTATATAAAATATGCCCACCTTCACCTGAAAGAATAAAAGCTATTACTTAAGAACCAAATAGAGTTTTTTACCTATATAAATAAATCCACTATGCAAGGAATCACTGCTACTGTGCTGGTCTTTTTCTGCAGTTCATCACCCTCTAGAGAGGAGCATGTCTTTAAATCCTTTTTCAAGAAGTTACCTTCCTGTGCCAATAACTATAACTCTTTTGAAAGTACAGGCAAGACTTAAAGGTTAAGAGCACTTCAGTAAGGAATAATTACTAGCACGAAATTATCCATACTCCAAATGTATATAAAATACTCTGTAGTTGTAAAACAGTGTTAATAATCTGAGCTATTAGGTTAAAAATCTGGGGGAAAAAGCAAAATAGCAAAGGGCAAAGAATAATATAAATGCATAAACATATTCAGAATGATAACATGGAAAATATATAATCATGCTTACCATGTAAAGTCCAAACAGAGCTCTCATATTTCTGTTGTTAAGCTTCAGTGCTTGTGCAAAATACTTTCTTGACAGCTCAAGGTTTTCAAGCCCCCCCTGAGTGTATTTAACCTGTAAAAATGGTAAACTCCTGAAACTTGCATGTCATTCATACCTCAGGCATTCACTCTGAAGCAATGATATTATAAAAATTCTTCCAAGTTTGTGTCACATGATATTTCAAATCAGGTGCATCCTATCAAAGGCCAAATACTGGCCTGGGAGAAATCCAAGCTTTTCACAATATATACATCTAAAATATTTAACTACAGGAAAAAAAATTAGCATCAATTTAATTAATGCATTGCTACAAGATTAAGAAACGATTATTTTTCATATATAAATACTTGAAATCTTAGGATTATCTCTTATAAAAAGTAGCACAAACTTAAATTCTGACTACTAGGAATCCACAGTGACACTGTGCTCCCACAGCATGCATGAAAACAGTTCACAAAATAACACAATGCTTTTCATTATGTATTCAAATTAGCACACAATGTTTAGAGGATTACTCTATTGTTTTTCTTCTCATTTTTCCAGATATTAGATCAACAAAAAGAGGGATAAATACAAGGAGATATGCTTCAAAGTCTTTCTATGAGAAAGCTACTTAGGCTTTCAAGTTTTAATGTCAATCCAATTTTATCTATGTTAACTAAACAAATAAAATCCATTCTAAGCAGTTAATAGTATAATTTAGGGGAAAAAATACAATCTGGAAAAAAATTAATTCAAATGGCTAAAACTTTGAGCTAAAACTTCTAACTTTACCTCCAGTTTTTACCTTTCTTCCACCAGTGCTCCTTCAGGCAGAATTTGGTACATGGATTGCAAAATCTGAGTCCTCAGTAACAGGCAATATATCATACCCTCCTAGGCAGCTTTGTTGTAAAAAAGTTTAACTTCTCATGCACTTAATTTGAAAAGTGCATAAAAACTTCAACAAGAAGAGTTCATTTAAAATTAGCTTTTATCTTCAATAAGTCCTGCCCTAACTGTTATATTTAGCTTAGTCACACTGTGACTGAGTCACTGAGTAAAAAAACAGTTTTCGGAATATGTTCAGTTCTATGAGATGTTAACATTCTCTGTGAACTCTTTCAAATCTCCTAGGGAAAAATTAAAGAAACCATTTTCACCACTTCTGTAACATAAAACAGAAAATGTAATCAAACATAATTGATTTTTCTGAAATACCTACTTCAGCATATTGTTGACAATATAAGTGGTTGTGTGGATTAGTCATCATAAGCTCCTCTAAGCAGAAGGCAGCCTTTGCATAGCTGAGGAATGCAAAAAGCAGTGATAAAATGAAACATGAGCACACAGCTCTTTGCTTCAGTTTTTTTACAGCACAATAAAAATCTTACTTTTCTCCCCATAAAATCACATGATTCACAATTAATAAAAACATTTCATTTTTAAATGATGTTTAGAACCACGCTACTATTTTTACATCATAGACGGGGAAAATACACAAAATGTAATGATCTAGGTATAAATGGAACAGCTCATGAAAATAATATACTCATCTCTTATTAATAAAAGTGCCATTTCTTATCAGAAGGAGTGATGAGTAGAAACTGTTATTAAGTACTGTAAGACACTGAACTGAGATGACAAAATACAGTAATTTCATGACTATAAGGTGCACCCTTTTGACTATAATTTTGGTCTGAACCCGGAAGTGCGCCTTATAATCCAGATGCGCCTTATATATGGACAAAGTTCGGAAATTTGCCAACCTGGAAGTGCAAGCTGAGAGCCGAGCTGGGACCTGCGGGAGCTGCGGCTGCGTGGGGGGAGCCGGGACCCACCGCGGCCACCGGAGGGACGTCGGGAGCCGTGAGCCGTGCCAGCCGGCGCCAGGGGCGGGCGGGAGTGCCGGGGCCCGAGGCACAGGGATGGCGCCTGGGGCTGCATTTAAAGGCTACACCGATCTGTGAAAAATGTTTGCAAATTGAGCACCTGTCAGTAATTTGTTACTTTGTTGCGAGTGGCGCAAATCCTCGCTGCAAAAAAAAAGTGCGCTTTATAATCCGATGCGCATTATAGTCGTGAAATTACTGTAATTAATTTTTTTCCTAAGAAAATTCAGCTACCTGAGGATTCATAAACACAGCTACAATCACAGCATTTACAGTCAATTAACTTTACCTGCCAACAGTCAATTACAGAACTCAGATTTTAAAAAAAACCCAACAGTTCAAATCAATGTACAAAAATAGCATCAGACCTCTCTAAATGGGCAAATTCTTACTTGAAAAGGCTAGTCCTTGAGGGGTTTTTTAGTGAAATCTTTCAGAAACCATTAGGAAGTCAAGCTCAACATGCAGGTTTATTGAGAAGAATCTTAGCTTTGTAATCTTTCAAATAACACAATTGTCTGTAGAATTTGCATTGTCTGGAGATATGTGATAGCACTATTGCACAGTTTATGCGATAGGATTCCAAAATTCTGAGATAAAAGGCTTATAATGACAGTGTGGGTAGATATTTAATATCACAGTAAAAGCAATTTAGCAATTATGAGACCATATTAAACTATATTATCTGTAAAATCTTGTATCCTAAAATAAATACGTTGTGGTTTTTTCCAGAGTATGTTATGATAGTCATGTATCCACATCATTTGTTAATCTGGAGATAAAAGGGCAGCCACCTCACTCTCCAAAAGCAGAAGCCAGTCCTCACTGCATAACAGGGTAAACTGAAGACTGTGTAAACCTTGTACATCTCCGTGCGTTTACGAACACACAAGAGCATGGTGATTTCACAAGCCCTGTGACTTGGGACCCTGATAAAACATATAAGCTGATGAATTGCCTTCTTTTGTAAAATTTAATTTTTAGTTGCTTTTAGCCAAGAGCCCTATTTTTTCCCTATTATCAAAATAATAATAATGATATTCATGGAAGTATAGTGAGGACAGTGAATTCTTTCCGTGAACTGAAATTCTACATACTGCTTTTTATTGGAATTACAGACCAAAACAAATACAAGCAAAAGCAATTTCTTTCTCAGGTTTTATTGCACAATTTCATAATAAATACTATAGCAAAAAAACCCCAACTCAATAATGGAATACGTATGTTTGCAGCACTCCATCATTCATTTTTGTACTGACAGATTTGACAAGTTTAAGTATCTTTCTTGCCAATTTTTTTTTAAAGTAGCTATTTTCTTGGAAAAGTGGCTGATAGATTTCCCCAAACAAATGGAAATCTAGGTATCAAAATTCTAGTTTATTCCTGAAGTCATCATTTAGAAGAGTTTAATAATTATTTTCTTTGAGGATGGAGTGCAAGGAGAAGTGACTGGGGAATTATTTTTTCCTCACAATGAGAATGGCTATTTCTTCCCCGACAATTTGATTCTTTTACTACCCTATGAAAAGGAAAGAAGGAAACAATGTGATATAATTCAGGCTGGGCTGAAGAACTAAAGAAAGAGGGGGGAAAAAAAAGATACGCCTTTGGGTGGAGGTTTGAATTAATGCTGTGATATTAGAAAACCTGCACTAAGGCTTTGAGCTAATCCTCTCACACTGGGATTTCCTCCTGTCACTACAGCAATAAAAAAAGCTAACAAAAACATTAAATATCCAATAAGCAAGTTCCTACAACATTCAGCATTCTTGATCGCATTGGGTTTTGTACCCAGGCGACCAGATGCCTCCAACTCTGGATCCATGTTTTGCTTTGTAAGGGGGTTTTTAAAGGTTACTAAAAGTTCTGGGAGAGGTAGGCTACAAGAAAATTGGAGTGTTGTTTGCTGTGATAGATTGATTTTAGAAGTAAATAATTTAACATCTCTAATTAAAGTAAAATGCATAACTTGAATGAAAAATAATGGGAAATAAGTGCTGTTCTCTGCTGCACTCAAACCACTTCTTTTCAACATCAGATTTTTAAAAATTACTGAAATAAACTCTTTTTATTTGAAAAACAAATGCCTTATTAAAGTATTTGGTAGCCAAATAAGCTTGGTAATTATTTCCAGTTGAGGCCTAGTATATTGGAAATGAGACAACATACTTTATAACACTAGTCCTTAAAAAAAAAAATCAGTAAGGTTTTTGACTTACACAGAGTGGGTTTCAAATTAACAGTTTTTATGTGGACTTGGCAAACAACTTACTCGTGTTCGTTGATGTAAAGTTCTGCAAGTTCATGCCAAGCTTCTTGGTCACCAACAAATCTGTATAGAGAATACAAGAGAGGGAAAAAGGAAAAAAAGAATGTGCAAGGGATTCTGTAAATGACTAGCACTGAAGCAAAAGCGTAAATTAAATGCAAATTCCACTTTAATTAAAAAGATTTATCAGAATAGCAAGACACAATCTGTATTCTTGTAAGACACTCACTGTTCCAGATACTCATTCAGCTCTCGGATGGCCTCGAGATTTTTCCCCTGGGCTTTTCGAATGGCAATCTTACGCTTTCTTGCTGCCTATGGGTTGACATTAATAAAGGATTAGACCTCATAATTCCCTGGGTTTTTGTAAGGAAAGCAATTTGACTGTGCAAATTATTATCTCAATACCAGTGGAATTCCACTGCAGAGACACTGCTAGGTTGAAGTTTATAAACATACCCTATGACATCCCACCGAGAGACTGAAAACCTCTTCTTACAATCACATTATGTATGCTTTTCTTTAGAGGCACAAGTTGTATGCATTATTTCATTCAAATAAATGACTGTCCAGATTCTGATAATTACAAAACAGCAGGGGATGCTAATCTTCAGCCGTTCCAACAACCCCCACCTTGTCATTCACATCATTCAAGATCCATGACTGTAGAGGAGAAATAGTGATTGAGTCCTAGAGAACCCCCCAGACAGACCTTGGTTGTCTCTGTATAATATGGCTTTCAGCTACTAAAAAATATTCTTGTTGGAGTGCTGAACAGCACCTTTAACTAATGCTAAATACACACCAATTTCCTAAACAAGTCTCATCATTCCTGGAGCACAAAGCTGGCTCGGCAATGCAAAGGGAATAGAGAATAGCCATTGAAATGGCAAAAACGGAGCAGTACTTTGATATGTGGGTAGAAACTTAAACAGCAAAAAAATTAGTTATAAGAATCAAAATGTATTTAAATTTTGAAGTCCACAAAAGTTGTCAGACACCAGAAGGAGGAAAGATATAGAGGATTGTAATAGCTGGTTATTCTGTATTTTAATCCAATATTCCAGCTTCTGAATGATGGTGGTTAATTTTCAGGCCTGTAGGTGTTGTCAGTCTTATAGATTATTCTGAGCTGGAAGGGACCCACAAGGATTTCATCGAGTCCAACTCTTAAAAGAATGGTCTGAACAGACATGGAACCTGTGGCCCTGGTATTACCAGCATCAGGCTCAAACCAACTGAATATCAACACACACTTGAGGTGTGATTCAAAACAAAGGAATCTTCCCAGCTGGGAGCAAACAGCACATCTCAGCCAGCCTGAAAGTCCTCAGAGCAGAAACCTGACAGAATGGAAGGAAAATAAAATTCCAGCATAACAAAACTCAGAAAAGGAATGCCATCAGCTTCCTTCCTTGCCTCTAATCCCTGTGCTCTTGGGTGACCACAACCACTGTGGTCAGATGGGAGACAACAGGCAGTTTGTGATGTCTACATGTACACACACTCTCTTGTACATCACTTCTCCATAAGATAATATTAATGACAAAAAATATAAAGTACACTTCTCTGGTAATTAAGTCCCACTGTTTATCTCCTTCATAGCTCTCATCCTATTTCATACCTTATAAAGAGTTTATAGAGTTGGGTATCACCTTTCAGAAGCCTTGACAGGACAACTCTTCAACAAAATCTTAAATAATTTTAATCTTTGAATTTCAGGTAGCTCTGAAATAAATTTCTTCATGATGTACCCTCAGTTCATAGTCACATACACCCTGCAAGAGTTCTTGTGTATTTACAGCATTTTAAACATAACTACTCTTCTAAATATTTTTTATCCTTCAATCCATTTGAACAAATCAATTGCTTCCAAAACAAGAGAGTAGTACATTAGTTCAAGCACCAACACAGAAAAGCTAGAAATGCTTTTCACACTAAGTTCATTATTTCCTTTTAATTCATCCCCTTTATCTCCCTCACAAACACATACTCAATGGAAATTTAGAGAAAACAACTTAACTGAGGAAAAAAATATTTCCTGCTTCTGATTAAACAAAGGAAGAGAGAAGAGTCATCAGGGGCCAAATCAGAACTCAAGCAGTGTGGCTTCCACTGCTTTTCTGTCAAACTGCAACCTGTGAAGCTACATACATCATTCTACTTTTACCAGAAGACATCTGGCTAAAAGCCATAACTGGCAATTTTAACTGCTGACACATTTATCACTGTAACAATAACACATTCTCTATTTTATTTTTGGTTTTTAAAAAATAAAGATAACAGCATAATAAAAACCAACTTATTTTCTTTAAATTCAAAAAGAATAATCCCACATGCTTATCATCCTGTTATAATAAACAAAACCATAAAACAACAACCAAAAAAGCCTCAACCAAAACTATTGTCTGCTGTCACATTTTATGGAGTTCTCAAAGCATTTGCAAAGCTTTACAAAGCAGGCCCCCCCCTTCTATGGTGGGAACACCAGGGCAGTGTTAACCCACTACCCAAAGCTGACATTATACACAGCCCAGTGACCTGCCCACTGAGTCCGAAACATGAAAAGAGGGAAAATGGCAATAACTGCGTGCACAGCCAAAGGAATGCATCAACCAATTACAGTCAAGGAAGACAGAAGGGTTTTTGCAGGTAACAGACTATCAACTTTATAAAGGTAGCTTTTTAAATGTAGCTCTTGCATTAACAACTCGGTTATTTTCAAAATTTAAAGAAATCAAGAGCCTGATTACAGGAAACCCTTGAGAACAAAAATAATCTATTAAATATATAAAATCAATTAATGCATATGACAACTTAATTTGCAATGGCAAACAGGAACAGTCTACATAAGTCACTCTCCTCTCCATTCCTAATGCAACTCCTTCTATTGCACCAAAGTCAGTCCTCCACAAGAGTCTGGAAACAGGGGTTTTTTTTTTCCCATGGCTGCTTTATTTCTTAACCACAGCACTTCCAAGTAACAAAAATCACAGGAGCCTCAAGACATTAATTTATGAAAAGCTACAACTATTTCTAGTCACAAATATAAGCTGATATTTACCTATAGCAAGCATGTAATCTAATATAATCACATAACAAGGACAAAAGCATTAGACATAATTAACATATTCTGGTGGTAGCACTTAGGAATTAAATGAGTTACATAAACATTCAACAGAATCTCCCTGCTGCACCAAATTCCAAGAAATTTCTTCAAAATTACACGTTTAAAACTTATAAAACTTTCCTCTTTTTCTACCTTCCTCATCACCAAAAATACAGCTGCATCTGGTCTTGGAATCTGCACTCTCTTCACCCTCAAAATGCTGGGAGGTAAGTTTATTTACAGAGAACTCCAAGTTTACAAAAGAGAGGCTCACCCACTCAAAACAGTGCTGACATCCTGAGGAAGAACAAAATCTTGTCTAGTAGCACAGAATTTCTGAAAGTCTTTTTAAAACCACTGGAAAGAATTCAGCAAGGATGCAGAGGTTTTTTTAAAGCAAATTCTAACTTTTTCTATCATATGAATAAAATCATAAAGCCAAGAGATATACACTGAAGTGTTCAGGAGATTTATGATTCATAGGAGTGATATGACAGGTGAAAAAATCAAGACATGAAAACAAATTACTATTGCTCTTAATGGTATTCACTGACTACTCTCCTGACTTCCTATTCCTAGTTTTCCTTTGAATCATAAAGTCTATCAGTTTTTAAATTAAAAAAAATCAGTAATTCCAGTAGTCAGCATGTTAAGAAAAATACATAGAAAATGGCCTGCATTACAACCAAAACGTGGGCCAGCTTGTGTGCTGCAAACTTCTAATTCTTGTTCTCACTTATATTGGCCCTGAGCTCACTGTGTGTCAGCTTAAGTGCTTCTCTGTGAGCTGTGAGTTTCCTGAGCATCCTGAGGACAGCAATATTTACACTCATAGCATCATTTTTTCTTTACTTCCATACAAAATGCTTTACTGCACAGAACCACTGCCAACACTAATAATCACTTTAGTGTACAAAAATAGTTATTTGTTAAGTAAAGCCAGACTCACACCAATTATACAGAAGCTTCACCTAACATTTACATAATATTACCAATTCATTATCTCCCTTACAACCAGCTGATAAAAGAAAACCAGGCATTTTCATGTTTTATTATGTTAAGGGCCCTCTTTACCAAAACCTCACATCTCAAAATACAAACTTGTTTTTAGGAACCTACTGCAAGATACTAAAAAACTGCAAAATGCAGAGTACAAATCTGTTCAATTATTAATTTCAAGTCCACCAAGAATATTCCTGGAAAATAATTTTTAAATACAGGGACTTGAAATTATTTTGACATCTAAGAAGCCTACTAAAATAGTCACAAATAATTACATTGATAAAGATTTAAAAAGTAGCATTCAAGGGGTACATTTCAGTTCTTCACATCACAACAGTAAGACATTCTAGAACAAGCCTCATACAAAAATCAACTCAATCTTCTTTCTCCTTCCACCTTAAGTAAAAAGGAAAAGGCAAAACCTCCAGTGCTGTAACAAGATCTGCAGCATTTGACCACGCAGATACTATGACACAGATTTCCCCCTGAATTTTCCAGAGTTTAAAGCAAAACACTAGAAATGGTTATTGGCTAATTCTGAAAGATCTGTGCATCTTAAAGAAATACGTAAAGAATCAGTACCATATGGACTAAGCTACTTCAGTATGCACAAATTTATTAAGGAGTGAACCTTTCCAAGGCATTTCTTTTAAAGACTAATAATACCCAATCTGGCATAAGAACTAATCCTCCATTTGTCATGATTGTTTTTGATTAGCATTAAGTAGACACCAAATGAAGTGAGGACTTGAACATTTATCAGCTTCTGCATTTCATGGGTAAAACATACCAAGAGAGAGTCTAACATTGTTCTAAATTTCACGGCTGCAAAAAAAGTATTAGTAGGAGACTTTTCAGGGATTAAGACCCCTCGGAAAGGAAGAATTTCTTACCTGTGTAACTACTACAGCATGAAACAGATGATAATTTTCATCTTAAAAAGAAATTTATCTTTAACATTTTACAAAACGTGTATTTGGTCTCTGAGTTTGATACATGGAAATATTTTCCTTCAAACTGCAATATGCAAATCAAAACAGAAGTGAAAACAGCTACAACTAAGATACAGGGGAAAAAATGACACAGATTTGAAAAATAGCACATAATCAAAGATAACCATAATAATGAATTTATTCTTACCAGAATTTCAGATTTTTTTTAAAGTTAGTCGTGCAAGACAATTAAATCTTGCAAACCTATGCAGGCACAGTGTTGAAGCTGCCCCTTTAGGGATAATGTCAAAGCAAAACATAACATTTTGTATCCAATAAACAACCTATAAAGTCTAACACCAGCATAGAGCAAATTAGTAGGAGTTGTACAGGCTGTAAAACTAAAGTCTGGAATTGGAAAACATGAAAAATATTATATAACAACAGAAAGTAAGAACAGTTTACACAGAGGAAAGTAAGGCTTCCCTTAACTACTGGAGTTCTTCAAGGAGTCTCTAAGTGTAGATGAATAAAGATCAATGAATTAAAGATCATCTTTAACTTGAAAAATAATTTTCATAAGCTGAAAGGTCTGAAAGGAACTAGTGTTACCACAGCCTAACAGGGGAAATTCACATGGATAAATAAATAAGTCAAAAGATATAAAATAGAGAAAAAAGTTCTCTGCACTGACAATCCCAGAATCACGTGTATTAAAAATCACTGCTCAGCAGTCTTGATAAGAGATCTATCAAGAGAATTAATAGTGATGTAAAGTTAAATGTTGATAAGGGCTTAATATAGTATAAAGATATATATATTAAGCATAGAGAACAAAAGAAAACAGTAAAGAACAGCATTCATAATAATGAATCATAATGAATACTTTTACTAGCACAAGAAAACAATTAGTGAAATTAAATCTACATAAATGGCTGCATATAGGGTCAAACAATACTAATTTACAATACTGTCTGAATTTGTCCAGTTAAGAGGGAGATACTGGACTTGAAATAAACAGTTCTATAAAACATGAACTCAGTGTTCAGAAATTATCTTAAAAATTCAAAAACCCTGCCCCAAAACCCCAAATCGAAAACACTGTGATACTGGAGTTATAAGAAAAGAATACAGAAGAGACACATCCGTGGCATCACCTTATTATTTTTATGTCCACAATGCTCTTGCATTTTTAATACTGACTGCTGTTCAGTCCTCTCATTTCTCACCCAAATACAGGAAATAACACAGAAATTACATGGAGAATAGCGGGAAAGTTTTAAGGTACAGAATGGCAACAAGAACAGCTGCACATTAGAACCTCTTAGCTTAAAGCGAGGTGCAAAAGATCCCTAAAATAATGAGTATTAATAAAGTGAAAAAAACTGCTTGACAGTAACAGATAAATTCAGAGGCATTAAATAAAATTGTTATATTGAAGGTGTGGGAAAGGGAAATAAACCCCAAATGGGAGATTTGCATAATCCATTAAAAAATTACAACATTTAATTTCTCAATTATGTTGTAGATGTAGGCATGGCAAACTTAAGCAAGATTAAAAAAAAATCTATGCAGAAATTTCATGAAGAGCCATAAAAACAGAGTTATCACTTCTGGCACAGGAAAACTGCAACATGAAGATGAATAGAAACAGGCAGAACAGACCACAGCATACTGTCATTGCCCTGCTCTTATACACTTCTGCTGTCTGCAATAAGTCAAAGCAAGACACAGGACAAGTAAAATGGACTTTTGCCACAACTGCAGTACAGCTGCTTGTCTGTTCTCAAATACTTAATTTCAAGAGACAAAATCTCCATCAACATTTAAAAGCGCTACACGCACAAAACATGGAAAAACGGTGGAATGCACTCTGCCCTCTCACTTCACCGATCATGACTGAACAAGAAGCAAAAAAACCCTGCAATGGCAAAAGATGCTCTGTCAAAAGCAAAAAACCCACTTTTAGGACCACACAGTGCATTCCCAGTTTACCCATCAGTTCTCTTTGGCAACTAACTGAAGTAGCAGCTGCCATTCTTCACAACTCTCACCAACTCCATTCTGTGTCAGACAGTGCCAAGCTATCTTTTTGTATTCCCTTTAAAACTACCACTGTACACACCTATGTTTAGGTCTGGTTCTGTCTTTTCTGGCAGTAAGGCCAATATACTGGCCTCAGAAAATTCTCCCCATTAGTAGATGCTTCATCTGGTGAGCAGTTTTCCCTTCTGCAACTCAGAGCATCGTGTAGATAAAGGTACAAAGCTGCAACATCTTCACAGGAGGTGTCTGTTAAGAATGAATTCACAGCTACTGCAGCAGTTCTAAGGAATTATCACAGTTCAGATGATGAACAGATATCCAGTGCTCAAATTCAGTGCTCATTATTCTCATCTTATTTAGTGAAGACAAGGAGGTAGGAAAAGGAAGGTTACCTATACAGTCAAGACGGTAGTAATGCAGCCACAGAAAGAAATTCAGATATGCATGGTATATAACTGCTGCCTATTCACATGATACTAAGTTCTAAGATTTTGCTCTGAATCCTTACAGTATTCTGGAATCCCAGAGGTCTTCAACCACCTCCTGTGCCTCTTCTGAAATATGTCCAGCTCAACAAAAAGATTTCAGAATAATAAGAGAAAGGGTAACTTTCACATGACTATATGCATACACTTGTTCCTGCCCACTCCTATAAACAATAGAGTTGATGAGACAACCGTCTTACTACAAAAATTTTAAATTCTTAATTCACACAATTATATTACTAAACTCATGATGGTAATGAGACTATTCCACATATCCTAAGCTAAGGAAGCATGCAGAACGTCTTGCCTGATAAGCTTGGTTGAAAAAGTGGCAAGAAAAACAGCTGAAGAATTATCCTAATAGACTCCAGATTTTCTATGGATTAGAATTAAGGCAGAACTTTGTGCCTTATCTCACTTTTCCCTGGAGTTGACCAAGTGCTCTGCAATCTTCTTGATGGTTGAGCTGAATAATCAGGAGAAACTGCAGGTGCACTAGGATGACACTGGAGTGGGTTAGACACCAATCTAAATTCGCTTAGAATTCAATCTAATTCACTAATCTTGAACATATTAACTCAATTTCCTTTCTCATCAACAAGCTTCTCTGCTCTACTGAACAGACCAACTAAAGAAGAGCCTGATCAACGAAAAATAGTTAGCTGTCTAACTAAACGGTTTTCCCCCAAAGCACAGCGGGATAAGGAATTCTCAATGAAATACATAAAGAGCAAAAACAAAAAAAACTCTTTCTACCAACACTAAAACCCCAATAACTCTCTTTTTATTTTGTTCTGAGAAACAGAATAAGCATTTTATCTGAAGATCTACAAACAAACCAGTCACTGTTCAGCATCACTATAAACATTTACAATTGGACACTACACAAAATTTCAATTAATAAAAAGAGCCCTGCGATAGAAAATACTATGCAACCTTAATAATAGGAATCTGTCAGCTTGATCTTTACACTCCATCATTTCAGCCAAAATAGGCAAGAATGGAAAAGTTTTAATTCTTACCCTACTGAAATGTATGCAAGTTATGCATTTCACAAGAGTCACATTTCATTCATTAAAGTCTTTGGAAAAGAGACTATTACTCAACATCTACATGCTTTGAAAAATGAAACAAAATATCTCAAGTGACACTAACCTTGGTCCATTGTCAAATGAGTCATCTTTTTCAGCAAGTAAGCACAAGTGAGACAAAACTTAAGAGATGATGATATTTTAAAAATAAAGACTATTTTGAATTTTATCCTGAGAAATTAAATAATTACTGTTTTCTTAATTTCTGCAAAAAAACCCTCATACAGAAGTGTAAATGTCCATTACATAATCTGAGTTTAAACTTTACTTTTTATAATGGAAAATTCTGTTATGTGTCTAAAAGAAGTAATTTCTTGGAAAAATCTTTTTCCATGCTACTTTTTGATCAGTAAATGCAAGGTATGATTTTTACATGATTTGTGTGAACAAATGTCTGTTTCACTTAAAGCACTTGCCAAAACATCTAATGTACATAAACAACTCCACGTGTCAGTAGATCAGAAGAAATTTCTATAAAGTTAGGTCAATGCCAAGACAAACTCAGCAACAGTTGCTTTTCTAAAATCTTGAAATATTTCTTTTCCTACAGCAGCCATATGTGTGCATGGAAATAACAGGTAAATGACACAAAGGAATCTACACATGATGACTTACCAGAACTTTTTATTTAACTTTCACTCTTGACATGCAAGCCTTACCCAAACAATTCTAGTTATATAGCAAGAAACTTTCCTTTGCATTTACCATTCTCCAATTCTAGTATCAGAATTAAGAAATTCAACCATACAACTGTTCTAAATATTTACAACTTATGCTTCTAAATATTACAAGTTTATGGTTCTTCATGATATGGTTACAGAGAAAATTCAAATAAGGAAATAATCCTGTATTTAACTTATTTAAATATATAATTTTGTTTGGTAACAGCATCCAACAAAGCACTCAGATGATGTTAGCTATGTTGAGATAGCAAAGAGTAAAACTGCCAAAAATGCATACTTCAAAGATCTGTGGTCCATAAAATTCACTGTAATATGGTGCTCCATTTTTCACTGGTGAAAGCAAAAGGTCATAAAGCATGCACCAAGGTGGCCCATTCTGTGATTTCACTATGGGTTCCATATTGGTTCAACATGACTCTGAAGACTTAGTGTCTCTCAAACTCTTTGGGCCATGCTCTGATAAAATCCACAATTTACTGTGGACACCTAGGCATTTTGTGCTCTAAACTTCCTGAGCTCAAGCTTCTACTACTTCAGGGAGAGTGAAAAAGAGTGAAGAACTGCCATAGCTCCTTTTACCCTTGAACAAAATCTGTGAGTTCTATCACTGCTAACAGACAGACTTTAACCTATCACTGTTGTCCAAGTGCTTAACTTGGTATTGTTTCCAGATGTGTTGACTCAAAAATAACTTTCTGGTGGTTTGGGGTGGTTTTTATTGTTGCTGCTTGCTTTTTAATTTGTGAGTTTTTTTAATGGTTTATTTAGTTTAAAAGGGATGGCACATGATCTATATCCAGCTCTGGCATACCCTAGTTAATCCCAGCTACCTGTGCTTCTGTGGGTTTTCCCCTCCTGGATAGCAGACCACATCAAATAAGCTGACCAAAGAAAGGTAGAGGTTCAATACACCCCTAGGAAGATTTACCTGATATTGCCAAAACATCTGCAATAGCCCAAGTATTACATTTACAGAAAAGTTTACCCAGTAGACAGTTCCTCAAAACCAAGTTAACTCACACCCTCAATGATTAATAGTATATTTTTGACTTTCCAATAAATGTCTATGTCATACAAATATCTGAAACTCCATAGCTCCTTCATATTTCAAGTTTAATCCTTGTAAGAAAAATAAAAATCCGTGAAAATACATTGCTACAAGTTTCTCTAGACTTTTATTTTGGCAGCTAATAGCTCACAGTGGCTTCCACTAACAGTATTCAAAAAATGTTTAGAAGAACAGTACAGTCTGTCTCAGACTTTGTTTTATACAACTGGCATGCTTCATGCATTTTGATTCATGAGCTAGTAAAGTGTCCCAGACATAAATCAAAATAACTGCTATTCAAGCACTACCTTAATGTATTAATAGTTAATCCTTAAGTAAGATTACTCATTAGGAACATAGAAGACACATGGCAGACTATATTAATCTTTTAAATACTGAATATTCTGGGAAATGAAAGAGTTGAAAGGTCCAACTCTTCTGGGAAGATCACTAGTTATAATCTCTCTCCTCCAATCAGTGTTTAAGCAGGTATTGCACACACCTTCCCACCATGAAATGAAGGTAACATTGGTTATTATAACACAAGACTAAAGGAAACACATACAATAATACAAACACATTTTTCCACACTGAAACAGAAAATATAGTCACCATTTCAAACAACACATCACTGCAGTTTAGAATGATCTTTTAAACTTACTGTATTAGTTGAATCTTCTTGTAAAATTCTGTCATATAACTGGATAGCATCATCATACCTGCACAAAAAAATCATTCACATTTATTTCTGCTAAGACAGAAATTCCAACTTTTTGACTCTTCTTGCAATAGTCAATAATCCTCCTGCATTTTTTATACTGAAATATAATATACCTATACAAGGCAAACTATATTTATACAAAATTCTTTTGAGAGAGTGCTAACTAGCAGCAGCAGTAGTTTTTGTCACCAATTAAGAAAAACACATGGGAATCACTTTATGAAATACTGTTCCAGCAGCAACTTATGTGTTTTACACCCAGCATCTCACTCTCCTGCCAGTTCTCTTTATATCTACCCAATAGTTCAATCATCACATCCTTACTCCCCCTTTCACATCTCCCAAGAAAAAAAACTTCAAAATTCGAAGTCATCCAAAACAACAACTTTCCACTTCATTGTTGTAACTTGAAACTTCATTTGAAGCTCCTTCTGTTGTGACTTTGAAAAGTATAAGCAGCTGCATACAGAAAATTGGAAGATTCATATAGAATCTGCCACAAACTATAACATAAATCTTTACAGAAAATTTTTTCCACCATTTCCCATTTTTTAATTTGTTTATCAATTAATTCTGCTATCTGAAGTATGTCTGAGGTTACTTCAGGTGCTATGAGCACTTCAAACCTTCAAACCTTCTGGGAAACAGCTCTGTGTGTTCAGTCTTCTGTGTACATGGCCCCAACAAATGAAATAATTCAATTCAAACCACATTTCACTATAGAGCTTTTGTAGTGTCACCACAGAACTAGGGCATACATAGTGTCTTCATGGGTAGTTAGACAAGTATTTTGTCAGAGATACTGCTGATTGATTTCTGATGGCCCACATTCCTTAGACATCACCTTAGACACTCATTTACACATTCACACTGTTCCCTAAGCACTGCTGACATTACCATAGCTCAGCTGTGCACCCCATAAGGTATAGGAACCAGTGTGAAAGGAAACACAAAAGCCGAAACAAGTAGAAGGTGACTGCGACAGACTCAAGCAGATGTGCTGTAAAATGCTGTATTTGTGTTCTCTATTAGTTGCTGCTCTGTCAAATGCATTTTAGAAGACTCAATCTGATGGCCATAATCCCAGCTTTACACAGTGAAGTTCCAGAACATTATTCTTTTTATTAGCAAGGGTCTACAGGGATGTTTCAGTCTATGGAGATGTTCCAGACTTTCCTCCTCCTGTTAGGGAAAACAGGATCCTCCACAGATTCCACAAGTCACTTAGAATTTAATAAAGAGTTTGCTTCAATTGAAGTGACCCATGATGCCTGCAGCCTGAATCTTTCTAAAATTCTTTTATAGTCAGGAGAGACAGACTCCTCTGGGGCAAGGCTTAGAGCACCTGCAGATGGGTTCTTGCTCAAAATAACCCCCAAGCTGAAGCCTCTATCTGCTCAGACTTCAAGAGAAAACCAATGGACATGGAACTACAGTTTTTGGTCATTTCTCTGCTCCCTGATATTATCTCAAGGACCTGATCTGACAGAGATGTTTTGTAAAGAACTTTGATGAGCACTTTCAGAAAACTGTGGCTCAACAGTGCTTCACTGCTGAAACCACACATGATTTTTGTGCAGCAGTCATCTTGCACAAAGATCAGTTCTCATGCAATAACATCTTTAATGTAGTCACATAAGCCTGAACTGAATTATGATCTATTGTACTTTTGAATAGGTTTCAGGAAGGGGGAAAAACAGCTGTCATTCTCTGTCTTCCTAACCTATATAAAATGAAGACAACAGAGCTAAGTTTAATGGAAATTCTTCAAAAACGTGCACTTTATATGAAGTGAGTGTGAATCATAGAGCATTTGGTTGCTCTGAGCCAGCTCCTGTGAATGGAGTAAGTCCATTTATTCATTCTCGTTGATCCAAGCAATGGACTTCAATATCAGTGTTTCATATCAAATACCATTTTCAAAGTTAATTTTGCAATAATGTAATGGATGAAGTACATATGCTAAGTACCTTTTTAAAAAGCATTTAGGGTGTACTTCCAATTCCTTTTTACCAGTATGGTCCAAAGGCTCCAAACTCACCAACTCTGTACACAAAATGTGGCATGGAACAGATTTCCTATCATTCAAAGGCACTGGAAGTTGTTCTTCCATCCAACACAAAAGTTACAGAACAGAATGTTGGCAACAAAGATGCATCCAAGAAGAAATGTGTACAATAAAGTTCATCCTGAAGTCCTGAGGTCATTCATTTGGAAAACTGCAAAGGCTTCATCTGTTCATTATTTTGTAATTTCTGTTGAACTCAGTATGTTATAACCCTTCTACAGGATATTTTAAAAAGGTCAGTCTGATTTTTATGTTCTGCCATTCTATTCCATAAGTTTTTTTATTTGTTTCTATAACAAACTCTATAGATTTAATCCTTTTTAAGTTCATTTACCCACATTCAGGAAACAAGGGCAAAGAGTAGCACCCTGCAGTAATTAGGATTATAGAAGAACAATTAAGGCAAAAAATCTGCTGGCACTGATTTCCATATATTGCCCTAGCTCTCTGAGATGAAACTTACACCTCACAGAATTTGCCAGAAACTTGTGCAGTGTTCTACAGTATAATGACTTATGCTGTAGAGTAAGAGATCCTTCTGATCTCTGATAGGAAGATTGCAAAAACAAAACACTGCATAGTACCTGCAAAAATGCAACACAGATGTCTAATAATCTTAGTAAGATCATGCACATTGTTATTTCCTATCAAGAAACTGCCCAGCATTATTTTGGCATTTTTTAACAACTGAATGCTTTTCTAAGAAAGAGTAAACATTTTTTACAGACAGAAAGTACATTTTTTAAAATTCAGGTTTTACCTTTCCATAGCTTCAAATCGCATTCCAGTTAATCGTTTCACTCTGTGGCTCCCAGGAAACTGTCGCCTCAGTTCCTGAAGACAAAACTGTACAAAGAACCAAAAATACTATTGTGAATATAATTATCTTCACAGAAGATAGAAGAAAAAATAGAAGAAAAAGAGGTTTTGGTTCATAATTCAACTACCTGCCATGCCAGTTCTGAGTCAACACCAACTTTTGAAACGAGTAAAAAAATGCATTGATAAAGAGAAGGTTGGAAACTGAAATTCTCTTTGTTAGATGACTAATTTTAAGAAGTATCTTCCATACAGGACATTAGATTGTCAGCCCCCCTTGGAAACAGTTATTTGCTCAGAAAATTACACATCTACTGAAACAGTTCTGACACTATTAAAACTTGAATACTATTTAGTTGCCCCACAGTGACACAAGACAGTAAAAAAACCAAGACAGTAAGAGTTAAAGAGATACTTCTTTAATAAATGGATATTTCACAATGGAACAAACTATGCTAATACAATGCTCTTTGTTTATTTTAAAAATAAAACTTTGAAATCCAAAGAAAATGTTTGCCACTGGCTTGGGTACAGCCTGTTGGCAGAAGAGGCGTAATTTTTAATGCCTGAAATCAATGAGAACACCTGGGCTGGATAAAAAGAATTCATCACAGGCAGATTTTTCTGGATTAGCAAGAGGATGTTTGGTAGAGGGACTGAGTCACAACTTCCCCACAGCATATTAACTTGTAACCATATCATGAATGTCGCTAAATACCCTTGTAAAGTTAGTAGCTGACTCATGACAGTGGGAGGCAGGACAGTCCACAGGTTCTCAAAACACACCAGTGGTGTGTATCATGTTAAAAGCTTCTCACTGAATCCTCCATTTCCAGGCAGTTACTTATGCAACCCAACTTAGAAACTTGTTTATCAGACCAAAGGTTCTAGCAGAGGCCTACCTACATAATCTGTTCCATCTCATTAAACCTACTAGTCAAAGGAAAAAATACAAATCAGTAACAATTAGTAGGATCCCTCTTTGTTTCTGTAGATAAACAGCTAAAGCACAGTCAAGAGGAATATTTGCATCTCTCCCAAATGCTAAGAAATATAAGAGAGAAAAGCAACAGTGACCAAAGCTGTGATGCTTAGCCTCATGCAAGACGAGACCATTTTCACCACTATCAACTTAATTTGCAATGAACCAAGATCTTTACAACAGTTTCACATAGAAAGGATCAGGCTTAGCAAAGAAATTGCTTACTGGCACTTTGAGTGATGTCTAGGTGAACTGCTGTTGCTCTAGTTACAAAAAACTACATGTACTTAGCAGCATGATCTCCGAACTAATCTCTGACCATTCTCAAGAGACAGGAAAATTTACATAAAACTCCAGAAAAGTAGATTCAATCCAGCTTTTAAATCCAGACAACCTTTTAGACTTTAAAAAGAACTTTTGCATACAAAAAATCCATCTTGTGGTCCAGTGATCAGTGAACCCTGAATGATATCAATTTTTATAATAAACACATGTACTAAAACAAAAATGCACTAATAACAAAAAATTGTAACATTTACAATACTAAAGTCCACAGTCTGTAGATAGCCTTTTACATCTAACAATCCTCACTGACAATATGAAAGTGGTGCTCAAGTGCAGGAGTAATGCAAGACCAGAATTGTTCAATGAGATCTCACTACACAGTCGTTACTCAACTGAACAATGCAGACCAGGGGCCAAATCTCCTGCCATAGATTAAGCTATCAGACACAATAAAGTGACAGGAAAAGTTGTAAGAAAGTCATGAACAACTCACTGTAACACTGATAAAACCAAAGGTGCATGAATAAATGAAACTAGTTGTATCTTCAAAACATTCTGGATTCAGCAGCACTGAATGTCCTCTCTTTAAATGGGACTTGTAACCCCCATAATAATTTATTTTATTGAGGACTGGTTTTTCACCATGTCAATAATTTACTTGTGAGATTCGTTAAGAATCTCTCAGTTACAATGGCAAACATGATTTGCATGTGAAACTTGATTTGCACTTAATTTGCTTTCTGACTTTTTAAACATCAAAGACAGAGAAATTTAAAGCTGGACTTCAGCAGGTAAAAAACACTGGCAATGCAAGTGCTGCCAACAAGAGGTGATTGCACTAAATCACCTGCATGAACAATGGGCTGGCTGCAGCAGGAGCACACATTACACATGGGTTTTTTGTGCAGGACAGAAAAGACAAAATACTAAATAGAAGAAAGAAAAATAAAAAACCAAAAGTCAGAGAAATTACTCTGAAAACTACCTCAGCCTCTCATTTGGAATAGATGATACCTATCCCCCTAAGCAAAATGCATCCCAGCTGTCAAAAGCTCACTGCTAAAAAACAGAAATGCCAAAGCTGTTTGTCTACTTTGGAGCTACAACTGTAGTAAAATGCCACACATAACTTGTTTGAATCAACTGCTTATTTGTTACAAATCAATCAAATTAAAACATAAAAAAACCCTCTAAGTTTCCACCTATGCTTTTAATCTCATTCCTGAGCTGCACATAAAATGTTGCATTCCCTCAGCTCAAGCAATATTCCTTAAAGGGCATATACACTGAAATTTAAACTCCCAGTCAGGGTTAGTAAAAACAAAGAGTGTTTCACAACTGATCTTTCAACACTGGCTCCGTCAACAATTTTGTGAAAGTCTTCTTTAAAAGACCCTGAAAATAAAGACTAAATCTGTTTTACATATAAATCAAGACACAGAAATTCATTTATTTAAACAGTAAGTCTATTTGTTTTTTTTCAAACAAGCAGCTATAATACAACAGTATTTTCTTCTGAGGGACAAAAGAGAGGGAAGTTCAGTGGGTTCACAAGTTTAAAGTTCTGTATTAGATTTTCCAGCATATTCCACTTTGCCATATATATACATATATATATGGGATGCCAGATACTCTGCCTGCTTTCAAACTGCCCTTCTCCCAACTTCATCCTCTAGTCTGACCCTCTGCATTTAAGTTTTACCCACATGACATCACATGAACCTCAAAGATTGTATGAGGCATTTTGTCATCTGACAGAGAGCAAGGCACTGGAGGAGTAATTGCCATCCGTGAAAGACCTGGGGTCCTGAAAATGGCTTTTTACTTAGAATAAGCTCAAGCTTGATGGTTTTCAGGCACAAGGTAAGCCTTTGTTTTCTTCTGACTGTATTGTGAAGAAGGGGTGAAAAGACTATTAAAATTTTCCTGTAAGACAAACTTCTGCCTTCTCCTGTTTTTGCCTTTAAAGGATTAGCTAAGCTGACTGGGTTGTTCTGTTTGTTTGTTTCAGTGGCTTTTTTTGTTTTTAATCTAACAGGTTACAGTTCAATATAAGCTAATGTTATCTCAATTGTTACTTATATCATTCAAATAAATTTGCATACAAATAGACAAAACTCAAATATTAACAATATTTTTATCAAAAATCACCAAATAACTTGGATTGCAAGGGACTTTTGGAGGTTGCCTGCTCCAAATCCCCACTCAAAACAGAACCAGTTTACAAGGGAGTGCAGAGCCATATCCCAATCTATTTTTAAGCATTTCCAAAGGAGATTCCACAGCTTCAATGTGCCATTTGTCATAATGCATTCAATAAGTTTTTCCTAATATGTAAGTGGAATTTTCTTTGCTGCATCTTATGTCCCACACTCATTTTTTTTGCACACCCATGAAAGTATGTGCCCACCTTCTTTATACCTTCCTTCCCATCAGTACATATTCAAAAAATCCCTTCTTGGGTTTCCTAAGACTTAACACAGATCTCCCAGCCTTTCCTCATACATTATGCAGTATCCAGCTCCTTATTTATCTTGAAGACCTGCTCCAATATGTCAGTGACTTTCTTTGATGGTAGCCAACATGACATATAATATGATATGTAAGATGGGTCATTCTACCCATCAAAACATTCAGAAACATTCAGAAAACCAATATAATTTGAGAGGTTTTCAATAAACAAACACTCTCTGTGCAATATGGCAACTTCAATATTATTCTTGACCTTTAGCCCATACCAGAGTAGCTGTAAATATTTTCATGGCTATTGGAAGAGATGTGATCTGTCTAAACAAAAGTTATGCCTTAGAGGAGGTAGGTGGTGGCAGTTTCCTCATAGCTGTGTATTTCTTGATAGATATTCTTTCTACCAGTCCAAGCTATGGTGTTCAGAATATCCTGTAAGTTCCAAAAAACTATTTGGAAGAGACACCCAGGATGAATACATACAGAGTGAAAGAAAAGTCAGCTTGAAAACTTACCAATGCCAAATCATCTCGACTGCAGTCCAGGGCAGCAATCATCACCTGTTCATAAATTATCCAAACTGTACACAAAGAGACAATAAATGCAGGTAATTAGTTTGTTTAAGATTCTAGGAAGTACCTATCATGTAAACAGGATTAATTAATTCTGTCTGTACATTTTTCCCCTTCTACTCCCATGAATCATGGCTGAAACACAAACAAATTAAGAAACTGCTGGAATTAATCAAAAACTTATTTAAGCTATTTACCGCTTTTAGTGCCAAAGTACTTTTTGACATCTTGAAAGGCAAAAAATCTCTAATTCTCTATTTTTCCCAACATCATAACTGCCATGTTCTAGACAGATCCCTGTGAGGACTTGTTTCAATTTCTGTCACAGTGTTGAAGAACAGAAAATCAAGCAAATAATATCTAAGCCACAGTTTCAAATGAAGTTTCACATAGCAGTCTAAATACTAAACAAGCTAACAGTTCTTTCAGGTAATTTTTATGACTGTTTTCACTACAGCCCACATTTGGGAAAGAAATAAGCTCTTGGAATTCTGGAAGCCTGTTAGACTAAGAATGTAATACAAATTTCATCAACACCAGTATGTATTGAAAGACAATATAAACAATATTAAATAAAATTGAGACTAAAAAAAAAAAACCAAATCAGATAAGAAAACTTTTAAAATAATGATTGTTTACTTACTGTCATCTCCAAGTTTAGATGCATATTCATTAATTAACTCTTCTCCAACATCCACTATCTGCTCACTGTTTCGGTAGTTTTCTTCCCTCCATTTCCTCATTTTATCACGCATATCTGTGAGCAAAGGGGAGAAAAAGTTTTTTCAGATAGTAATGGAATTTCAATGTGCATATAATAGGTAAGGTACACACCTAAAGAATGGGATTAAAGAGCAACAGAGCAAAGAAAGTGGCTTCTACTAATATTAAAAAACTAGCAGAGAACAGATCTCTGAAACCTTATTACCCAAACTGTGTTCATGCTCTAAATTAATCAATTCAACGTCTGAGTTTGCAGTCTCTCAGGACAATAACATATGCAGTAAAACATGTATACCTAGTTATCCAATAAATAATAAAATGTATCCATTGCTAGGTAAAACAGGCTACAAGAGATTTCTCTCGAGTAGTTTCACACATTTATAAACAACACTAAAAGTGAATTTCTGCTACAGGTGGATAAATTCTAACTTGAAATTTTAGAAAAACCATTACAACTTCCACTCTGAAAGGAATCTATGCACTCCTAGAGAAAGGAGCTTCAATAAAGGTATACATGGATGTGAAGGCTGTCTACAACAGGGAAGTGTCCAAAGGTACAAAAAATATCACTGTTTACCTAGGCAAGATAGAAACTACAGTTTATTTTATTATTAGGGTTTTTGTTTCAAGAGCACATTTAAGATCTCCAAGAGAGCAGGCATATTCATCAGGTCAGCCAGAGAACACTACCTTGCCTGAGCTTTATTTATGCTCTAGATCAGGAAATTGCTAAGAATGTGATTTTATATACACATACCTTTATATACACATAACTGTTCTATACACAAGAACAAATTTTGAGGCAAACTTAAGGAAAATAGTTTTCATTACTAGATAGTGGCTTTACTAATAAGGTACCAGGAAAACTGTTGCTAGTATTTTTTAAAACTTTACAACAGCTGGAAAAACAAATAGAGTGACAGATATAAACACTGTCAGTTTTTCTTGCACTTCAAAACACGGAGTTAACGTACACGACAGTTAAAAATTAAGCACTGGAAGCTGTTCCATCTACCTGAAGTGATCTCAGATCACTCATAAGACTGTTATTGTGCTACATTTTGTGTTTTGAAATTCAACCAAAACCACCACAGGGTTACATTTCATATGCATGGGCAAAGTTAAATGGTTCTAGACATATGATGGTCCCTGGAAATTCAACGTTAGACGGCAAGAATGTGAGTGAACACAAACATTCACAAAAGCTGACAAGCTAAAAGCCAAAAAATAAATAAGCTGTCTGATTTCCACCCACTCATTTACTTGGAAATTATCAATGCCTTCATTCCAGTGTGATTTCAAATGGAATAGTGTCTAAATTATGTATTAACAGACAGTACATCTACTATTCATCACACAAGTACAACATCTACAGCAATGGAGAAAAACCTTTAGGATAAAGACTAGAATATCAGCTGATGAATGAAAGATTTAATTTTAGAAATATTGAATTTTATGTAAAAGGCAGAAGAAAGAAAACACTAAGAACTGCAGTAAAATTATACAAGGCTTTTTACAATGTTGTCAAACAAGGAATTTTTTACTAAGAAATCTATCAAAAGAGTCAGACAATAACTTAAGTCTTGGAGACATAACTCAAAGCTGGGCACAAGCAATTAGGGATTTTAGAAGAAAAAAGAAGCAAGGTAAAGAAATGTCTAAGATTAATTACAAGTCTCCTGTCACCTACAGGCTGATGCTGAGCAATTGATACATTTGTTTTAGACTTGGGTTTTTCTAAATTGGCACACATGGCACATGTAAATCAAAATGTTATCAATTTTAAGGAACCGAGGCACTTGGGACAAGGTTTGCTTTTGCCTAAAACCATGCAAGAAGTCTACCTCAGGCCAAGAGACACAGCCTGTGTTTCAATTTTGTGTGCTGTAAGGTGTCAGCTCATTTGGCCTAAACAATATGAAATAATCCTCCTATAATTACCCACATTTCCACTGATGAACTGGATCATAGTTTTCAAGTCCTCGAGATCTAAAAGCACTGGATGAAATGAAGGAAATCACCACTTTGGGGCAGACAGGGATTGCAAACTCCAAAATGTCACCCTGGCATATAGCTGCTACCATGGCAGTCACTCAGGGACCCCCACAGACATTGTATTTCCAGAGCTCACTTGTATATTGATTCTCCATCACATATATTGATTGGTATATTGATTCTCTGTTAGATACACAAAAACTTCACCCACAGTCCACCTCTGTGCACTCTCATCTGGCAGGTGCAGGCAGAGGCACAGGTGTCACAGCTGGCTGCTGCAGATGATGCCTCTAATCCTGGCAACTCTGTTGTCAAAAGGGCATCAATTAAAAAAAAAAAACCACCTTTGCCTGCTGTAAACCCATAAATCCGTATATAAAACCCAGAGTAAACTGATCTGACCCTTTGATTACAACTGAAAATTAGGAATAGCTAAAAGAAAGCAAAGACAGCACAGAACACAACAAATCTACACCAAACATGTTAGATTGTTTCCTATTTCCTAGAGACTTTCCATACAAACTAAATATGAATTCAGTTTCTAAGTCACAGAAAGGGAGTTTGTCACCTAAAGTGGACTCTAATGACTAGAGATAGAAGTGTTCAGTTTTTAAATTCATTTGGAATTTTCTCTTTTTGTATGTAACGTGTTCCCAGACACATACACTTGCAAGAAATATACACTGTTAAATTTCATCTTATAAAGCATTTTATGATATTTTCAAAAATGAAAAAGTCTCACATGAACATGGTAATGAAAACTTTTGAAGAGCCACTGTTGAAGCAGTGCAATTTTTAATAGAGAAAATAGCAATACTAATTTAAGAGAACTTAGGCAAGAAGCACTCAGAGTTAAAAAAAAAAAACTTTAAAAATACTTTTCCACTTTTTCAATTTATATAAAAAATAAAGCTAGTTTAAAGAATATGCCATTCCTTTCTCTTTTTCGTTTTGATATCCACTGAAAAGAATTACTGACTGAAACAAGAGTTGCCATGACAGCACTCAAAGATCCCCAAAAAGCTCAGCTGCGACAGCAAAAGTCGCTGCCTCCCTTCAGCAGGGTGTCATGTGTTTAACACCATTATGCTGTTGTGCGAGTTTAAGAAAAGAAAACCTGTTTTATTCTGTCCAATTCTGACAGTATGTTAGATGCATTTTCTGTGAAAATCAATTGTTATTTTAATAGCTCTTGTTTGCAAATTGGCTAATTTTACATTCATGTACTGCAAAACCAGCTCCTAAAATTGTATTACACATGTATTTGCTTTTTTTTAGTATTTCCACTCATGGGACAAATTCATCTTTAACGTATCACTGAAAATATGACAAATACATATTCTGTGAAGTCTACATAGCTTAAGAAAGTCCTACTAAGAGGCTGCACACCACCAGGTAGCAAGTGATGTGCAAGCCTACTACATCAAGTTCCTTGGCTACACCCACAGTTTTTGTCTTCCTGTCACTCCACATAGTTTCTAATTCTTTTATTTATGAAGGAAGCAGAAAAAAAATGTCAATTTCTCTAGGATAATTACTATCAGTATTAAAAAAAAAAAAAAGGAGCAACATAGCACCTTTGTCTCAAGCAAATGAGCTTTACTGTAAAATATATGTTACATAACATATAAGCTTCTCTTTCAATACCACAGCACTCTGTGGTACTGGATCATCTAAGCCCATTGATCAAGACCATGAAGTTAAATGAGACGCTTTCCTGCTACACAGATTTCCAAGTACACTTTAAAGCTTGAGATACAGCAACAAAGTAAAGAAAGAAAAATAAGAACAACAGCTCCCACACTGGAAAACACAAATATTTTCAGTTATCTTTCCTAATGACCTGTATTATGCATGTACCTAAAAAAATTAACCACAGTTAAACTCATACCTCTGTCTCAAAGAACCTGAGTGAAAAGCAAAGCAAGGTACAAACTATTTCATTTGTTACATGTTATTCTTCTTTCCTAACCCTGAATGCTAGATTCATCTTTAAGCACTATATAAGTATAAAATGTCTTGTTTAGAAAGGTTTGGGTATATAAAGGACATATCAACCATACACCTGATTATCTGGTTTCACATAAATTGGGCATTTTAGAGAGATTCAAAATGAGCTACGTAAAATTCCTAGAACTGTGTTCAAGTTCTTTGCTAGGAACTAGGTCACACCACTGCTGGGATCACCTCACCCATGAAAAGTTTTGTTGCACCAGGATCTGTTAAACAGAGAAAAGTTATCTTTTTTAAGAAGAATCCTTGCACAGTCTGTTGCAGGACTCAGATTTTGCTTTACTTTTCATCTCTTGCAATAGAGAAAAAAATACAGAATTTTTCAAATGCATGCTTCCAAAATGGAGACAGTCCCTTGTACCAGCACACACCAGCCTTTCATTTGGATGTACACTTGAAGAGGCACACTGAGAAGTCAGTACGATAAAACTCATCAGCTGGTCCTCCGAAATTTCTCATTCAACCCCACCCATATGCAAAACCCTACACCTAGCACAGCGCCACAACTGTCAATCAGAACTCTTCGAAACAAAATGTGGAGGGCTAAATGTACAGACATGTCCACAGTGCATTACCCATCCTGTGAAAAAGCTCACTTCTCTTTTCTGTCACTGATACCCAAGAACAACAGGGGAAAAAAAAAACCAAAAAACTAAATCCCTGCATTTTGTAGCAACATCTACCCAAGAAAAATAAAAACTGGAAAGTTTTTCAACACAAAGTAGTTTAGGGCAATTTCTGTGAAAATCTAACAATAACACCTGTTAGATGTATGATCTCCATCCAAGCTGAGCTTCACAAGTACTACACCTTCATTCAAGAGATATAAAAGAACGGTCAATCAAGGTTTTCCCAATTAGTCTAATGACATCATGGTGATACAAACAAATACCAAAGTAAAATTAACTACATATAGTGATCTCCAGACACATTGACAAACAAGCTCACTTCTTCATCCTTTTTAATTCCGTTACTATTTTAATTCAGCACTATTTTCTTCAATATCATCTGGCATTCAAGCCAAAGCCTAAATGTTTGAAATTCTATTTTGTTTTGCTTCAGTCCTACAGAAAAAGGTGCAGGAAAGACAGCATGGGCATTATTTCACTGGGCAAGTTACTAGCATCTGCTAAATACATCCCATGCAATGTTCCTCCCATTAGCTACAAAACCAAACAAAGCATTAATTCATGACTGGAATATTATTCTAGTGCTCAATTATTTCTTCACAGATTGGCAGCACATAAATGAGAACCCACTATCACACAGCTTCTCTCTGCATTCTCTTCACTATAATGTTTGCAAGGTATGGTACATAGCTAAAGGTTCCCTCTTTATGGCCAAAATTATTATTATAAACTATCCATTTATTCTTGCTAGGAGACTGAAAAGGGCTTGAGTGCTGTCTTGAGGTCACATGTGAATACCAGTTATGAAAAAAGAACCACTGGGAGCGTCGAGTAAAGCTATTTGAAAAATAAATCACCATTATGATCGAACAGATGTGAAAACTATAAAGACCCGGAGGGCAGGATCCTCAAAACTTTTTGTCACTTCAGACCTTCTTGGCGTTTCCCCACAAACGCTTATGATCGAGTTTTACAAGAGTATCAGGAAATTCGCAGTTCACCAAAAGATGAACTATGGCACAAACAGCTGCCCTGCCAAGAGACCATTACTGCTGGTGAGCGCTGTACCCGGGGGAACAAGGCCGGGAAGCGGCGAGGCAGCGGCCGCCGCCGGGCCCTGGGGACGCGGGCTCCGGGCCCTGGGGCCGCGGGGTTTGTCCCCGCCGAGGGCAGGCGAGGGGAGGTGAGGGGAGGCGGGGAGGGGAGGGGCCGGCCGCGCACCGGGGCACCGCGGAGCGCTCCGGGCCAGGTGCGCGTCTCCGCCCGGGGACCTGCGGGCACCGAGGGGCCGAGCGCAGTCGCGGCCTTTGCGGCCCGGCCGCCACAGCCCGAAGAGCCGGGGGCCGCCAGAACCGCCGCCCCTCGCTGCTGTCCCCCGGGCCTGGGTACGGCCGCCCGGCGCCGGCCCGGGCCTGCCGCGCTCCAGAGCTCCGGGAGCGCCGCCCCCTCCCCGCGGCCGGGGGCCGGTCGGGCCGGGCACGGCCCCTGCCCCGGGCGGGGACCGCCGGCTGCGCGGCGTTACCTTCCCAAGTCACGTCGTACATCTCCGACACCTTCGCCATCTTGGCGGCCGCCCCGTGACGCAGCGCGGTGACGGCCCCGGCCGTCATTGGCGGGAGGGCGGGAGCGGGGCCGGCCCGGCGGGGCGAGCCTGGGGATGGTGCGGGCCCGCCGGGCGCCCGCCGCCCCGGCCGGCTGCGTGCGGCTCCTTCCGTCCTCTCTGCCACTGTCCCGGCGGCCAGAGAGGGCCTGGCCCCGCTGGAGCGATCCGCCGAAGAGCCGGAGCGCCAGGCAGTGGGCCCTGTCCCGCCGGGCCTTGGGGCTCTGTCAGCCCTTGCTCGCGTCGGGACCGCAGTGACCCCCAGTCCGCGGCGTCCGTGGCACCGGGCTGAAAACCTCATAGGCCAAGCTGCAGGTGGCACTAAGGGTTGCGGGTTAATTTCCTGTGTTACAGCCCGCATAAACTGTCCAGGAGCAGTTCGCATGGCATGAGGTTGTGCGCCTTGAACGCAAACGCAGGGCGCAGAGGTGCCCAGTGTGGTGTGGGTTCAGCATGGGAACTGCGCGTGTTTTTCCAGCCCCTGGCATCCTGGAGAGGGGCACGAACCGTCAAGGGTGAGCCATCGGTTTCTCTGTGTCGTGGTTTGACACTGGGTCATCGCCAGGCACCCACCAGAGTCTCGCTCACCCTCCCCTGCCACACCTGGGCAGCGGAGAGGGGAGAAAATAAAATTAGCGAACACTTAATGCGTGAGATAAGGATGAGGATAAACACTTCAAGGGCGAAACAGGCTCAACTGTAAGGTTGCAAAGTGAGTGTATTACTAAGAGAATCAGAGGAGGATAATGAGAAGTAAAACAAGCTCTTACAACACCTTTCCCCAGCCCCTCCCTCCCCACCGACAGTGCAGGCAGACAGGGTACGGGGTTTGGTCAGTAAATCACCGAGGTTTTGTTCCTCTGCTCAGCAGAGCAGTCCTTCCCCTCTCAGGCTGTGCGGTCCCTCCCACGGGAATTCGTGAACTTCTCCAGTGTGGCTGCACTCCCACGAGCAGCAGCCGAACCCGCATGCTGCAGCCTGAGCCCTCCACGGGCACACGGAGCTCCAAAACTGCTGCGGTGTGGGTCACCCTTCCACGGGGTGCAGCCCTCCAGGGACAGGCTGCTCCAGCCTGGGACCAGGGCCCCTCTCTCCACCGGGTCTCCCACGGGATCACAGCCTCCTCCAGGCACCCACGTGCTCTGGGATGGGCACCTTCCCCACGGGCTGTGGTGGATCTCTGCATCCCCCATGGATCCCCACAGGCTGTGGGTGGATCTCTGCATCCCCCATGGATCCCCAAGGGCTGTGGGTGGATCTCTGCATCCCCCATGGATCCCCACAGGCTGTGGGTGGATCTCTGCATCCCCCATGGATCCCCAAGGGCTGTGGGTGGATCTCTGCATTCCCTGTGGATCCCCATGGGCTGTGGGTGTATCTCTGCATCACCTATGGGCTGCAGGGCACAGCAGCCTCACCATGGTTTCACCATGGCCTGCAGAGGAATCTCAGCTCCAGCACCTGGAGTACCTCCTCCCCTCCTTCTCCACTGCCATTGGTGTTGCCATGTTTTCCTTCACATGTTCTCACCTCCTCTTCTCTGACTAGGAGAAAAACCTGACTTTGTTTTGATTTCCTTCTTAAACATGTCATGACAGAGGCTTTACCAACCTCTGTCATTGGCCTGGTTTTGGCCATCAGCCATTGTCTCTGCTGGATGTGGGCAAAGCTTCCTGCAGCTTCTCACAGGAGCCACCTCTGTGCCCCCCTACTAACAAAAACCAGGCTGTGCAAAACCCATGAGCAGTGAACCACCACAGTGATAAATTTATGACCACGGGTCTCGGAGAAACCCCTGAGGGGATCTACAGACAGGAATGGGACCAGCTGTGCCCACCTCTGTTCCTCTCCACTGTTTACCTGCTGCCATCACTGCTTCTGCTGTGGAAATGAAGTGTTTATTAGTAAATAAGGCTCCCAATTTCAATACTGTATAGTTGGTAAAAAATAGATGTAGCTCTGCTGAAGATAGTCAAGGAAAAAAAAAGTGAAGGATTTTTAACTTCATGTGTACTAAAGAAACTGTGTTTTAGAAAATATCACCAGAAACTTAATTGTCTGACATTTGATTCTGACAAGATATTTTATGGGGAATCCCTCAGACTCCATACTCAAAATTAATCCCCTAGCTCCGTCAACAAGTGAACCTTAGTAACAAGAATGATTTCTGTATTTATGTTCCTCCTCTTACTAGAATAAACTATTAATTCTGTCTACAGTGTAATTATGTACATATCACAACTTTGACAGCTAAAAGGCCTCAACTAGAATTCAAATGGTGGTCTAGAAAGATGGGGGATCCTGATTTTTCTTCCCTCTGAAGTGGTTTTTGATCTTCTAAGTGACTATATGGTTTAGACCTTGTATAGCATAGCTGTACTTCCATCTAATTTTAAAATGCCAGTGTCTGTATTATCTGAGCACTTTACAAAAATATTTATATAATTTTTCTCATAGTAAAGAGTAGAGAGTTGATATTCTTGTTCTACATGTAAAGGAGTGAATATGGAATAATTATGATCCAGATGCAAAAAGAATTTAGCACACACCTGCTCCACACATTATGGCTAACACTGAAATAGCTGAGGTAAAGAGAAAAATTAACTTGGAGAGTTCAGTGCTGCTGGAATGCCTAATGTGGGACACACAGAACTTGTAGGCATATAAATCCAATATTTTGACCCTTTTAGAAGCCCCATCAGCTATCATCTAATGCTGAAAGAGCTGAAATTTCAGAAATGTGTGTTTGAAGCATTTGGGAGGGGTTTGGACTTTTTGTTGATCTCTCTCCTAGCTAGATTTAGACAATTCCCCAGTTGTGCAGTCCTTCACCTGAACTGTAAGAGGAGACCAGGCCCTGAAGTTATGCTCTGTAAGTGTTGCCTGCTGCCTTTCTTGGACATGGTCTCGAACTACTTGCCTAAAATCACATATGCTGTGTTCTGCCAAGCTCAAAGCTGACCCTTCCACTGCATACCTCTGTTCTTACTGTGGAGCAGAAAGCCATCCACGCTCACCAAGACACAGGAATTACTGTTACAATATCACATTATGCTAGATACTGTTATAGTTGGAAACAGAAATGTTTTTGGTATTAAGCTTTTTCTTCTTGGAAACGAAAACAGTGGTTTTCAAAGCTGTTTTCTAATGCCAAGGAGCTTCATCACTTAATTCAAAGTTTAAAGTGTTTTGTTAATAAGCTTAAAATGTTCTAAAAAGGGAATAGTTATATGAAATCTCTTTTTTGGGTCTGTCATTTTCTGCTCTTCTGTAATTTTCTGCCACTTCTACAGGAAACAAGTAGGAAGGTAGGGATCCCAATTTCACATAATAAATTGTAAATGCACAGGTTGTTTGAGGGCATTTTAAAGTGCAGAAAACTCACCACCTACTTTTTGTAGGTACCACAGTTTGTTCTACATTTAACCGAATGAAAATTTTTTAAAAGTAATTTTTTGTTGTTTTTTTTTTTCTCAGTGTGCTATTTAAAAACCTTTCTCTTTATTGTGAAACCAATCAGTCAGTTCAATAATAATCCAGTGAGAATTGGTATTTTATATAGAACATTTTAACATACTATTAGGTTTTATCACAGCATCACCACAGTAAGAAGTGGCAAGTAGAGTTTTTTTCAGTCACCCTGAAAAATCTGAGGCTTTTTCATATAATTTTGACCAACACGGAATATTATATATTGAAACATGCATAGCAAAGTGGTATCATTTCGAATTTTTTATCCAGCATTAGTTTTTACAGTCAATTTAAAATTAATTCTCTGTTTCTGACTCCCGAGCTAAAGAACAAGAGGAGAGCATAGCCAGAGGAATTTTTTTAACCTTAGGCTATAAATCTTCCTGGCTATTGACAATCACAAATGGAGAACATGTCAGAATCACCTCATTCAGTGTGCCATGAGAAAAGGCAAAGAGGAGACAGCTTTGGAAAGCTGGGGAAAAGAAATATAAATCAACTCGATGAATTGCCAATGTTAGTGATCCTTAAGCAAGTCCAACAACACTTTCTCTACAGCTTGATACTCTAAATCGTACCCTGAGAGCCTTCTGAGACTGTTTCTAAAATAGCAATGAGGTGAACAAACAGTGCAGATCCAAGTTTCTGATTCCACAGAATAGGGTAGTGTAAGTTCGTGTTTACTAGCTGAGTGTACAGAAGCTTGAAATTGCTCTCCTAAAGACACGTCTCTGCATACTTAATTAAGAATTTTTGCCGAGTCTTAACTGTGCCTGTGGGCATTAAAGAAGTGCAAGAATTCTAGAACTGTAATATGCTGCCGAAGCTTAAATTCGGTGCGGGGTGCTGTTTTTTCTTCTATCTAAAGTGAGCCAGTCTGTAGTTAGGAGAAGCCTTTGCCGGGGTCAGGCAGGAGCTGCGGAGGGCACGTCAGGCCGGGCAGCCCCGTTCCCGTGCCAGTGGATGGCAGGAATGGGGCCAGTCCCGGCGGGAGTGTCCCTCCCTGCCTCGGAGGGGCTCGGTGTCCGTGCCTGCCAGCGGCAGTGCCCCTCTGAGAGGCGGCAGAGCAGCAGAAAGAAATGCCGTGCCTGTGTGGCGCTGGGACGAGCGCTTCTCTGCTGCTCAGAAAATAGGGACGAGCAGCGGGGGCACTGAGAGAGCCCCGCTCCCGGGGCAGCAGACGCGCCAGCTCCGAGCTGCGAAGAGACACAGGAGGGGCTCGGATCTGGGGTCTGCAGCTCAGCACGGCCAAGGATTTTCTTCAGGGATGGCGGGGACGCAGCAGCTGTCAAGGAATGTCAAATGTTCCGTCCTGCATTCACCTCTACAGCTCCCAGCCCAGCCACTCATCTCCTCATAGCTGCAGTAGTGTGTCATATACATTAGGGATCTTTTTTGACTGACTTGAAATAAATTGTACTGAAGTTAAGAGAGTTACAGTACTCTCTCTGGGCTGAAGTCTGCTCTCGGAATGTTTCTTTAACGCCCTCCTGACATCCTGACCATTTAAAAATCTTCTCATTTCTGAACCATGTATCTGTCTCACAGAGAATTCTCCTATGCTTTCCCCCATCCTTATTTATTAACTTTGTTCCCTTTCTCGAGTTCTCTCGTTGTGTTTAGCTACATCTCATTATTTTGTGGTGTTTGTGAGATGATTTTGTCTGGGCAACCACTGGATTTGGAGAGGAAATTATCTCTTTGTAGGGCAGCATGTTTTATTCATGGATAAAGTGACTTGTGTTTTTATCCTTAAAAAGAAAGAGGAATCAGTTATTCTACCTGCCAAGGCAAAATGATGGTGACAGTTTGTCATTGTTAGATAATCCATTCTTGCTTCAGCAGAGGCAGAAATTACTTCCATGCTGTTACTTGAGCAAGGCATCACCTCATATTGAGGGAAATAACCAGATTCTGTATACATGTCTCTCATCTCAGTATTTGAGATGAGAAAATTAAAATACGAGGAGCTCATGTAACTTATCTAAACTCCTAAACTGAAACAAAGGACTTACTCCCAATTTATGCATAATCTAACCGTCCAAACTGAAAGTCTTTGTTCCTGAATTCAACCATATTGCTATTTATTATTCACACTCATTTCTTTTACATGCTGCTCACATCGTGTGCTGCCAGGTCCTACTGCAGTTTGAATAAGTTTGTGAGGTGTCAATTTTCAACACTGATTTTTACTTTTTTTTCCCAGGTATTCCAGCCTTTCTCCTGCTTGACTTCTTAGAAACTTAGTGTCAATATGTACCTCATTATTTGTCATTTAATTCCTCATCTTCCTCACAAACTATTTGCAGCTGCTTGACTAACCTTTACCAGCCTCCACACTGCCAGCTAACCGCTGTTTTACCAGTCCAACCAGTTCCTCTCCTACTCAAGTCACAGGTTAGAAAAGTAGAGTCTGTGTCCAAGGAGTGGGGCATGTCTGGAGGAGCTACAGTGAACACAGTCATTGCAGTAGTAAAGCACATCAGTATTAATAGCAGCTGCCTCAGCTGTGTTTTTATTTTACCAGAGCCACGAGCACAACACACATATGAAACAGCTCAGCTGGGAATCAAATGAAATTAATTAAAGGGCCAAGAATATCTTCACTATTTACCCTGCTACAAAATCCTGAATTTAGACACTTGCCATGGACCTGCAATAGCAGGTGTCCTTCAGCAAGTGCAAACCTCTGTGCTCTGAGCCTGCTCCATGACATGGCCTGGGGAGTTTCTCCACAGATGCTTTTTGTAGTGCAGCCCAAGTTGCACCCTCTGCTACAAGGAAGTCTCAAATTTGCCCTTTTTGCTTGATCTTGGAAGAAAAATTTCAGAGAGGAGGAAGTTTTCTCATGGATCGATGATGAAAATAGAGGGGTTTGATTCTTCTGGGGTGTCACTAGCTTTGATTTGGGATAGAAACTTTAGTAAATTACTTACACATCTCCCCCACCTTGCTATATTCTTGGCAGTGTAGCTGCCAAATGACAGAAAATACATTTTAGAAGCACAAGCCAAGCAGAGCGTGCCTCATAATAGTCAAAGCTGTGATTCTATGTACTGTCACATTGTTACACACTAGAACTGTTACATAAGATTTTTAAAAGAATGTATGATACATCATTACAATCTGCATGAGCGAATGTTAATGAACTGAGCCTCCCGGAAAAAGTTAATCAAAACAAGACTGTGATTTTGCCTGCAAATAAAATTACTCCATCCATGGAAACTGTTCCTGTTAAAAGTCAGCGGCAGAAGGGCTCCTCTCACTTTGCTTTAAATCTGTACAGTCTAGATGTCTATATACAAGCTATTTATCTCAGGTTCAGTTTATACTCAGTGGAGAAAATTATGCATTTGTGGGGTACATCTCATCCTGTAGAAGGTGTCCAAGGCATAAACTGAATCATAACCAAACACAATTCTTTGTTTCTAGAAACTGTAAAGGGAATTGAGAAGACTAACTCAGCTGCAGATGTCTTCATTGACAATGTCTGTGTTTAGTTAGATGAACTGTCTCTAGAGGGGTATATCCTGTCCTTTCTTAAGCCTTGCTACAGCCACTGAAAATGAGACATAAGAAACTGCTTTTAGAAAATCTCTCTCTCTCTTACGGAATAGATTATTAAAGTTCTCAACACAAAGCTCTTGAGCATCTTCTTTCTTCACCCTGGTGTTCTTCTTTTCTCAAGCTATTATAAAGAAATTAAATTTTCCAGTTTTTATTAATCAGTGAGTTAAAGAAATGATCATACCCCTTAGTTTATGTGTATCTTCTGCGGTCACCAGACTTGTAAAAGAGTGTCCTTGGAGAAAGTTCTTCGCTGGGATGAAGAGCTACCATGATTTTGCAGTCAGGAACCTCTGACATATTTATGTCCTGAACAAGATTATAAGCTTAAAAGAAAGCTTTGGAGCCCTGACTAGTGGAAGAGATCTTTTTCATCAGTCATATCCATGTTCTATTTGCAGAAAAATTGCAACCCACCAAGTTAAAAAAAGATGGTGAAGGTAATTAAGTGTTGTAAGAGATTGCTTGGGCAAATTACGGAGTCTTTGTCAGTGAAGGGTATTCAGAAGAGACAAAATAGAAGTGATTGCATCAATGGATGGATCTAGTGTTACTGGGACTACCTACTTGGTTGAAAAGACAGTAATTTACCTTCTAATATGACAACGGTTGCTTTGCCTTTCACTGTCCACCTGTGCATTACCCATCTTGGATATTTCTAGTCTGATAAATCCGTAATATGCAAACTGCAGTTTTATAATACTCAGGACAGGGTACCAGAGAAACTATATGTAGCTGAAAACAAAACACTGAATGAACTATTTTATTTCACACTGAAAGTACATGGGGGTTTGTGGGGTGAGTTGCCTGCTGCTCAGTACAAATATGGCAGTGCTGCTGCAGATGGCTGGACGATGAACCCTGAGGGTCTTTCTGTGGGTGCTGAAGAAGCTCAGCACCTGCGAGGCCACGGCTTCCTCTTCTTCTTGCACACTTGTTCATGGAGAAAAGATGGGAAGGGAAAGAAGAAAGCAAAGGGAAAAGATTGTAGAGGGCATTATTTCTAGGGGCTTATGCCACAGGTAAAATCAGGGAGCAAGGCGGGTGTGAGGAGTTGCCTGACTTGTCCAGCTGTCATCCCGAGAACACAGTGTATCCTCAGCTGTGCTGATACAATTGTTCTCTGGTTCCCAGACAGTCAATACAGACAGGTGTAAATTAACCCTAAAAAAGCTTTAGAAAAGAAAGATCATTTCCTCCAGCTCAGGGATGGTGCCCCAGTCTCTCAGTTAAGTTGAAGGAGCAATCCACTGTGGCCATGGGTAAGAGAAAATGTCTAAAGGATTTCCTTACACAGGGAATGATGAATCCCTGCTGTAGTGGAACTGCAGCTGGATAATGTGACTATTCTTCTCTTGAACTTTAATTTTATACACACTTCACTTTTGCAATTATTCTGCATTTTAGTTTTGTTGAACCTCACTTGCCATTATTTTAGCATTTAAAAGAAAACATTTGTTTATTTTTGGCACAGCTGACTGGGGCTTGTTTAGCTTTCTTTATCACATATTTTGCCAGTTTAATAAAACTCAGTGTTTGTTGAACAGTTTATTGCTGTAAATGCAATTGCAATGAAACAGAAAGCCTCAAGGCATTGCTGAAATATTGCAAACCACCAAGCAATATGTACAAGCCTTAGAAATAGTGTTCCATGATCTCAAAATTGGAGGCAGAAAAAGTTCCAATTAAATCAATACTTAATTCAGCAGAAAAATCAATGTTTTATACACTACCAGATTTAGAATTTTTTCAGGGATAACATCTGTCCTACAGATCAGCATCTTCTTCAGCACAGTATTGCAGCAGTAGGAGCACTTCCAGTTTGCAGAATAGCACAAGTTAGCAGGTGACTTCTTGAAAGGATAACTATGTGTGGCATGAATGTGAGCACATACATACTCAGAGTGCCATATGGGCTACATTTATTTGGTGTATATATGCAGAGAAGCAAGAAGTATATGTGTTACATTTCATATAATAAAACAGGTGGTGTTGCTTTTTGTAAAACACTTTTTGTCCTTCTCATGCTTTTCCGTAAAGGCAGAAAAAGTAAGCAGGAAAAAAATGTGAAGAATTTCAATAACAAAAGGTGCTATAAAAATGCTATTGATCATAAAGTGGTCAAAAAAGCTGTAATTGTTTTACACTAAAGTTCCAGTGCAACTTTCTTAATTTCCCTTGTCTCTTGAGCTGGGGTTTCCACTGCCTTTGGGAGTCCTTTCCAGATTTTCAGATCAGCTAATGAGTTCATCAGTATTCAGATATTTTTCTGATAATAAACAAAATTACCTCCAGTTTCTCATATGTTGTAAATAGGTAAAGCAGATCATCATCATCATATGTATAGTATTTATAATATTGGCATTTGAGGGATTCTGGAAACCATGCCTTCTTGCCCCCAGCTTTCCTAGTGAATTATCCACCACCATTCTGCAACTGTTACAAGATGTAATAGTGCACACTGAGTGGATGCACTTTGTGCATATTTGGCTTCTTAAGTCCTGGCAGTAGAAGTTAGATGGAATTCCTCAAAATAACTGGAGGCACCTGCACCCTATTGAGAATGTTATTAGTGGGAGAGAATAAAGATCTCAGCTTGTCCAAGGGTCTGTGTGTCTTATCTGCTGCAAACACAGATGTTGTGTATCTTGCCAGTGCCTCCCAGGCTGATGCACATAAGCTTTCTCCATGGTCCTCAGGGCTCTTAAAGAACCTCTTATGGCTCTCTTACACACTGACTATTTGGTGAAAGGACAAATAATGAGTACATTTGTGCCATCTCTTGCCTTACTGCAGTTTGTAATCCCCATTCTCTGAAAGCCAGACTCTAGCACTTACCACTGAGTGGTTGAAAAATTTTAAACTAGGCATCACAGATCTGTACTAAGACATACAAGGGGTTTTCGAGAACGCATGAGTCTTGACTGGCTTTTAGATCTTGATCTTCTATTGGCATAAACTCTCTAATTTGTGTGCTTCAATAACAGAGTGATGGGTGGACTTTTCAGGTTGACTGAGGGATAGGAGATCATCTTGGACCATGGATTTTCCAAGTGTCCCCCATTTTGTCACTGTGTTGCAGATCTTCTGGCCTGAACATCTTGGAAAATTCACCAAAGTCATACAGCTACTCTGATCATCTGTCTGCGTGACAAACATTTGGTCCACATTCTAAGAAATTATTCTGATGGATCTGTGGTGGTTCCTTCATGGCACATGACTAAGTTTATTTTCTTTCACTTGCAGCATTTCTGTGAATATTTTCTTTAAGCTTATACAGTCTTTTCACATCTATTGTAACAGGAATATTGTCATGGCACTCCTAAAGTGATGAATGGGTTGGGGACATTTTGAGGTACCACAGGGATCCTTTTGCCTCTGACCTACTCTTCTGAGGCTTGGAACTAACAGTGTACTCCTCTTTCAGTTCTGTCCTTCTGCCATCTGCCTTTGCAAATCTATTCATCTTTAACAAGGACTCCTCTGAGAGTAAGGCAGACCTGCCTTCTCTTAGCCTGGACCTGAAAGTCCACTTTTTCCTCTTCTCCCAGCTTTCTGAGTAGCACTGTGCCTTTTGTTCTTTCTGATGACCTTCTAAATAGCCTGATGATTTCTACTCAAGATGTGACCATTGACTATGCCCACTATATTTCTTCTGTACTTCTTGATACAGAATCTCCTTTTTCTTCCACCTTTTGTTTCATTTAATTATGTGATGGCTTATTGTTACTAATCACAAATAAGTCTTTAGGGTCTTCTCATCAGCTCAGATCTGCAAACATGATTTTTCCTCTCCTTTTCTACTGCATGCCTCTCTCGACTTCACTATGTACTCCAGACATATTTCTGAATATTCTCCTCCTCAGGGCCTGGATGACTGGATATGGCACAAACATCTGTTGAATGCTCAGTGGTTACATTCAACCCACAACTGTGTTGTGCAGATAATACTTTTTCTCTGCAATTTTCTAGATCTCTTCCACTTCTTTAGCAGCTACCGTCTTTTCTTCTCTGTCTTACCAGTAAAAAATCCACCACAGCAACCACAAAAGCCAGACGCACAGCAACCTTTCCCTCTTTCTGTTGTCTGCCTGCTGTTGTCCTTAATTAAAGGACTCAGGTATTTACAATTTTGAAGTTTCCTTGCTTGAAAATAAATGTTTCACTATGTAAATAAAATATTTGACAATGCAAATCTAAAAGTTGCAGAGCTATGCTTCCACAAAAACATTAACAGTGATAACCATACTGGTTGAGGATGAAATTTAACCACTGGTAACCTGAATTTTATGCCTGTTCTGTGATGAGACCCTGTTATTAAAAGGAAAAAAATTTCATCTATCTAGATCCACTGAAGTTTCCAACAGAGAGTTTTCCTGCATTAAATCCTAAGGGAAGTTATGGAGCCTATGGCCCTGTGGAGGTGATCCTATAAGCATCCCAAATGTGGCGTGATTAGCTTCTTCATTGCTTACCATGTGGGCACAGAAATCAAATCTGCCTCCTTTATGCTTCACACTATGCTTTAAGTAGCCCCACTTTATAACAGCCAAGTAAGTTGTATGAGGTGCTGATATAATTTCAGCATTTTAGTATATACTTCTGTGGAAGCTACTTCTAAAAGGATGTGTATTATTATCTTTTCTGTAGAAGCTGGCAAGCATGAGAAAGTTTTTTCTAAATTCTGCAATAAGCTACTTTCTATGCTGAAATATATCTGCAAGCACTTCTTTGGTCTTTTTTCACCTTTCACTGGTTTTTGGTAAAGGCCAGTAGCACACTGCTAAAGTGAGTATTATGCCTTTCCAAAACCATGTAAGCATACATCCAACTTCCTTGGAAATTCAAGGGCATAGTCTAACCAGATATTTTCCCACACCCACTATTTTTGTTTTGTTTCCTAAGTAATAAACATTAATTACCTTAATGTCATTGTAAGACGATCGAGCAAATACATGACCAAGACTTAACTAGATTTTAATGGGATTGTGCTGGAAGTATGAGTTTAAAATGCATTATTATTCCTTTATAGCCAAAGATTAATTCTATTATCTATTTCTAATTGAGTATTTCCTCTGCATTTCATTTTTTTATTACTCGTTTGCGATTCCGTGGAACCCCTATTTTTGGAAAAGGCAGTGAATATAAAAATGCATAATGTGCCCTTCAAGGTCAGTAAGTAGAACACTGGCGTAGGAGGATCTTAAAAATTAACACCTTTGAAGGCCACAAAAAGAAATGTATGTGGTAATTTTTAAAATTTCTGCTTCGGTCATCTCTAGGTTTTAAATTTTGATCTCTTCAGATGATTGTAGGTGGCTGTGCATCCAGGCTTATCAAGGAATCCAAAAACTTCTCTAAAATAATCAACTGCCTTTTGTCTAACGATAACTTTTCTAAAAAGGACCAAAGAATAAGGGAAGTTATAATCTCAAGATGCACTCCACACCTCCCTCAACACAGCTTGACATCAGCAGCCCTTTCTTACAGGAACTTGCTTGTGTTAGAGCTTCTGAAAGCAAGTCACAGATGGAAGCTTTGACTAGGAAGGAAGACAGCTTATGTTCTGAAATTGCTGTCTGTGGAAACCCAAAGAAACTGCACTTCTTTAGGCTAGTTCTGCAGACAAGAGGGAAAGAATTGTGAATATATACATTTTAACAACCCCTCTCTTGTGTAAGAAATCCTACTGTGTCATTTACAATGATAATATCTCTCGAAGAGCTAGCATCATAGAAATGGAAGTGAGAGCTAATGGCTACATCACCTCTAACTATAATAACAACCATCAGGATGTTATGAGGAAAGTCTCCATGATACTTCTGCAGTGGAGCTACCTCTAGTGAATGAATCTCATGACCCAGATGCCAGAGTGTGAGAGCTTTCTGGTGAAGGACCCCTTGTAGTGACAATTAAGAGGGTTATTGAAACTTCATGTACTTCTGTAGTAATACAGAAATGCCTGTGGCTGTGGGTGATGCTATTGAGACTGTCATATGCTGGAATTCTTAGTGAGTGAAGGAGCTGCATTTACACTGGTCTCAGAGGCTGTGGTCTGATGGGGTCAGACATGGTGGCCACATCCAAAGAGCAATGGTGTCTGGCCTATGCCTATTCCTGAATTCCATCCAGGAATTACTTGGGAAATTGCTAGCTAGCCTTGGCACAGCCATCACGGGGACTGTCCTGGCAATTTAACAGTGGAGGCAGTTAATTTCCTGGGAAATTTTTAATTTACTCACCTTGATGTAGTCACTGAATATCCTTTAGAAGAGTCAATGAGATTACCAGCAAATGTGAATTGAGGGATTTGGCAGAGATCAAAGGAACGGAACTCAGATACTGACCTGTGAATGGCAGAGGATTTATGGCATCTTTACTTTTAGATTATAATGTAGATTTTCACTGCATTGTTTGTTTGACTATTCATTATTTTTTTGTGCCTGCACAAGCCTATTATAAATGAAAGGAAAAATTTTCACTTTCCTTAAATATTTTTTCACTAGATGACTGATCCTACAAGTATTATTTCCAGGGTATGCTCATGTTCAATGGGAAGAAAAGTAGAAAAAATGTGTCCTTCAATATTTAGGGGAGTGAATTTGCTATGCTTGCATTTTCAGTTTTCCTAGATGCATCAAGGACAGCTTTGATTGGAAAAGACAAGCAGAATATGGACCAGCACATGTGCAACAAATTATTTAGTCATCAGCATTTTTCTTGTCCAATAAATGGCTGCTAAAAGTAATAGTTGTACTGTCTTCCCCTCAACTGCACAGTAGTTCTACAGTGAGTACCAGAGATGCATTAGCAGAGCAAGCAACAGTTTCAGCCACAGCTTACTTCTCAAAGACATCACTGCCTGAACCCCAGGGACCTTAAGTGGAAAGGAACTTATTCCCCTACATGAACTACAAGCTATTTCTGAACTAAAAATATGCAAATGTTGACCAAAAAAAGTAGCTACTGTGAATCTCACCATATATTAAGTGTTGTCACTGGATCACTTCTGAGACAAGTAGTTCAAGTTATTGCTCAAAATATATTTTACTTCAGAAAATCAAAATGAGATGAAAGAATGAAACTCCTAATTAAAGTGAATTTATCATTAGATTCACTGTGACTTTCATTTTACTCAGTATTTACCTAGCTTTACAACTACTGACAGGTTAGGTAAAATGTTTTGTGATCTCACCAAACTGGTAAGATCACACAAAGTAGTTGATGTTCACCAGTGTATTGAAGAGATCCAAAGGTAATGTATGGGATTTATTTGATCCTGCAATTACTGGACTTGATCCTACTCAAGCCAATTCAATTTGTCTTTCTATAAATTGCTAGAGTTTGCAAGACACTGCAGTATATTTTTCCTGTAAATCAGAAGCAAGTGTCAATATACTAATACTGCTCAAGTGTTAGGTAAAGTCATGTGGGTCTATACAGTGTGCACATTTTTTGTCTCAGACAATTTGCATTCCACACTTTTTTATGAAGAGAGAACATGGTCTATTACAACACAAATAGTTTCCTAGGTGATCCTATGGGTCACACTGTGTTCTGCTGTGATCCTTATGCATAGAACACAGTTTATGTAATAAAAAGATGGAATGTTATATTTAGGTGTTTGCAGGAAGTTCAAGTGGTCAAACCTATATTAAAGGTGGGCAATGTTTAGCTAGAATGTGTGTTTTAATGTCTCGATTCTTCCTGCTACAAGACAACAAGCAAGACAACATTTTCATAATTGTAAAAATGAAGGAATGTCTGAGTTCCTTAGAAATCACAGCTTAGGGTACTAGAGGTGGTTGGTAACTCTTGGTTTGTAATTAGTATGGATTTCCTACTTGTAGTTTTACATATAGTTAATAATATGAGCTCTTGGCAAACATAACTGAAATTTATAATCTAGGTCAAACCAAATATGCGTAGATATTCTATTAGTGCCTTCCTACTGTTCTCATTTTCTGTCTTTATTCGATAACACAAATGCCTTTTGTTTCTGCAGGAAAGGATCTGTCCCAAATCCTGATGTCCATAATGCCAAAAGAAGTATCTCAATGTCTGCAATAATTCTAAGCAAAGTTCTTAGGATTTGTGCCATGTATACTTTCATTCTACTTTCCTCTTTTCAGGCTATCAAAATGTCCTCATTTTTTTTCCTTCCCTGGTTGAGAGGCATCACATTTTACTTTTCTGTAGGTGAGAAAATATTGTGTTGAAGTTATTTTAAGCAAAGGAAAAGAGATCTTTTGTTCTGGTAGGAAGTTCTAACTGTCCCTCTTTAGTCACAGCTATGAGAAAACTTGGCTGAAGTTTGAAAACTGAGATGCCACTGCTAAATTGACTAGACAGCTATAATGGTTACATTTGACTGAAAAAACACTTCTGAAAATACTCACTGGACATCTGTCAAGAAGCAGCTCCTCACTCATGATCTCACATAGGAAATGGGAAGGACATACATTATTTATCTGCTGAGTTTGATAAAGCCAAGTGAGTTTGAAAAAGTGATTGTATTAAAAAGACTGCAAGTGCCTTGTTGCTATGTTCTAAACAAATTCTCCCCAAAACTGTTGCCTTGCCCCAAGAGGGTGAGGAGAAACTCCTGTGTGAGCTAAGTGCAGTTAGTCAGATGTCAGACTACTCAGTGTGCATTTGAAAGGTCAGAATGCAGAAGCAGCAGTCTGGGTAGGATCTCACCTTGGCCTCATTCTGCCTGTGCAGTCTGGGAAAGCAGTGTACACAGTGCCCGGGGAAACAAACACATCCCACAAAATCTGCACTGCAGGGGGTGAGGAATGGGCATGCCTCGTTTGCAGGTGCAGGTGCTCCACATTTGCAATGCACTTTTGCAATATTTCACTCGTAGGGAACAAATCTACTTGTGTGTGTGTGTGTGTTCATTTCATTTTGAACTCTACAGGCCATTAATTTACCACAGAAATTCAGTATCACAATTACTCTGTGCAGTTAATAGTTCCAGTTCTCAAAATTTCCGAGCCAGTGATGCAACCAGTAGGTTCCAGCCAAAGAAGACACTCTCACAAGTGTCATACAATTGGAAGAATTTACCCAGAGCTTTGCAAATCTTGAAGAGCTGTACCAATCTATTTTATAATGAAGAGTTTGTGAAAACCTTTGGCCCATGAAAAGCAAAGGTTTCATACATTACTTTCATTGTTATTTTATGTTATTTTCATTGGAATCACTGTGAACCCACGACTGCCCTGTGCTAGATGCGTGTGTGCTTAGCTGAACACAGCAGCCTATCAAAGGAAAAAAGACCACTGTAGTCAGAGCAGCTTCACTATCTTCTAGACAGAGGCAAAGCTCAGTGGCTGGAAACCACAAAGGTAAATCCTCCATGCGTTCCACAGCTGCTATTCTGCAGGAAATGAGTACATCTTGTGGGTACTACGAATTATGAAGATAAACTTGGAAAACCACAAAAAAGTATTAATAATGAAAGGCAGCCTGACTCCCATTTCGTTTTCCCTTTTGAAGGTACCCAGCTCACTGTCTGTGTCAGTGTTATGTAACCACAAATTGCCTTCTCATCTTCTGCAAGCTGCATTGCTGTCAAACGATAGTGATGACCCAGCCACACTGTCTAAAGATGTCAGGGGAAGAGAAAAACCAGACTGCTACAAATGACACAGTGAATACTCCTTTCCTGTTACAAATTCCACATTAAATCTAAGTAATTATTTGGCTGCAGTGATACTTAGTCCACAGGACAATGCATTTACAGGATTTAGGAACAGCAGTTTACAATAATGCTTGCATATGGGTTTGATATCTTGTGTTGTTAAAACAAATCAGCAAGTCTAGACTGTAATTTGCTGAAGCAATTTATGGTTATTTCATGGGTTTTTTTACTCTAAGTAGAGGTGAATACATTTGACTGTCCTAAGAGGAAGGATGGTAGTGCACATTCTTTTGATTTTAACTGTAAGACTGATCTGAAACCAGAAGTATTAGCATCCTGATTTTCATACCACATCAAAAACTGATCTAAACTGTTAGTGCTTTATTCCACTATGATATTCAAATATTTTGAGACCTGCTGATTAATCATGAAAAAAACACTACTGCATCCGTTTCTTCACAAATCAGTAAATTGAGACTGTCAATAAAGCAAGTGAGTAGCAGAGCAGGTAGGAAGGACCTATGTGGGAAACCCTCAGCTGCCTTAAATTGTTACTGAAGTCATCAAAGTGTAACAGCTGCCAGTAGCTGAAGGTTCCCCTTAGCTTTTCACTCCTGGGCTCTTGCTCCACTAGCAAGGCAAAACAAATGTGTTTTGTATTTCTGGGAACATTGCAACATTGCTGTATGCCAGACTTGACAGTACTTTTCTTCTAGGTGAGCAAGTACTTGCAGGTAATTTTCTCACACTGTTTTTTGACCTTATTATAAATCTCACACAGCTTCAAAATCTGTATAATACAAGAAGACACTGTGCTCGTTCTGCTTAGATGTGATTGCATTTCTGAAAAACGTAACATAATATACAGATAAATTTAAAAAAACCAAAACCAAACAACAATAAACAAAAAACTAACCCCCCTCCCCCAAAAAAGATCCAACATTCCCCCCCCCCCCCCAAAAAAAACACCCCCCAGGTGTTTGAGAGCTAGGAAATACCTTCCCAGTGAGTTTGATTTTCTTGCTCCTTTGAGCCAGAGAAATGAGTCCCCAGTCATCCCACAGGGCTGGTGCCAGGCTCTCTGCTGTGGTACACCCAAATACCAAGTTTCCAGACAAAACTGTTCCCAGATAAAAGACTCTGAGGGTTTCTGGGATTTACAGTGAACCTTGCAGAGCTGTCTCCCACCTGTCTGTACACAGCTGGCTGTTTTCTAAACAGAAAGCCTCCTCCAACACTGTGGACTACAGCTTCAGGGCTCTCACCAGTAAGGGAACACACTTTGCACTGACAGAACAGAAAATGGATTTATTTGGACTAGTCATTAGATGGCTAATAAACAGAGAAAAAATTAGATTATGTCTTTGTTGCAAAGTTTTGTAAAAAACCCCAGGAGTTCAGCCAACAGAGACTTTCCTTTGCATGGACTGCAATGCTTTCCAAAGCTAATCAGTTATTATATTGAAGTTCTTCATGGACATGATAGAGTCTTGTACTTTATTTTTTTCTCTATTTTTTTAAATGCTGAATATGAATTGCATTCTAACAGCATAATGTTTAGATAATTGTTTTGGTTTATTGCAATTGTCATACTGACAGACTTAAAAAAAAAAACCAAATACATTTATTGTTCCTATAAATAATCAGATTATGAATTCACAAGAAAGCATGCCTTTTTGTTAAGAAGGTAGAATTTCCATCAACTTCAATTAGTACAAAATGGCATAACTCCACTGAAGGAAGCAATTTGCTACACTACCCTGTTTTCATTAAAAGTAGAGGTATGTTATGAAAGAAACAACTGTATGATATACTCATTGCTTGTTGACCTTAACCAATGTCCAAGATGCTAGATGTCCCTCTCACCTTTTCCAGTGGCTCCTCATTTGTGTGCTCCAGACAAGCATAAATACATGATTTTGTGGTGGAAGATGAAAGAGTTGCTGTTTTACAGAGCACTACATGAGGATCTCACAGTGCTGTGCAGAGCATAACTAATTGTGCCTTTAAACCTTCCAGGACTTGGGAGAAAGAAGTTGCACTGGACTTCTGTTCCAAATAGACTGCAGTTTGTAACAAACCACCTCATTCAAATTATTTCTCTTCTGACATTATTGCACTTTGGACTGTGTTTGGTTTTATTTTGTGTTGCCCATATGGAGTGCAGTTCCTCTGTAACTTAATCCTTAAAACATCAGTTCTAAGAAAGGATCCTCATTTGTGTGAGAGATGTGCATGTTTGTCAAGGTTATAAAGAAGCAGACTTGAGATTCTACATTTAGAATTCACTGAATTGGTAAAAAAACTTGTTCTTAATAGGGTGTAGAAAGAAACGTGAAACTATATGATTGTATTGGGGCAACCTGCAAGTATTAGCTGAAAATCTAATCCCTAAGTGTTCAGAGAGATGTGTCAGGTCATTGGATTGACAATCATAAGTGAAAAATGTTCAGAGGATCACCCTGGTGTTTGTAAGGAGGCCTCTGCCCATGTAAGATGTTTTTGAAATTTCCATGTGCCATTCCAGGATGTGTGTCATGGCCTCTTCTGAGAAGAATGAAGTCACTTGGCCTTTGGCCCCAGGACTTCCAGCACACTCCAGGAAAGGAGTTTCTCACCAGGAGCCACAGCCTGCAAAGTCTTCTTTTTCAGCTACCCTCCTGGCTGTGCCAGGCTATATTAACCCTTCCTAAGCACAGATACTGCCATGCTCCCTGGGATGCCTCTGCTAGGGAAATCTTTGGAAGGGCTTATTGCAGTATCAGTGTCAGTATGTGTTGTAACAGGGAACCCCAGCAGGAGTTATTTCAGTCTCTCCACTAAACAGTTCAGGCAAAGAATCTAATTTACTAGTTTGCCTTTCAACATCTTTTCCCTAACACACAAAGTTTTAAAGAGGTATAAAAATCAACAAAATAAAAAGTCCCTGCAGTCAAATCAGATGTAATCCTCTCATACTCCTTTTCTCCTATGACTTCTGTCAACAGTTTGCTCTTCAGTGCAGGATGACAGCGTTGGAATGTGGCTGTGACAGCACAACCACTGACAGTCTGATCAGACTGAAGCTGTTACTGTCACGGACAGGGTAGATCTGGGATCAGCAGGGCTATGCATTTAACCCCCTTGAGCCCTGTGCCAGATGGAGAAGTAAAGTGAGTCTTTCAGATCACCCTAGCATCCTCCCAGAAAGCACTCACATTTCTGTGTATTTGACAATCACTGTATCTGGCAAGAAGAAATGTATTTAAGCAAATATTTCTAACTAGACCCTTGACCCTCACCATTGTATTAAAGGGCTAAAGGTATTAGATTTATTAATGTGTTCAGACAAATATTCTGCCCTGCATTTTTTTCCATAATTCTAAACTTTTCTGGCAGCATCTTTCATGACCTCCTGTCCAAAGGTTTTACCAAATTCTTAACATCATGAAAGGTCCCAGATGTCATCTTTTCCCATTTTCTTTGCTAAACCATGTAGAAGATGAAAGAGAATTTATTTTCTAAGAATTTGAAAAACTAACTGATACAAAACCAGAAATACTGATTAAGGATCATTCCCGTGTAACACAGGACTGTTTTTTTCATTTCACTTTTGCTTATGAGTGTGCAAAATTACCACTGTAAAACAGTAATTTGCATTTAGCTTTACATTCTGCTTTAAATGGCACCAATGTAAATGTAGAGCAATTATATTGAATTGAATTTCCTCCTGATTTTCACCAGTGTGAGAACATGATTGGCCTGTCCTTTTTATCAGTACCTACGTTTCATCTGGAAGTTCAGCCATTCCTCCAGATGAAATGATGTTTGACTAATGACAGGAAACCAGTGTCAAAACGCCAGCATATAATGTACCCCATACAATACACATAGCAATCAGTCAAGACTAAGGGATTATGGCAACTGTAGTATTTATCACTGTTTAAAACCCATGTAAAGCTTTTGTCAGGGCCAAAAAAGGTGAAAGAAGTCTATATTTTTCAGAGTAGGCTTAACTGAGAAAACAATTCATTGCAAGAAGATATTTTAAAGCACTTTTCTGAGTGTATGCTAATTTCATGTGCTGCTGTTGTTCATCCACGTCCTGAATTTTTGGGATAAGAAGTTTTTTGGCCATGGATCTTGGCTGAGAACAGCCTTCTCTCTCTCTTCTCAACTATCTTAAACTCTTGTCTTCCTAAAAGAATTTTTTTCAAAGCAAATACAATCATAAAGCAACAGCTCCGATTTACAGCTGTGACAGAACATTGGAACCTGGAACCAAGTATTTGGTGGGAAAGGAGCATACTTTTCTGAGCACTGTGGCCACACTAAGCTGCACTGAGCCACTCCCAAATTCATATTAAGCAATATTGGAAACTGGTCAGTGCATTATTCTGAACCTGCTGCTGTGGCAGTCAATAGAATACTGCTGGAGAAAAAGAGCTTGGAACACATGATCTAAGATCCTTCAAGGATCTTCATTCCTCCTCTATGAATATGCTTTTCCATCTGCTTTTAGACTTGATATGAGCTGCCTGGTAAGTCGATGGCTGGTCTTTCCCTTGAGAGAAGCATCTCCTTGTACCTGTGAATTCCACTAGGAAACCTTCACTGCTGCCCACTGGAGTCATGGTGAGCTGCTCAGGCTCATGGGCAGCTCGAGCACATTAGGGTCTGGCTCCACAAATGGTGATTCCAGAGCTTGCTTTGCCAAATCTTCATTCCTGTCCTCAGTTTCTGCCTTATGAAGCATTTGGATGAGTTCAAGTACATTAACATGTATTGCACAATCTTTTGCTGCATGGTGGGCACACATCAAAGAGACAACAGGGGAAGGAGAAGGGGAAGTGGCTGTGCCATGTCTTACAGACTTTGTAGATAAAAACTATCAACAGATCAATTCTGGCATTTTTATTTCATTCTGTGGTTGTAAAACAAGATATGATTTGGATTCTTTGGCATGTCCTATACACCTGACTGGAGAAAGGCAGCAACTGGGCGTCTTGGAGGGAGTTCTGTGTTATTCTGGTACTCACCAAAGTAACTTGGGGTTCAAGAAGGGTGGACCAGCGAACTGGCTTCTTGTTGACACCAGAAGAGCAATGGGGGGGAGAGGGACAACAGACTGAACGCAGACTGCACACAACACATAAGAAAGGTGAAGCAGGAGGATGAGAGAGAGCTGTGTGACTGCCTGCTCTGTGGAGGATTTCAAACACTGGGATGATCACCATCAGACCTTTGGTTCATGTTTCCCTGACCTCAAGCTAACAAGCAATTTTTAATTTACATAATAAAAGATTTGCAGAGTATTCAATGGGACTCATCCTACTGTATCTGTATAAAGATGACATTAGTGCTGCTGGTAAGTTTGGCTAATCAGCTCTGGATTGGAGGAGCTAGGCCATACCCAGATGCCAAATGGGAAAAACTCTTCCATGGAGATTGGTTTTGCTCCTATACATGTAGGAATAACACAGAAACACAACAAACACCCTTCAAAGAAGCCTTCTGACTCTTTTTCTTCAGGTAACCCCTGCTCAGTAGCACAAGCTACATTAGAGTAGATTCCCTTGTTTACTTCCACTTCTGCTGAGAGGCTGTTCTAGAACTTCACATGGTTAAGGATAAATGTCTTCCTTCAGATATGTAACAAACAAGCTAGGCTATCACAATGTTCATGTTTTCATCAATGTGCTAAGTTTCTGGGAAGACAGGAAGAAGCTGATTTTAGTAGATGACTGAAGAAATAATCCTACCTAGGATATAATTTTTGAAATAGGAATTGAAGAAATAAACATAATCTGATACCAGAACCGAGAGAAAAGGAGTATTCAACAATGCCAAAATTATAAAAAGAGGAGGAAGATATTTTTGGAAAAGACAGTCCTTGATGTGACTTTAGCTGAATTGGTAAACAGAAAAGAGTGCCACTGATCTGGTTTACTCTTCCACCAATCCATTAGATGTTTCTGCAGTACTGTTTGTTCCTTTAATTTGGTATTGCCACTTATATATCTTGTGAAATACCATTTGAATGCCAGGACAGCTGAAATTTTGGCACACACATTTTTCACAGCTGTTTTCAGACTACAAATATGATGTATGCTACATCTGGTGAGGTTGGAGTGGAAAAATACCATGGAAAAGCACAATTCCTCTTTTAGAGCTGCTGGGAAGGGTTTACAATATCTAAGTCCTTTATTCAGTAAAGTGACTCTATAATGACCTATCCACAGTCTTTTATATTCAGAACCAAAGATTCATTTGAATATTTCTGCAAAGATGATTTATTCATTCCAAGTAGGAAAATTAACACAGAACATGAAAGATGAGACATGCTTAAATGAGTGAGTAAGTTATATCAATGAATCAATAAATGATCTAAAAACATTTTTTTATTAATTTTCATGACATGGCTATGACTATGCCAAGCAAGGCATCATGTGTACTCAAGTGTAATGAAGTCTCATACCTATGACTCAGAGGCAGAAGTAGAATCTGGCCTCCTGGAAGCTGCAGTGAATAATCAAGGGATTTGCTGGTGTCAGTCTAATGCTTAGGTGCTACCAAGTGTCTTCTTTCAAGAGAAGTGGAGGTGACTAAGTAGCTTTGACATTTTCTCAGGTTTTTTTCCTAACAGTAGCTTTCACCTTATGTAAAATCACTTTGTGGCTGATATTCAAATTCATTGAATACGTAATTTTCCCAAAATTAAAGTTTTGTTATTTCCTTAATACAGGTTGATTAAACTGAGTGTAGAGCTCAATTAAGACCAGCTCATGATGGAGCTTGCTTGGGGAAAATGAGTATATCAGCAGCAACACCAATTTTATTTCAGAGGGAGGAAGTCTTTCTAACAAGGTTGCACATTTCTGTGTACAGCATTGATTTGGGTAGGATTTCACCCAGGACAGCCTGAGAGCACTAAAACTTATACTGAAGGTTCTATAGCACACAGTAGAATAAAACTTTCATTTTGTTCTACTGTGTGCTATAGGACCTTCAATATAAGTTTTAGTGCTCTCAGGCTGTCCTGGGTTCTACCGAATTTTTTAAAATATGACATAAGTAGAAGCTTATTTTGATGACCACTTGTTCTTAGTTGACTGACTCTGGCAAGGATTCCTGCATTTCTATGATACAATCCCACTGGCTTCAAATGAAAATACAGCCTTGAAACTGGAAGTGAAGCATGAGCATGGTGCTATGCTTGAACAAGAACATGCTCTGGGGCAGCCACAGAATGAAGCATTCAGTAGGAATCACCACTTTGATTACAGTCGTGAAGATGAGTCTGGATTTTCTGTAAAAACCATCAGCAAAGGTTCTAAGCACATCCCTAGTGCATCCCTAACTCCTTTATCACTTGTTCTGTTCTTCCAGACCTGGTGAAGCCTCACTCCCCTGGGCACTGATGCCCCAATGCTGGAGAAGAAAGAGCCACCTCTATTCCTTGCCAACTTCTCTGCTGAAAAGAGGATCTGTGGAGCTGGGCAGAGCTGGGGAACACTCCATCTGGGCCGTGAGTAATGTGGTACAGGGAGGTCCAGCAGTTGTTGTGAGGCACAATACAGCCTTGCAGAAGGACAGAGTATGGACATGAATGATCCTCAGCTCCCCACTGACCCCACTTCTGCTCCAGAGACATATCCAGTATTCAAGGCTGGCACTCAGTTAATTGTAAGCACAGTGTCTCCAAAAGCCAGAAGGATGAAAACATTTTGGAAAAAAAACAAGGAAATGCCTATAACCAGAGAAGTCACCTTCCCAGCCAATCTTGTCACCTCCTTATGCATTATTAAATACTCAGAATACTTTCATTTTAGGAGGAACATTCTGGATTAATAAATAGAAGCCAGAAATATTTGGAAAGTACTACTCCCAGGATTAAGTGTTGCAGGTGGAAGGTCTGCATTTACCAAAATCACTCCTTGAATGCTACATGTGTAGAAGAACTTGGGCCCCTTTTTAGTTTTTAAATATGCAAGTGTACAGAGTGCATATCTACTTTTCTCTGGAATTAAGCAATATTAATTGTGGTTTAATAATGGCATTAAAAATTGAAGATTTCCAGTAACCATAAGAAATATACTGTGTCACAAATGTGTGAATTAAGTGGTTTTGACTGGACAGGATGCGAAATCTTTCATAAAGGATCATCTTTTTCTCACTACAAACTAACTGGCAACAGGACAAGTTTAGAAGAACAACTTTCCAAGCCCCTTACCTCCCATTCCACTTCTTTAAGACACACTGCATCTTAGTTAATTAGACTTGAATTTCTTGACATCGATACTATTACCATTTTAGCAATTCTCCAGTCATCCATAAAGCTTCCTATGAAGTCCAGATTCAACTTTACAAGTAAAAGTAAACAAAAGTGTACCTTAAAAATAGAAGAAAACGAGACAGAAAACCTATACCTTTTGGCTGCCATTTCAGGATAGTATAGGCAATGCCATGAGTTCCCTGACTCAGTATTTAATTTGTTTTTATTTAACTTATTTTCTAGGATCACAAAACATGCCATAGAGTCTTTGGCTTTGATTTTGTAACAGCAACTGCCTGAGTAGATCCTTATGGAGTGCCCTTCCTGAATGAGAGCTTAGATATTGTAAATCTATCCCAGTCATCCCTAAAGAGAAATTGGACTTTTTCACTGTCTGCAGTCAAACCTCAGCACCTCCAGATGTAGCACGCATCGCAGCCTTCGCTTCAAAACAGCTGTCAAGAGTGTGTGCCAGACTTTGAACTGTCATGTCACACAGCCAGGATCCCACACGACATGCAAATGGCAAAATGGAATTAAATAATGATACATAATACAAGAAGAAAAAACCAAGGTACTGAATGGTAATGGTCATGCTCACTGGCTTTGCAAAATTCAAAATTTCTCTGCTGCAGTGGATTTAATACCAGACAGTTCTAAACATCATGAGGTCAAGATGTGGCTGCACTTGTTGAGAAGAGGAGTAGCTTTATCCGCCAAAAGTATTTTTAAAAATGGTGTCCCAAAATTTATCTGGACAAATACGCCTTCCATTTAATTTAGCTGTTATTTGCTGTGCATATAAAGCTCTTCTGTTTAGGAGTGATGATATATAGTGTGTAACTTGCAACCTCCACATTGTGGTGTAGAAAAACCCTCTGAAACTGCCTTTATTTAGAATTTGGAATGATTTCATCAATTACTAGCACTCTTCCTCAGTACAAGTAGATTTTATTTGGTGACATGTTTGATGAGGCAGATCAAGCTGACAACTTTCATTAGTCAGACATAAAACCATGGAAAACATCTCCCAAACCAGAAGGTTAGGCTTAAGAAACAAGACACTGGTGTTGGCAGGTTCAAAGATGGTTTCACAACTTCATACAACAGTTCATCTGTGCCATTATAAATGACTGAAAAAGTAATACACTGAAATACATATGGATGGCCCGACACTGAAAGAGGCTAAAGAATAAGGAAAATTTAGATGATCCTGATCAAGCAGTTTTATTTGCTGAATGCTGTGTCACCAGAAGCAAACCTGTTGAACTGAAATTCAGGTAAATACTTCTGCATTGGATTTTGAAATAAACATCATCATAAAAATGGATGCAAGAAATAAATTGTGAGAATTATTCAATGGAATATCTATATGATGAAGCATTTCATTTTGGGTAAAGGCACTATATGTTATTATTTACAGAGTATTAAATGAAGAAGAGCCCTCTCAGAAGACTCTCAAGACATTACTATTATAAGTAATCAAGTCAGGCAAGATTATCTAATAATCCATTGTGGCAATAACATTTATAATTCTAGGAAAATTTTAAAATAAAATATAAACCCAAAGTGGTGTGGTATTTCTAAGTCTTCAAGCTTTAATATCTCCTCCTCCCTCTGCCCCCCACCCCCCACCCCCCACCCCTTTGTGTTTATCTCAAAGACATCAAACCTTTTATTTCAGATCTTCTTGTATATTTAAGCACACTGGTGGCACTGGTCTAAGTATTTAAGCTTCTCATACACTCTTTGCAAAATTTAATGGAACATTTCAAATAAAGTATCAGACAAACAAAATCCTCAAGCTTTCATTTCAAATAGATATTTCTCTACCCCCTCATTATAGAATGTTATCTTAAAAACATGTCCCATTAGCACCTTCCAGTACCTGATAGGAGCATACAAAACTGCTAGGGAGGGACTTTTTACAAGGACATGTAGTCACAAGACAAGGGGGAATGGCCTTAAGCTGAAAGAGAGTAGATTCAAATTATGTAGTAGGAAGAAATTCCTTCCTGTGAGGGTGGCAAGGCACTGGACAGGTCACACAGACAAGTTTTGGTTGTCCCATCCCTGGAATCACTCAAGGTCAGGCTGGATGGGGCTCTGAGCAACCAGGTCAAATTTGTCTCTGCCTATGGAAAGGGGTTGGATCTAGATAATTTTTAATATCCATTCCAACCCAAACCATATGATTCTATGAAATAAAAACCCAATTAACTCCTGATGGATATAATGCCCTGCCGAGTTATCTCTAAGCAATGAGATAATTTGATTATTGCAGTATTTTAGGTGTGTCCTACTAATAGTAAATTTAGACACTACCACTCATTATATTATTTGTTCCATGTTCATGTAGCCTGTACTTTTATTCCTGCCAAATAACACTCATCTACTTGATCCAAATGAGGATCTTACATGTCCCAATTAACTACTATTTCTGGCCTACTATTTCAGTAATATTTCATTCTCTTTCATTATTTCAATTTTTATTGAGCATTACTCGTATTGGTTAAGGAGCTATTAATAGGTCTTCCTAAATAACCTAAAACTAACAATGTAGTTGCAGGCTAGGTATGCCTTTTTTTCCTGTTTTTGAAAGATTGTGTTGACTATACAGAGCTAACAGAAAGTTCAGACATTTGTGGTTTTGTATTAATTCAGGGAATATTCTGTAGAAATAAGAAAATGTGTACGTTCAGATGCTACTAATGAATACAGTATCTATATAAAGAGATGGACTGAACTATTCTTTTTGCTTTGTTTCCTCTTAACAGTAACAGGAAACAGTCAAAGACAATTGTATTTACTTGACAGTTGTATCCCAGTTGCACAGACCCAAAGAATTATGTTTCAGTGAGCTGCCAAACCTGGTTTGGTGCCAGCCTGAGCACACCCCGTTCATCACCAGCTGACCTGCTGCAGCAATTCTAATACCCACTTTCTTGCTGTACACTCATATTTCCTTATGAATAAGATTCTGCAGTCATTTCAACATATCCCTCTTTTCCAGGGGTTAAGACATGACTGGAAAAGTCTGCAGCCTACAAAGCTACAGCTAATATTCACCTGAGTGTCTACCTGTGCTTATAATCTCCATTGGCATTGGAATCACTACACTTTATGAGTATCTCTATCTAAACTTACAACATTCACTGTAGCCTGACACTATCCCAATTGGTTTCCAGCAGCATTTATGCCAGTGGGCACAGTCTGGATCTGATTTGGAGGACGGCGATGGAAATAGGGATCATTAAAAACACCCCATTATCATATGGTCTGGTAGTTGGCTACAGTGCAGTTCTACAAACATGATTTAGCACAGATGTTTCATTTAAACTCTAGGTTTATAAAGGTACACATTTTTTTGGTTTACTCTGATTATAACCACAGTCTACTCCTCCCCAGTAATCAACTGCTAGAATTTGTCAAATGTTGTCATTTAATATGTGGGTCACTTCCAGTGCTGTGTTTGTTGCATGGAATGCTCCACTTCCATAGAAACAGATGTTTTAACTTAACAGCGAGAAGAGCTAAACAAGTGCATGTGAAGGCGCAGTGCAAATAATGTGTTTCATTTCTGTTATTTATAGCTGTCCACAGCTATCATAATTTTTTTGTTTGAAAATTATTAAACCAATTACAAGAAGTTTATTTGGAGATACTGCCAAGAATGATGCATGCTAGGCAACTGCTTCTGGGAAAAGTGTCTTCTTCTGGGCCATTGCAGAGGCGTTTCAAAGGAGCCAATGCATTTCTGAAAGACTGCAGTACAACAGGCTCCATTCACTAGGCCTCAAAGTATATGCAGAAAAAAAATATACCCTCTTTAGATCTCCCAGCTGCTCTGGCAGATTATGTCAGGTGTCAGGGCAATGAAGCTAATATATATTTAACTCCTCAGCATTTTTGGAGAGGATCTCTTGCCCTCTTTAGTACAGCTGAGACAGTGGTTAGAAGGAAGAATCAGGGGAGGGGGCTCTCTCTGCAAAACGGCTGAGGTGGGAAGATGGCTTTCTTCCTTCTTTCAATTTCATTTGACTGAAATACATCCTACCTAAACTACAAGTCACAGTTTTATGAAAAATTACTAATAGTCTTATGAAAAATTACTAATAGTCTTATCTAAAACAAAAGGGGGAAGTATTTTTTGAAATACAGAACTATATACACGTGCCACAAGGAAGTAACAAGTCAGCCATCTGTAAAATTCTTTGCTCCTTTAAATCCTACCTGAGTAGTTTCAGGTCACTGTAGGAGCCACTGATTTTTATAACAAAAGCAAGCCATGCTGCATATTTTCCAAAGCACAAAGATGGAATAATTCCTAACAGTGCTGTAACATTCCACATCCAGGGGCAGATCACATAAAGAGAGAGCTGCACGCAAGGTAAGGGCTTATAGCGGAAACTCTAACAGAATTTCCCAAGCAAACCAAATAATTTATACACTGGGTTAGCCCAGAAGTACAGGTTATTCCAAAAGTTCACTGTGTTCATTTTCATGCCCACCCAAATGCCCTGGACATGTACCTCCTGTGCTGGGTTCTAGTGCAGTAGTCAGAGCCAGGCCAGATGAGAGAAATATCTATGTTTGGAAAGCCTCAGCAAATGTGGGACACAAAAGCAGTAAACAAATCAATGGGATGCCAGACCAAATGTGTTCCACATTTGTGAAAATAACAAAGTTGAGTCAGGAAGAAAGGTTTATGTGTCTTCTCCTCATACAATCCTTCCCAAGGTACTTTCTTTCAATCCCCCCAAAATTAAATCCAGCCCAGACAGCAGCAATATTTGTGAGCACGCAGCATCAACCAAATGCATTGGAAAGCCACTGACAGTTCCATGTGGCTTGGCATGGAGCACTGCTCAGAGGGACGAGCAGGTGCTCCCTCCCAGCCCTCCTCCACAGTCAGGCACAGGGATGTGCTGCCACTCTGCTGGGAGCAAGAGTCTGTGCCTCACCTGGCACCTGCAGGGACCCAAGCTCAGGAGCCAGGCTGGCCACTGCTTCCCACACAACTCTCAAATCTCTGCCCCCACCCTGAATTCCTGTAAGGGAAAAATATTGGGATCATTTCTTGAGCCACGAGAATGGCCCTGTGACAGCTCCCTCTGTTTGTGCCAGGGGTGGGAAGCCTTTTCAGATATCGTTTTGAGGCACCTGTGAAACCACAGGATCTCCTGAACAGGTTAGACAGCATGTGGTAGCTCCACAGTTTGGTGACTGGTAGCTGTGCTGCAGCAATGGAAGCAGGCACAGAGTCAGTATGGAACAGAACTATTGTTCAACATCAAATCTGTATTAAACATTAAATGTAAAAAATTAAATTGCTGAAAGGTTTATTCAAAGTTTCTACTAATTAATTTTTTTATTAAAATAATGAGGTGACAAAAAAATTTCTCATGGCTATTCATTGCAACAGTGCTTTGTCACATCCATAATGAGAATTGAGAATTTTTGAATGCTGGATAATCTTGAAGGCTTTTACAACTCTTTTCAGTTTATTCAAAATCAGTATTTAATGTTCACATGTAGTCAGTGAGCACAGTCCAACCCAACTCCAAAATAAAGAAAAATAATGTCAGGTGATGGCTTTAAAACCTATACTTTAGACCAAAATAATTAGGTCTAACTAATTAGACTTAATTTGAAGATATTAATTAATTTGAAGATATCTTTAATTTGAAGATTAATTTGAAGATATCTTTAATGAATATATTTTATTTTAAGGATTATGGGTATTGTATTTATTTAGTTAACTCAGCCTTTTTTCCCTGACAGCAATTTTCTACAGACAAAGTGCTGTAAAGTTCTTTGGAAATAATTTTTGTCTTAGTAGTAATAAGTAAATTTATGGTACAATTTACATGACTGAGGGAAGTAATTTAATCCCCTTAAATTTAGAATTTCATTGTCCACCCGAACTACATATTATTTTTAATCTTTGTTGCATGACATAACCTTTATAAAATGAATGGAAGGACTTCACTAATTTACTGGGACTTTCATCCATTTAGAAGACTGATTAAAGAAAAAAGATATATTACACTGGCACTGGATAAACAGATTAAAGGAATACTAGGGCATTACATGTTATTCTTGCTTTCTTAACAAAAAAGCCCCATTATTTTCCTATATACCTATCTATATCTATATCCAATTTTCATATTTCTCCTCCTGAACAAATAAACCAAAAAAACCCATACTGCTATAAAACTCAACTGATTTGGTAGACCTCAAAATCCAGAATCCTTTCATACCTCAGCTATGCACAGTTTTGCCTGCACATTATAGTCACATATGTCTTTCTTCTCTGATATGATAATTTGCCACAAAATGAATGTCTGGAACAAGGATTTGAGGAGCCAACTTGAAATATCAGTAAGAAAAAAATCTTACTCTGTGATGTTAGGTGTGGCCACTTCCTGCTTTTCTTTCTCTCACACCTATTTGCTGTTCCTTTGTTAACTAATTCTCTGGACAAGACTAAAAAATAAGGAAAAAGTCAAAACAAAGTTACAGATTGCTTTCTGTGCCTGACACCATGGTCATGTGTCTTCTACCAAGTATTTCCATGTTCTTCAATTCCCTTATTTGCTGCAAAAATTAATGTAGGAAAATATTCTCCTGGAGAAATCCTGGCCTGTTTGGGAATTTTTCTGCGGAACATCCAGGGGCTCTAGAGAACCTCTTTGCCATCCTGAGATTCCTTTCACTCCAATGATGTGTATGCCCATGGATATCTAAAAAAAAGCAAACAAAAAAAGTGCAGGATGAACAGTAAATTCAGGAAGAGTCCCAGACATCTTCCAATTCTTGAGTTTTATTTTTTTTTCAGGTGTTTTAGCTTTCTCAGGTAAAAGTTTTGTGTTCTGGGAAAATACATTTCTCCCAGCACCACAGCCCCTTCTAGTGATTCTCCTAAACCCCAAATTGTCACTCAGCATGCAGCCGTGTCAAATTTGACAGTGCTGCAGCTGCTTTGATGGGAAGATCAAGAAGTTAATTCACAAGAGACAGAGGTAAGTTAACCTTTTCTAAACTGCCTAACAAGACTGAGGAAAAAGCACCTTTTTTCCCCAATCTCTATTTAGATTTCAAAAATGAATTTGTCTATTAACACCCACACAAAAGTAAATGCCATTTTGGTGACACCAGCATATCTGGGAAAACTCAGCTGGACAAAAACCCACAAAACCTGTAATTACAAATCAGTTGCTTTCATGCTAGAAATCTGTCATTTAGAGGGTTTCAAGATAATATTTTATGATGCTTTATTTGGCATTTTATTTTCCATTATTTTATTGAGCCTTGTTAAAAGCAGAAGAGCTCCTTTCCATTTTCAGAATCCCTAAAGATATCATCATCAAGTTCAGAGTTTTTACTGAAACACGTTTTACTTGCTTCTTAAGCCAAAAGACTTTGTGTTTGATAATAAAACAGCTGGACATATGGATATTGTATTTGCATAATGCATATTATGATTACTATATGTGAATAAAGCAAAAGTAAAAATTGCCGAAAAATTAATATAATATAATACAATAGAAGAATTTATGTTCATAATTTGCAATAAATTTTACAATACCTTCAATATCCTTTTTATCACAATGAAATTACAAGGAAGTATTTTGGTATAATCCAAAGCAACATTTTACTAAAAATATATTTTTCTACTCAGTTGCATAGGTAGTAGCCATTAAATAAGCTTAGCTATTAGTCCCAAAATTAGAAGACAGAAGCATCTACTTCTCCTTTTTATTTCTCTGGAAACATGATATTCAATTTATACTAATTCTTGTAAATTGACATTATTCATTTTTACTTCTTGCAAAATTGTATAAAATGATAAAATACATAAAAATCAAAAATATTGTAGCCAAAAAATGAAGGAGCTATTTCAACTTCATATAAGTTTTTTCCGAAATTATAAAATCTAGAATTTCGGGGCTTGTGAGACATACAGAAACACAGATTTTTAAATTGTTGTTGTTGTTGTTGTTGTTGCTGCTGTTAATTTTTTTCCCCTTCGGAAAATCTTTCAACTTGTTTGGAGTACAATGACAGCTCAAAATTCCATTCTGAGAATCCAAAATGCTGGAAAATTTTGCACTGCTGGAAGATTAAAGCTCTGAGTTTCATTTGATGGCACTTTGGACTCCACCCCACTGAGCTGCAGAGACCTCAGTGCTGTTTGCTCTGTGTCTCAAGTTACAGAGGTGTGATGAGACATTTATTTTTTGGTGCATTTCAGCTTAATGTACAAGTGTTCATGTATTAATGTGATCCTCTTTCCTTTTCCATGGCTGCAGAGAAACGTTTTATCTTTTTAAGGAGTGGACTGAATGCTTCTTTCACCCTGCTTTTTGATCTGGCCGCCTGTGATTCCATCTCAGTCTCTTGGTCTCACACCAAACCTTCCAGCACAACCCATCCCAGCAGCCAGCATGTTCTCCTGGCTGGACTGGCAGCTGCAGGACACAAAGCACTTCAAACTGGTTTTGAGTCAATGCCACCTTGTGACACATCCACAGCAAGAGGCATGAACTTTGAACTCCTCTGGAGTTACACTGTGGGCAATGCTTGAAAGGACATTCTGAGCTCCTTTTGACACGCAGCTCTCACCATTTCAGTGAGCCCGTGCTCCACACAAGCCCTGCTCAGGATTTTCCATGTAAAATACCTTATCCATGCAAAATGCATTGTTGGAGTCCTCCACCAACAAAGTCACAACAGCTGAATTGCTGTGGGTTTTACTCATACTCATCTCCTCCATGGTAAATCCGCGGTGTCCACATCCTTCCCATGGTGCTGACAAGAGGGCTGGGCTGTCCAGCAGCAGCAGCAATGGTCTGGGCTGCAGTCAGTCACCAACTACAAAGCTCCTTCTTGCACCTGGAGTTAAACTGGGAATAAAGCCACACCCAGGACTGTGTATATTTTCCCACCTGTTTTATCTCCAGTGCAGTTGTATCAATAAGCTTCTGTTTCCAATTTGAAATCAGTTTCCAAACACACAATTCCTATCCTATAGATCTCCTGGCTTATATCCTATCTTATGGATCTCACCATATGCTTAGGATTCTCCTAAACTCAGTAAGCTTTTGATGAGGTCAATTAGGCACGAGTCAGAAGTTCTTCATGCTCACCACAAAGCTGATTTCTACTGATTTCTGCTCTGCATTTTCCCAGAATATAAAAACAATTTTTGTAGACTCACAGGACATCTCCCAAAATCGAGCATTTGGAGGGTGTGGAGACAGCAGCATCCCAGTTCACCTGTCAACAAAACAGTGGAAAGAGAGACAGGAAAATGGCACCTGCTGGGAAAACAGAAATGCTACAATCTCACTTTGCTCGTTCTGGAAACACGGCAACACTTTTCCATCCTTGAAACACAAAAAGACAAATCAAAAACATTATTGTTTTTTCTGACAATTACAGTAACCATTAAAGCTGAAATTTGACCTGCTAAGGATTTCTGGCCTCACAGTTTCTTTTAAATTCCTATGCAATAAATGATTTCTGCGTGTGCATTTGGAGCAACTGGAAATATTCTACTGTGCAGCTGCAGCTAAACCCAATTTCCAACAAGTTGGTTCCAACATCTGGCTCCTGTTCTAACCTGATTTAAGGGAGTCAGTCTATTGGCTGGTGGCCTCTGTGCAGATCACAGGTTTTGCTTGCTTTGACAGTTCATCATGTGCAATATCCAGTTAAATTCCTTGGCAGGTTCAGAACCTTTGGAGAAGTCAGCCAGGAAAATCATCTTTGTGCCAGCAAGGCACTGCCTGCCCTGCACTGCAGTTAATGGCCTTTTGTTACGTTCAGCAGCTGTCTCAAGAGTTCAGAAGAGAAATAGGAGGCTGTGATTTAATGAAGCAATTTCATTACATAGAAATCAATCCCCTGCTAGGATTTGATAACTGCAACAAAAATGCCTACCAAATCTGACACAACTCCTACTTAAATCATTCTATAACTTTGTGCTTAAGCACTTTGTTAAACGAAGACTTAAGCAGAGGAAGACAGTGCCTTTGTACTCTCTTTGGGATAGCAATCTGAAATGTTTTAAATTGGGTTTGCAGCCTCTTACATCTTTTATATCGTTTCCTAAATCAGAAGAATCATCTGCAGAAGAAGAGGAATGATGGAAATTTCTGAAGCTGAAAAGTGTTTCAAAATTGGATTTTTCTTGAGCATTATCCTAAAGTTGTATATTACAACTAAATTAGGTTTAGATGTTTTAGGCTGTAAGGAATCAAACTTACCAGTGTCTCCAAATTCTTTGTTGCTTTTTAACCATATATATATTTTGGGAAAACCCTAGCATATTTTAAGTTCCACGTCTTCTTTAAGATGTCAAAGTTTTTGGTGGGGAAAAAGGATATTTTAAGAATGGGAGATAATATAAAAGCATAATTTCCTTTAATCAGACTTGTTTCTCTCAATGTCATGTTCCTAGCTCTGCATCTAAACCTTTGTATCTTGGAATAAATGTTTACAAGACACAATACTTGGATTTTTCTTGTGGATGTGCAGAGTCAGGCCGAGAGCTGAGATTTAATGATGCACATAGATTTAATGCAGAGATGGATGCATTTCACCAGAAATAAAAGGCAGGAGCAAACCTGGTTATCTGCGTATTCCTTTGTAGACCAATGGCTTGTCTCAGATGGAAGCACACATTTAGATTAACACCTGCAATATAGCATTGGATAGAAAACTTGTAGAATACCTTGAGAGTGTAACATTTTCTTCATGTCTTTTTTCATTCAAGCTAAAAAAGCCCTGTTCTATAATGTACTGCTGGGGGAAAGGTGTGTTTTGGGTGAGACGTGTTTCTGAGCAAGCTGCCACATTTTCTAGTGGTCTAAGCACAAAAGATTAATTTCCTTGTTGAGTCACAGGTTATCACACTTGGGCCCAGCTCCCTGAGGTGCAGTTCAGGTGCTTCCCCTCAGTCTTGCCAGGAAGAAGAGGCTTTGCCTGCAGACTGAGGCACCCTGAGAGGCTGAAGCACAGCAGCTCATCCTCACTGCAGAGCAGCTTGCAGCAGTGCAGCTGGAGAGCTGATCACACCTTCTTTTAAACATGGCAAGTAATAACGTTGTTTTCATGAAATGATGAACTATTAGATCTGTATGACATATAGATGAGAGAAGTGTTCACAGGCCCACTGTAATTTACCAACATGTGGTGCACAGATGTTACATGCGATTTTTATTCCCTTTGCTTGTCAAAATTTTGGATTACATTTTCTCTCCTTCTCTCTAGTGTTCAAACTCTGTGTTTGATGCTTTATTAGCTATCTCAGCAGGGTAATGGATGATTAATAATTGTTGATGACAGATATTTGGTTTCTATAAGCTGTGGAGTGAAAGATAAATATGATGGGAACAGTTTTACCTATGTATGACAACTAAGCCTTTTTAAGACTTTGTTAGGGTTACCCATGATTTATGGGGATATAATCACTGACCCTAGATTGGGAAAACCTCTTAAATATCTCTTATTGTAATCATCACTTTTTCTTCAGATATCAGGCAGGAATTATCCTCCAAGAAAAAAAACCAAAAAAACAAACCAAAGGAAAAATAAAAAGAAAATAGCAGACAAACAAAGAAAGAAAAACCTAATTTTTTCAGTGTTGGAAGATATTTTAAAGAACACCCGGTTCTTGATAGTACAATTAAAACTTTCTTCAGAGCAATATATGTTCTGTGTTGCCATCTCTCAATTAAGTCTTGAGAACAAGACCATGGTGTGTGTGTGCTGGCATCCAGGGCTGCACTAAACACTTACCTCCAAGTCTAGTCCCCACTTCACTGTTAAGAAGGAAAATCAAAAGGACAGCTCTGAATCCCTCCTGTGCCAAGATAAACCACACTGTCCTGATCTGGATCCTGAAGAATCATGTACAGGGGTAAGGTTTTGCTTCAAGACCATTTATTTTGTAATGAGAAGTGTCTGACCACAGCAACTTAAATTCAATTTCCAGTGTTTTAAATTCAAGGAAAAGATTGTAACGGATTAGGTAGGAGGATTGACAGGAGTGACTCAGAGCAGCTGGCAAGCTGAAAGCCTTACCTCATTTCTATGTCTATCATCTACAAAATCCTCATTTATAGAAATACATCACTTCTGTTTCTTTGGGTCGTATTTGTTGCAGAAACAAACAAACAACAACAACAACAAAAACAAAAACCTTAACAATTTTATTGGGAGCTCTTTCTAATTTCTTCAGGTCTTCTGAAAAACACATACATCTTGACAATGAAATAATATTTTGTTTCTAATATCAACTCCTGATAATTGCAGAACTCTGAACAGTACCGGAAATTCTATAGGCAAAAGCTATGCCAGACAGGAACATAGATGAAGAAGAGGAAAGGTTGAAACACAAGCAAGTGAAGGCAGCTTTTTCAGTTGGAAAAAAGGAAATTTGCCTCACAAGTATATACCTATAATAGTACTACATGTGCTAAAATAATGTCAATATATTACTCATTATTATATGATAAAAATAATTGTTGATATATAACCAAATACCTATGATATTTTCCTCATTTAAAACTTTTGCTCCACAATCCCCACCTCAGCCCCAAACCCAACTTCCTGGAAATTTAATTCCTCCTGAAGTTAAATAGTTTAAGGACTGCTACAAATTTATCTGACTCCTAATTACTGCAGAATGATGGAAACTCTACTTTTCTGCACCTTTCATCTCAGCTCCATGAAGTTTTCATGAGATTTGCATAAATTTGCATGTAGAAAGAGAAAGACTCCTTCCCATATCGGTAATTAGTCTGCTATAAGAGATGATCTGATTAAGGACCACACTATTCCTCCTAATTGATCATTATGCATGTTGATAAATGCCTCCTCTGAATTTTGGCCTGATAAAGTTTTTTTAAATGTTTAGGAAGTCTGGTTTCTGTTAGTGGAGAAAATAGAACTCATGTTAAGATTTAGCCCCTCTGCTGTTGCTTTGAGTCCCAAGCCCACCTACACCTGTAAACCTTAGGCAAGACTGGCAGGAAGCAAATTTAATTTGAAGAGACAGGGAAGGACTGTGTGCTGTGAGAGGCTCAAATACTCTGCACAGGCATACTGACCTCCTCCTTCACCAAGACTTCAGAAAAAATAGCAGATTTATATTGTCCTGATCTGAGCTGTTGGCAAAGCACTCCTCCGGAACAATATAAATTAACAAAATCAATAGAAAAGTCCCCTTAATTGTAATTGGGTTTGGAGCAACTTATGTTAAGTGGTGATTTTGATCACTACTTAATTGTGGACAAAAGGAGTTGAAAACCTATAAATAGTCTGACCCACCAGCTACCAGGGCTGGTTTCATTACAAAACCCCACTCTATCATGCTGAAGCAAAACAAAGCTTGCAATTGCTAAAGCAGGCAAAGGAGCCTGAGGTGCAGCTCCGCTCACAAGGCAGCTTCATGGCTGGCAGAAGGCACTGTGGGGACACCCAAAACTGCTGAGTTTCTATAGAAGCTCTGAGAGAAACAAGCAGAAAAATAATTTAGGCCAAAAAAAAATTAGCTAAAAAGCTCTTTTAACCTGTTCTCACTTGTTGCTGAGGACTGGGAGAAGCCCTAATGCCCTGACAGTGTGTTGCCCTTCTGCACAGAGGGTGCCTCCAATTGGCTGCAGCAGCTCCTTCCCAGCCTTTCTTGATGATGGCAGAGTCCTTGATATCAAGGATGTGCCATAGTCATTGTTATTATACCAGTTTTGAACCAATGTCTCCAGAGTTGAGATTGTTGCTTGTTTCAGCTATGCAGGCATTATTTTCAGCTCTGCTGCTAGCAGACTGTGTTTCATCTCTGCCCTCCACTTGGCACAAGGAAGGACTGACAGAGAATTACCCATGGGGATACAATAAGCTCCACTTGGGAAAAAAAAAATTATTTTGTACAGGTGGGAACAAATATGTTTTAATTCAGAAATATTTCCCTCTAGAGAAAAACTCTCACTTGACAGCTTGAAGGAGGATGTACCTCTGTGTGTTTCCAGGCCAAAGCAGAGGAGTGACCCAACCCTAAAGTCCTCCAGCTGTTTCCTAATACTGGATCATGTGTGTCAAGTTGAACAGCAGAGACAAAGAGATGAGACCTTTTGAGTTCCTCCATCTTCCAAAAAATGCTCAGACTGGCATGTTCTCAAGCATACAGAATAATAACCTCCTACTGTCTGAGATTACTGAGCAGACCTTATTTTAGGATTATCAGTAGTTTTCAAACCAGTGAAAAACTGATACAGCTGCCCTTGTATTTTGACGGTTCTTAAATTTTAATGCCACCCACAAGGCATTTATCTGGGCTTCTGTAAAGCCTTTGATACAGACCCCCTTGACATCCTTCTGTCTAAATTGGAGAGAGATGGATTTGATGAGTGAACTGTTAGATGAATAAGTTGTTGGACAGTCACGTCTGGAGGGCAGTGGTCAATGTCTTGGAGCCCCAATGGACTCAAGTGACAAATGATGTCCCTCAGGGTTCAGTATTAGAACAAGTGTTATTAAATATCTTCATTAATGACATAAAGGATTGAGTACACCCTCAGCAAATTTGCAGAAGACACCAAGCTGAGTTGTGTGAGTGACACACCTGGAAGATGGGATCTATCCAGAGGCACCTGGATAAGTTTGAGAAGTGGCCCATGGGAATCTCACAAGGTTTAACAAGACCAGGTGCTGGTGCTGCACCTGGGTTGGGGCAACCTCGGGTGTCAATCTGGGTGAGGGATGAAAGGAAAGAGACCAGCACTGCTGAGAAAGATCTGGAAGTGGGTGAGAGGCTGGACATGACCCAGCACCTGCACTTGCAGCCCAGAAAGCCAAACATAGCCTCTGCTGTTAGGCTGCATCAAAAGCTGTGTGGCCATCAGGGCAAGGGAGGAGATTCTGCTCCTCTACTCTGTCCTCCCACATGGAGAACCCACCTGTAGAGCTGCATCCAGTTCTGGTACATCAACATAAGAAAGATGTGGACCTGTCAAAGCAAGTCCAGAGGAGGCAACCAAATTGAGTAGAGGGATGGAGGAAATGAGGGAAGGCTGAGAGCATTGGGCTTGCTCAGCCTGGAAAAGTGAAGGCTTTGGGGTGACTTGCAGCCTTCCAGTACCTGAAGGGAGCCTACAAGAAGGTTGGAGAGAGAGTTTTTACAGGAGCATGTAGTGACAGACAAGGGGAATGGGTTCAAACTGAAAGCGAGTATGTTTAGATTAGATATGAAGAAAAAAGTTTCCACTGTGATGGTGATGAGGCACTGGAACAGGTTGCTTAGAGAAGCTGTACATGCCCCATCGGTGGAATCATTGAAGACCAGGCTGGATGAAGCTCTGAGAAATCTGGTCTAGTGAAAGATGTCCGTGCCCACAGAAGGGGGTGGAGCTAGAGGGTCTTGAAGATGCCTTCCAACCCAGGTGATTCCATGACTCTGTAAAGGCTGAGATGGATGTTCACATTAATTAGAAGATAGTGGTGTTGAAGTTAATGAATAAGTAGATTGGACAGGTTTGTAGTCTGACCAGGTGTGGTGGCTCCTGTAGTAGTCTGGAAATCACTTACAACCTCTGAACTACGTTATCTTACAGATTAATCATTAGTGTTACTTCATCACCAATAGTCCTATATTCTATCATTTAGACTACTTCTGTAGCACAAGGACAGCTGGAGAAATGTACTGGAAGGAATTAATTTTACTATGGATGCCCAAGTCAGCTATTCAATGTGCAATACAGGTGTGCACAGGAATATATTTCTGCCATTCCACACATCGCTGTAAATCCCATACCCAAGAGCCGACTGACTCTGGAAATGTGCATTTTTGCAACACACAGTAACAATATGCCAGCATTAAAAATATTGACAACTTGCCCCAAACCAAATCTAGTTTTCCAGTTTTCTCTCTTCACTGCTCAGGCAGTGTAGTTCTCTCAAGTGGATCAAGACAATGGATAGTGCATTTTTTTTCCATAGAGGCTGACAGATAGAAGGATGATGATTAGGATAAAGCTATAATAGATAAAAGAGTTCAAATATTCTTGCTTGGTCTGACACATTCCAAATATGCTGCCCTGTGCTAATAAGATGAAAAAGAGGACAAATATTCCCCTTTCCCTAGCTGATCTGATCTGGGAGTAAAAATGAAGCTGTTACAAAGTTTAGCTGGTTCCAGCTGGATCCTATGCAGCCTACAAAGGACTAGTTCCTCTTAGGCCAGTTACGGAGTGTAAATTCTCATGTCATGACAGTGGCAAGTACTCAGAATCTCTACCAGAGGGAAAAGCTGGGAAGGGCACTACAAGAGCATGTAACAGAGAAAAGAGGGATTCTCTTAGGAGGATTTATAGACTTACAAAAGACTATTGTAACTAGACATGCAAAAGAGTACACTTCATCATGGAGGACCATATCCTAGGGTTATTAAAAAGTGGACAGGGTGAAGTAACAGAAAATACACTGTATTGGAAAATTTTTCATTAGAAGCTGGAAGGACATAGTGAACTACTAAGTAATTTTTCTTATCATGCATGTCTTTTACTACTTTTGAAAATAGCCTAGGTTGCCAGCTAGATCCTTGCTGTGGGACAGCAGCCTCGCATTTATAATGGCCTCACATTTTATAATAGTTCAGAGAATATAATTTTCTGTCAATAAAGAAACAGTCCATGGAAATCCTTTAAAAATGCATCATTGACAACAACTTGCAGGTTGAAACGTGTTGCTTTTATTTTATCTTTCATAAGCCAGTATGAATCCAACATGTAACTTTTAATGGCAGGCGTGTTGTGCATACGTGGAGCAGTTTCATGTAAATATGTGAACAGATTTAAATAAACAATCTAAGGCAGGCTTACCACAATGAGTGAAAAAAAATGAAAAGCAATAAAATCCCAAGTTACATTGGTGTGTGCTCATGCAATATACACCTACTGGGACTTAGTTTCAAAGTGTTTTGAAATATTTATTTCTCTGATATTTATTTTAATGGAAACTTTCCCAACTGCTGATGGCAGATATCATATGCTTGTGGTGATAAGAAAAATGGCAAATTTTCTGTTCCCATGGAATGTCTTTTTTGGATGTATGCAAAGAAATACCATATTGTAAAGCTGGACTGGAAGCCTGTCACTGAAATGAAAATATGGAAGAAATTTAATTGTTTCCATAATACCTTATTTGAGTTAAACAAGTCTACTCAGACATGTAACCCCTGAAAACCTGACAAAGCTGCAGATGTTAAGAATTTAAACAGTTTGTGGTTCTCTTGATAGCAAATCTTATTAAATGGGAACTGATACGGTTTATGCAAACATACGAGATACAAAATAGTAGGATCGTTTAATTTAACTCTGATAGCAGCTTCCAAATGTAATCTGTAAATATTTAACCAGGGACAAAAGGTACTGGTTTTTACAGCATTTCATTAAAAACAAACCAAATAACCTAGTACACTCAATTATAGTATAGTGCTGGCAATGACTGCTGCTCCATCCAATACTTTTTCATAATGTCTGTTACTTTCTCCCATTTTGTGATTGCCCTGAATTTCTTCTCTTCTATTATCAAAACCAGGCCTGAATCAGTTTAGTTTATTTCTTTCTTCTGACCAAGGAAGAAAAGGTAGTATAATTCCTACTGAATCTTGGAATACTTTCTTTTGTACTAGCACGTATTTTCTTTTTCTAAAAATATAACATTTATCCAATGTTAAAGCTTGTTGTAAAATAGAAACTGAACTGGCAACACTGACTAAAACCACATATCCAAACCAATTCCTTTGCATCTGCTTTTTTTTCTTGGACTTCTTCAGCTTTCCTCAGATTTCAGCTCCATATACCAAGTAAGCAAGAATTTTGTGGAAGATGAAGCTACCAACCTGCAGGAACAGGCAGAGTTCATCGGGAAAGTTCCTAGCACAGCACCAACATGAAGCCCCTGTGTACAGACAGCTACAGCACACAAAGCACAGTTCACCTCCACAGTTATTGCTTGTCTGGTATTCCTAACTGGGAGCCAGTCTATTCCTAATACTGTCACACAGCGAGAGCAGCATGTTACAGGCTTTGTGTCTGGATGAGCTTTTTGTATGTGCCTGAGGAAAGAGCCATCTCTGACATGAGCTAAAACTGAACCCAGTAAGCTGAAGCCACAAGAAGGAGGTGTACCAGCTCCAGACTAACCATGACTGGCCCTGTGCACACAACTGGCTGAACAGGGGCAGCTCTGCCACTAGCACAGCAGTCCCAGAGCACTGGAACTTTGTTCCCAAGGGAAGATGGGTGATCACAGCAGACACATTCTGCAGACTGGTCTGTGAAGCAGAGAGAAGATTTAGACCTGAGACAGAATTCCTCCTTAAGTCAGCAGTGCATGTACTCATCACGCTCAACATACCACAACATAAATCCTTTAGCCACCTCATAGAATACCAGAAAAAGATCTTTCCAAGCAACTGCATTTCTGATATTAACTTTAGACTCTTGCTTTTCTGCTTTGTTCTCCTCCAGTCAGTTAAACAAAGAAATGTAGAAAAACCAAGGAGAGAAATACGAGCAGCTGAAAAAGAAAAGTGCTGTCATGATTGTACAATAGGTTGCTGGTATTTACAAAATTCTGTGTATTCAGATTCAATATTTTCCATATGAAGATCATCACTTAGTATTAATGCTGAAGCCATAAGGAGGATAGGGCCCCTCTTCCAATAAATAATTTGCAGATACAAGGAAAAGTACAATCCCTGCCCTGAGGACCTTGGAAATAATATCCTGCTTGTATAAGTTGAAATAGAAATGTGTTTATTTTTACTACAGTAAGTGCTTAACACACAATAACTAAACCAAAACTATTATTTCAAAAGGATTTAGAATAATATTTTAATTATCTCAATGTTTATAGAATTGAAAAAGCAGGAACTACTATTAATGACAGTCTCAAATACTTGTCTTTTTTCTTTGGAAAATTCAGAGACTGGTATAATGATATGCACTTGTGAAAAAAGAAAGCAGTTGGACAGATGAACTCTTCCATTACAGGATTTGGCCTAGAGGAGTGCAAACAAACCAGCATTCTCTTCAGGGCAATTTACACCTATTGGTATCCAGAAACATATATTGTTGAGGAAATTTGGGAGTTTTACTATGCCAAGTCAGAAAACACTGCAAGTTATTTATGAGACTAGCAAAGAAACAGTAACCACATAAAATAGTATATAATATTTTGTCCAGGTTATGTAGGAATACAGAATGTAAAAAGTAACACAGAAAAAGAGATCCAGAAAAAAAAGTATTGTGGAAACTCACATTCTCTTTTCAGATAATTTTTATCAATATGAATGCTGAGAAGCATCCATTCTTCATGGTCTGTCAAGAAAAACTATATATGACTTCCGAGAAATGTTATCACATTGTCTGGTTCTGTTATTCAAAGAGTATCTGTGACATTCACAGAATGAGGACCTACAGGTTTGTTCTTAAGTTACTCCCTCCCCCTCCCTGCCACCCCCCTTAACGCAGACCAGCATGAATAAAGCACACTGAGGAAGAGATTCAAGACAAGTGCACATTTGCTGAAAAAAAAAATAAAGATTTGTTATTTCATAGAATCATTTAGGCTGAAAAAGACCTTCTAGACTGTATGTACAGACTGAGGAATGAGACTGAAAAGCAGTTCCATGGAAAGGGTCCTGGGGATCCTGGTCCATGGAAAGCTGGATACAAGTCAGCAGTGCCCTGGCAGCCAGGAGGGCCAGCCCTGTCCTGGGGGCATCAGGCACAGCCAGGCAAGGCAGGGATTGTCCTGCTCTGCTCTGAGCTGGGGTGGACTCATCTTCAGTGCTGGGGGCAGCTTTGGGTGCCACAAGAAAACACAGAGAAAACTATTAGAGAGTGTCCAAGGGAGAGCAACAAAGACGCTGAAGGGCCTTGAGGGGAAGCTCAGTGAGGAGAGGCTGAGGTCACTTGGTCTGTTCAGCCTGGAGGAGACTGAGGGCAGAGCTCATTGCAGTTACAACTTTCTTGTGAGGAGGAGGGGCAGACACTGATCTTTTCTCCATGGTGATCCAAGACAGGACATTAAGGAATGGCCTGAAATTGTGTCAGGGGATGCCTAGGTTGAATATTAGAAAAAGATTCTTCACCTAGAGGATGGTTGGGCACTGGAACAGCTCCCCAGGAAGCAGTCACAGCACAAGCCTGACAGAGTTCAAGGAAAGCTTGGAGAGTACTCTTGGGCACAAGATGTGACTCTTGGGGATGGTGCTGTGCAGGGAGTCGGACTTGATGATCCTTGTGGCTCTCTTCCAACTCAGCTTATTCTGTGATTCTGTGATTCCAACCTTTGACCACTTTGTCAACTAGACCAGTGCCATGACCAGTTGTTTTTTGAACACCTCCAGGGATGGTGACTCCATCACATCCTTGTGCAGCCCGTTCTAATCCTTGACAGCCTTTTCTGTGAAAAAATTCTTCCTGACGTCCAACCAGAATTTTCCCTGGCATTGCTTGAGGTTGTTTCCTCTTGTCTTGTTGCTAGTTGCCTGGGAGAAGAGAAAAATATTTGGAAAATGCTGCAATATGGACAGCACAGAATAGCATTTGTGAGATGAGTATGGAGGCAGGACCATCCCCATGAAGGGAAGTACTGGCCTCTCCAGAAGTGGTCCTTGGGCTCCCTCTTCCTTGCTGTGCTCCTCTACTGCTGCAAGCAGTACAAGTCTTGCATGCATGGAATTTACTCCCATGCCTGTCATCCAAGGCCTTTGCTGGGATCATCCATCCCATGGAGGAGCTCCAGCACAGACACCATAAAACACCTGAAAGAAAAAGAGGAAAAGACCCAGAAGAAAAAGGAGTACAGAAAGGAGAGGAAATCACTGTTTTAATCTACACCACATGTACAACATGGCTGAGCTACAAGCTCTGGGGAGTTATAACTCTGAATGTCCTGACTTATGTGTGTTTAAAATCTGAACTGTTGCATTACAACATGGGGTGGGTTCTTACGCATTTAATTTAATTTTTTTCTTTGGGGAAAAATAAAGTAGGCTTTACCATTCAGTCAAAGAAACACCATGACAGACAGTCAAATAAATATCATCCTCATATTTATTTGTATGATTAAGCCATCAGACAGTCAAGTAAATGGAATGGAGAGCATTTATTTGAATAACTTCCAAGGTATTTTTGGGCACATAAATAAAATAGGGATGGTAAGTCATGGCCCTTAATTTTTTCCATTGTTAAAACAGCGCAACTCTAGAATAGCTCCTCTGAAACAAAGGTAAAATCAATGCAAAAACAAACTAATATACCTCTGAAAACTGCTCTGCTTTTCCCATCCTCTCCCTACTCAAAGAGACTTTTAATTAGGAGGACTTTAGTTAGACCCGAAGGGCAACATGCGACTTTGTGTCTAGACAGGGTTCAGTGCTGTACTGGTTAACTGGATACTAAACACAAGACAGTATATATAGTGCCCATCCATTCTTGCTCTGTAGGAATCAGGAAGCTCTTCTCATAACTCCAAGACATTCTCCTCTTCAAAAGCACATAACAACTGCATTGTGTGCCATGGTTTCCACATCCACAGAAGACCAAGAGGGCAGCATTGGTAGAGCAGAGCACTCAGTGTAAAATACTTGAAATCCACAGTACTCACATTTAAAGAATTTTTTCTTGCTTTTATCTTGGGGGTTGTTTTAGAGACTTCTAGACTAACTCTAGATTGGCCTCATAGAAAAAATGAGTTATTGTGGCTGGAGTCCATTAGATGAGCTCTCAGAGTCTATACTCCAATTTAGTTTCATCCAAAGGCATCTAGCACATATGTGCCAAAACCATCCCACAATGAGAAGCAAACAACAGTGAGTAGGGACAATTGGGACTGTCATTTTCAAATGCAATCCTTATTTGCACTGAAATATCAACATTGGCATGCACTATAAAGGAGAGGAAAGATAACTTAAACTCATAAATTATGCCTTCTGTATTATTCTCAAAGAAAAAGAATGAGCCCTAGAAAAAGCACCCAGTTTTCACAACTCCCACAGCGAGGACAGATTAATGCACCTACAGCTGAGAAAGCTTCAAAACACAGTTTTGGAAATGGTTCCAAGGCAGTGCATATGAATCCAGACATTACATATAGTCCTTTATGACTCAGACCCTGGTATGATGCTTAGTCATGAGTCCTGTGCTTGGAGATGACTGAAAACATTTTGTATCCAGAAGCATCCAAATACCAAATTAATCCAATTTGTACCACCCAAAAGAATAATTTTCATTCAACAATTGTGAGAAACATGAACTGAGTTTTGTTTTAAATCAATAGTGAAGACTCTTCTGTACAATATTATAAATTGCAAAATTGAAAGAAGTGTAAAATGACACAAAATGATGATTATAAAGAAAAGTAATATTATTTAAAAGTTTTATGAAGCAAAGGAAAATGTTCTTTAAGTTTCTTGTGCTGCCCTAAGCCTTATCCTCCTTGCGGGTAGGCTCATGATCAAGGCCATGAAAACAGGAAAGGTCATAATTTCCAAACCTGGTGAAACCTGGTGATTTACATTGGAAGCACTAACAACTCCAGAAAACTGCTGTAGGAGGAGGGAAGGGTATTCTGGTTTGTACCCTGCCATACCCCAGTATGATACCATCCCTTTCAGCAGATGAATTACAGTAATTTCACGATTACAAGCCGCACCATTTTGACCAAAATTTAGCTCACAACCCAGAAGTGCAGCATACACTCCGGAGTGGCTAATATATTAACAAGTTTAGGAAATTTCCAAACCCAGAAGTCAGAGCCTGCAAGCGCGGCCCTGCTGCCCGCCCCCGACAAGCGCAGCGGCGCTGCCCAGCCCCGATAAGCGCAGCAGCGTCGCTCGCCCCCCGCAAGTGCAGCGGTGCTGCCCAGCCCCAACAAGCGCGGTGGCAGTGGCGGCCGGGCACGCTGCTCTCCCGCTTCCTGGCAGCTGTGGCGAGCGGGGCCGGAGCCGCTCCCTGGCGGCCGCCCCGAGCAGGGCCGAACCAGTAAACCCTGCCTCCCGCGGTTCTGTTATTATTTGGCAACTTTGTTGCACGCGGGTCCTCGCTGCGAACGACAGAGCAGCTTATAATTGGGTGCAGCTTGTGTATGAACAAAGAACGAAATGTTTGCCAACACCTGGCGATGTGCCTTATAGTCAGTGCGGCTTGTAATCGTGAAATTACTGTACATCCCATCAGGACCTCAGTGGACATGTCTACATTGTGCTTAGCTCCTTGACAATCTCCCAGGCAGAGGTCATCTGGCTAACTTCCTCTCTAATTTTCCTTTGAAGGAAATTAGCTAGTTCTGTTCACATCAAAGCATGAGGGCAGCTCTTTGGATCACTCACTAGCAACTCTTCCTAAAAGACAGCATGAACCAGCCCACACGCTTTGGGTCCTGCTCATTGTAGTCCTCCAACACCATTGTAATAAACCCACATACCTTTCTGTCATACCCCACAAACTGCAGCACATACCTTAAGTTTCATGTAATAGAAGATTCATACATCTAGAAGACTGAAACACAACCCACACGTCACACTTAAACACATAAAAAACAGCAGCTTGTAAGGCCACCCTCTGAAGCTCAGAAAACTCACAGACTGTGAACGTGACCAGTCTGTTTCAGAGGACAGTAGGTTGTAAAACATAGATGTTACCATCCTGCACCAGACGGTCTGTGGGCCAGGCATCACAGTCTGCAGACACATTTAACAGCATGAATGTACTGGATGAATTTTAGTTTCTTTACAGGAAACTCCTGGATGCCTGAGAAGCTGAGGAGAGCTTGATAGACTATGCCCTTCTTGGAAAAGCATTTGGGGTTATATCACCAAGTGCACCAATGCAATGAACAGACAATGGAGTCACTTCCAAAAATGGTAGCACAGCTTCCCAGAGAAGTGAGAGAAATTGTCAATGGACTACCTCTGCAGCCCCTTGACCTGGAAGTCTATAAAGAGGAATTCCTATGTAGGTCTCCTACAGAGAGGTGATATGTCGAAGTCTCACAAGTCAAGCAAGATGGCAGGACAGTGATCCCGGTGCCAGGTGGCTATAAATTTTCACCTGTGGTACCAGGGTACCAGCCTGTGAATACAAGCTGAGAAATACTGCGTTTCCATGGCACATAAGAAGCTTGCACCCATCAACTTCAAGTGGCACCTTTTGTGTGACCTTTTCAATGTTTCAACTTCAACAGAATAAATGGTCTAGTAAAGAGACTAAATCAAATATTTATGTTCATATTCCCACTGAGGACTAATCTACATTAAAACCATTATAATTAACAATAAAATTTTAATCCTAAGTGAGTGTAACTTCGTTTAAACTTCCTTGAGTAAGGATCTACTCTAAGCTACACTGCCATGCACTTTTATGGATTACAAGTGGCAGATGCCGTGAAAATAAGAGTGATTTTTGGCAAGAAAGGAAATCAAACTATGTTTAAAATATATAAAGCAATACATTTTATCCTAGTAAGAAACCTTAATTACTCTATCATATTACCAGAAGGGATTTCATTAATGTCTCTGAAACAAATCATATCAGTCATCTGAAAAAAGTGTTCATGATCAATCTAAAATGGAAATGAACCAAGCCATAACTTCTCAGGATTCCTCATAACAACTCAAAGAATACGAGCTGTGAGTAACACGTGAACTGTGAGCTTGACATACAGCCTGTTACTTTGAAAGTGTCTGAAATTCAGTAGACATTGATTCAAGTGCACTTTTAAAAAGCTGTTTGCAGCTTCCTGCTGAAGAAGCAAAAATTCAGTTGCCAAGATGAAAAGTCAAGGGAGGGCCAAATGAAAAAAGCACAAGAAAAACTTTTGTTACAAAACCTTTAAAATCAAATATTGCTGTTCACTACAACATTAAGGCTTGATGTAGCCAATATATGTAGACTTGTTTAACTTTACCAGCATGAACTTGCAATCAGTTAAGCAGATTCCCTGTGGCAATCTGTGAGTGAGCTTTACTCGGTGGAGGACTAACTTGAGTCTCTCTCCTTTAGTATCAATTTTAATGAAGTGTGTAAGACCTTAATAGTTTTGGGACCTCTAATCCTCAGTCAAATTTGGTTAAAATTGGCTGGCAGTTCAGAAATTATTAGAGGAGTGTTAGATGAGCACATGAATGGACTAAGGAACAAAAGAGCACTAAAATCAAGTAATTTCTTTCCTTACAGAGTTTAAAAGAAAAAGGGCACATTGAAAATAGGCTGTGAATCAAGGAAAAAGTCCATACTGATGTTCCCCTTCGACTGGCAAGAGTTTTCCAAAGATGATGGTGATGTCATCCTCTGAAACTTTCAATCTTAATTTTTCAAAATTTTTGTGAATAAATAATAAATTACCCTGTAGTAACAGTGTATTTTTACAGTGAATAATTAAGTATTTTCAGTATAATTGATAAATTATATACAAAAATGATTCTTTGTCATACCTCTCTTCAGGTAAGCAAATATATACACATGTAACATACAGAAATTTACAAAGGTATGAAACTGTTTTTACATTTAAATCTTCTTCACTAAGTCTTCTTAAGATATGAAAAAAATATCACTAAATCAGAAAGGAAATCCATAAAGCATTAAAAATGACACTATGTATACTAGACTAAAAATCTGTCACAGTTGGGCTATATATTAAACCATCACTTCAGAGAAGGACAATGAAAATAATTGGATTTACTTGGTATTTGTGTCTGAATTACTCATCCTCAAATTTAGCCTGGGTGTCTGGTTCTATGCCCTTTGTCATTAATCATTCTGAGGAAAAACAATCTTAACTATCTCCTCGAAGTACATGAATAGTTTTATTGAAAAAAAAATGCACCCTGACAATTGTAGCAATCTCTTAACTTGTACAGCTATATTCCTGTATTTGTTGTATCCACATTTACAAAATAAACCTCAGGCAGTTTACTTAGTCTGTCTGTCAGTATTTAATAACCTAATTTTTCTTATGAAAAACCCAGTTCAAATAAGTTTCTCCTTGGCATCCATATTGTTAAACATAAACTCTGCAGAAATACCTCACCTAAGAATAGGAGCTGTATTTTACTTCACAGACCTACAGCAGTCTTCAACTGATCTGAGCCTCACAGCACTCACTGACATATGGTGATGAGATTTGGTAAAGTAAATGCAACATTCATTATAGGGTCACTGGCTGGAAGGTGGTGTTAAGATTCTGGGATCAAAAAAGCTAAAGTATGATCACGTAGTTTATTGCAAAAAGACTCAGAAACATGCACTGGTATGCACACCCATAGAGCTATACATACTGCTTACATTCAGCAAATATTATCTCTCTTTAAAAAGAAAGGCAAAAAAAAGCTCTTGAATGTCATATTCACACCTCAGTTCTGATTTTCATCATTTTATTTTTATATTAAGCTTTTTATTAACAGCAAGAGCAAAAAGAGAAAGCGGGGAATAATACAGTAAAATAAAGGAAATCCCAGCCAACAGCTCACTGGTAAACAAGTGAGAACATCTGCATTTTCAGCAAATTGCTAGATTGCAGCACAAGGAAGTGAGATTTCCATGTGCTCACCTTAGTAGTAGCTACAGGTAGGACAGGTACTATTGCTTTCCTCAAATTAATGGAGTAGCTAAAAGATCAAATTTAAAAGTCTAAAATAGCTTTCAAATTCTTATCAGAAGTTAGCAGATAAAAAAGTTTCTCTTTTGAAATGTGAGCATTCTATTGAGGTCCTACAGAAAGTCAATGGACATCATACGTTTTCAGCATCTTTAAAAAGAATTGGAAATTTAATTATAAGCCAAGCACAGACCCACAATGCAAGTCAAGTCAGTGGCAGCCTCCAGCCTTCAAACCTTCCCATTGATGGCAACGTGGTCAAGGTTTTGGCAGCAGTTTAAAAGAGGCTTCATGTGTTATTGGAGCCATATCTTTCTGGGTTGAGCCAGCTCTGAATTCCAAACAGTTGGTTTGATTTTAAGGCTTTTCAGAAAGCTGTGAGCAAACACAGAAACTGTCACTGAGAAGGTGACAGACAGGCTCCACCCAAGCCCCCTGTGCAGGTGCACTTCTGCCATGTCTGCCTGCCCAGGCCAGGCACCAGGGCCAACGTGCTCTTGTACAGACTGCAAGTGATTTCCTTCTCTCCTGGCAGCCCCTCACAAGAGCTATCAACTGATCAATGGACAGCAGAAGAAATCCTGCTTGTGAACCGTGCCAGACTTCTGATAACAATGTTTAACTAAAGAAAAGTTTAGGGAATATGGGGACTTAGTTACAGTATATTGTAATGAATCTTACAATCCATACTGCCTACAGGACCACTAAAAAGATTTCTTTTTCAGTGCAGATGACGAACATTCACTAGAGTTCACTATACACATTTGGCAGACTGAATTATGGGACTTGAAGTCTAAGACCCCAGAGAACTGCTTGGTTTTGCAACTCTTCCTTTAGGAACAACTCACAGCAGAATCACAGATTTTCCTCCTTCCAATTACAGTCAATAATCAACATCTGCAGTACCAAGCCATAAGGGATACATGGATGATTGCAGAAAAACTGGAATGATTATTGATGCCTCCTTTGAACAATACAATGTAAAATGAAATCTAGATGAAAAAATGGGGGAAATGAGATTATTTTACTTGCAAACAGAATTAAATGCTGCCATTTCAGCCACATATTCCACATGTCTTTAGAAACCCAGATATGATTAAAACAATTTTTACATACATTCTTTGCAGATCAGTGAATTAAATTATTCAACCTACTAATTATTTGGTTACCATTTGTGACATGAATAATTAAAAAACTAAGCTCCTAAGAACTACTTCCTCCAGTTTAAAGGCAAAATTCTGATTGGCATGCAGGAAGATCTGACAGATTAGTCAATGAGGGCAGCTAATCAGTCACTTGACTTTTTGTCCTACTGAAAAAAATCCCAAAGTTACAGCTAAAGTTGCTTTAACATGAATACACCTGTAGCGGATTTTTTCTCCTCCTTTCTCAATGGTGTTATCAGAAAAGGCATGTCTAAAAATCCCTCTCTCTTTTGAGAGAACTTAGACTTATGGTGTCAAACTCAGACAGCTGTGACACATTAAACAGGCTTTCAGAGATGGCACTACCTCCCAAGCTTGGGTCCTGAGGTTTCATTGAAATTCAGTCATTTGGTGTTCTTTTGCTGCTAAAACCCATCATCATGATTGTGCCAACTACCTTATTAATGGTCAAGGTGTTTAGAAAACTTAAAACTCAGAAAGAATGGATGAAACCTGATCCAACTGCCCTTCCATATTTCCACAGGTAAATTGTACCTACATTGTACTTGAAGCACACAAGAGAAATTTTACGATTTGCCCTGAGTTCAAAGTCACATTCCTACAATCACTGAGGAGAGAGTAGGTTTGAATTTGGCTTTAGAAAAGATTATTCCAGGATATATACTGGCCTGAAAAAAGAAATGTGCCACCTTTAAATATGTGTGACAAATGAAGACAAAGGGCTTTTAAAACTAGAGGAAAAAATAAATCTGAAAGATGCTTCTTTCTACTATTATGCTTCAGGATGGTTCTGTAAGATACCTGCTCTAAGCCTGGTGATAAACAGCTGGAATTCTCTAGAAGACAAGATTATAATCTCCCTGATGCTCCTACTATCTAGATCTGCTGCATTGCTCCTGAGCTCTAAAATGTTTTCTGCAATACTGGCAAGTGCTTCCTATACAAAATATTTCTTTTATTCTACAAGGACAACTGTGAATTTCTAAATCAGTAGTTTGGATTGTTATAATCCAATATTGTCTGTATTTGTCACACTGCATTTCTATTTGATATGTTTGCTTTCAGTGGCAAAATCAAATCTAAGGGACATTAAAGAAAAACTTCATCAATCAATCAAATGATGAAAAAAGTATGGTCAAAAAATTACACTTCTAGCATGATCAGAGCAAAAAGGTATTTCCTGTTTTAATTTCCTTTGGCACTCCTTTCTCTCAATTTAAGAGACAATTCCTTTTTTTACATGACTTGAAATACATCGGGATCATTTTAATCCTTAATTAACATATCCTGAAGTCAGCTATTCCTTGTTTGCAACAGATACAAAGATCTGCAGAAACAGGACTTTCCTTTGTATAATTTTCTTTGTCAATGAAAAGTATTACACTTGAGCCCATGGATTTAAATGTGCATTAATCTGTCTTGTTCACACTAGCTCAGTGAGTAGTTCCATTACAAATAATGAGGCAGATAATATATTGATCCTGATCCTACAATTCTCTTTTAATTTCAGCATAACTAATGCAAATAGGATGACATATGAGCTACGAGCAGTGAAATCAAAATACATATACACTGAATTGTATTCCAAGCTACTTTGATGATTAAAACCTGGAAAAGTGAATTTTATTTTAGTTAGTTGAGAAGACTTGTTGTTTATAAGGTAGTCTATTGAATCATCCCTTATTATGAAGGCTGCTTGCAAGTCTTAGAAGTACATTGACCTGTGGAGGGACAGAATAACTATTAACACACATGTAAATATGAAGATACTTTGTAAGACATCCTATGGGTTTTATAGGCTGCCAACTAAGGTGTATTGTAAACTCTGGAATCTCACTATCTGCAAAGTGTTCTGCTTTGGGCAGTTTCACATGAGTTTCTGTTCTCAAGCAGGCAGCCAGTCTATTGGCTTTTCTATGAAAATCAGATATTGCTTCCATTTATGTCAACATTTATGTCAATCAGCTCAAACATTTTCATGAAGAGATATAATTAAATATTGTACCTACATAAACAGTCCAATGTTTCAAAATCTATACTCTTTTATCCTTAGGCAGGACAAAGCAACATTTTGATGAAAAGAAATTTTAATGTCCAGAACAACAATAGCTATAGCCAGAGTTTTTATCCAAGCTCAGAGTTTACAGCCACTGAGTGCATTTTCATTTATTTGCAGTAACAGCTGTGATTTCTACACATATTTTGCCAATCGGAGGACAAGCATTTTCCTCTGAGTAACTAATCATGCCTCCAAGGGCCTGTGTTAGCAACAGACATACTTTTAAGGGAATAGAAAACCTTGACCTAAACCCAAAAGAGCAAGGCCCTTGGGGTCATGATTTCAAGCAGCACTGCCCATACCTTTCCCCTCAGTCATGTATTAGATCATTACTTCACCACTGTGGGAAAAGAAGTATGAACAAGTTCACTTCTACTTTCATATTTCTCATGAGTTCAGCAGTTCCTAAAGTCTGATACATAGAAAGGTCTTGTTGCAGACTGATTATAGGTTGGTTGCCAGAAAGACCAAGTAAGGTATTTTAAGCTTCAACCATATGGATGTGCCTTGTCTCTTCAAATGATGTATTTTTCCCCAAAGATTTTCAACATTTTAAAGTTCTACTATTTAGATTTTTTTAAATAATTTCAGATAAATTTAGGATGACTGAGACTCGGCACAGAAGTTCACAAAACTGACAGTAATTTTCCAACAGTGCTATGTTCTTGGATGTTACATTTCTTTACCTTGTGTGGCTATATATTCACAGAATGGATAAGGCTGGAAGGGAACCCAGCGAGTCATTTGGTACAACCTCCCTGCTCAAGCAGGTCATCTAACAGTGCATGGCACAGGATTATATCCAGATGGTTCTTGAGGGAGAATCCACAATATCTCTGTTGGAGAGACGAAAATCTATTTTAGTATGTAGTCACCTGGACAATAAAGTTCTTTCTCATGTTCAGGTGGAACTTCCTGTACATCATTTTCTACCCATTGCCTCTTGTCCTGTTGCTTGGCTCCACTAGGAAGAACCTGGATCTGTCCTTGGACATCCTCCCTTTAGATACTTGTAGACATCTATGATGTCCCCTCTCAGTCACCTCTTCTCAAAGCTGAATGGGCCCTATATTAAAGCCTTTCCTTGTAAGAGCTCCAGATTCTTAATCATCTTTGTAGCCCTCAGCTGGACCAGCTCCAGGAGTTCCATGTCTCTGCTGTAATAAGAAGCTCAGAACTGGACACAATATTCCAAATGTAGCCTCACTAGGGCTGAGTAGAGGAGCACATTTTCAACTGTAAATATATTAGATAATAATTATTAATAAGTGTTTAAGGTTTGTTGCACTTGATTAGCTGCAATCAAATATTTCTTGAGAAGGAAAAGCTGATTTTGTCTTAGTGTCTCAGCGTTGAACATCAACAGCCCCTCCTGCCCCTTAACACACACATTTTTTGCAATCATGTCTTCAAGTCCTGCCTATCTACTTGTCTTTGTTTTCGCTTAGACAAGAGACTCTTGTATTGCTCTAGATTTTTGCCATTTGTTACATACCTGATGATCTGATGCAGCTCTACTTGGCTACCAGGAAATCCTGCTGAAAATCAAGTCTCTCATTCTCTGGCAGATGAACAAGTAAGTTCACAGAGTGTCTCCAGTTCCTGGAATTACTGCAGAAGATTTTCCCTTCTGGTATCTCTACCCCTTTTAGACTGATTTGACCTGCAGGTTACAAAGGCATGAACAGGAGTCCCTGTGGCATGACAGCAGAAGCCTTGCTTCTTAGTGAGCCAGGTTAAAAACTGACTCACACGTGATCTCAGAAATTGCTGTAGTAATTGTAGTATCATCTAAAGGCTGTTTCATGCATGAAAAGCAGTCCATCTGGGCATTTTCACTACGATCATGCTCATAAGAGGCAAAAGAGGTAGTTCTAACAATCCTATCTTAGTATCTTACTGTTTCCACTTTTTCAAATTCTCTAAAGCTAGCAAAGCCCAACTCAAAAGATTCCACAATGGGCTGCCAGTTTCAAGCTCCATCAAGAAATAATCCTCTTTCAAGTCTCACCTATACATACCTGAAAGAAAAATGTGATTAATTATACAAGACCTTCAGCCCTTGTACAGTGCAACTGAAATTGGAAAATTGGGAATTTCTCCAAAAATAGAAAAATGTCCTGAAAACATTCTAAATTTTAGGTAGAAAAATTGAAATTTAAAATACTGTAATTAAACTTACAGCATAATTAAAAGCGGTCCTTAAAATAAAGTCCTAAATTTCTCTAAAGAAAAATATATATTAAGTGTATGATGGCATTCACCAAATGAATTTCTTCAAAATGTGTGACCTGAGTAAAATGTTAGGAAAAAACTGGAGTTTTTACTATCTCACAGCAACTTCAAGAGCACCCAAACAGCACAGGATCACTGCCACATCTGTACATTCTTTAGCAATGACATTGTTAAGGAGGTGCATGTCCAACTCCATTTCGGTCCCTGAGAAGTCTTCCAAAAGAGCTGAGCACTGTTTCATATGAATTCTATTTATTTCCCTTACAGGCTGATTTGCATTTTATTGCCCAAGTTAAATATCAAAACTCCTAAGAGGCACAAAATTTCCTAGAACCTATGCCCTGCCCTCCCTTCATTCCCCAAAAGCAATCCTGAGTAGAAGCATACAACTGTAATAAACTAGATTTTGGCAAGTTTTGACCAATTAAATTTTATCTATTAAAGTAAAACAAGTCTCTTTGATCAGAACTGAAGCTTGGAAATGTTGGGAATCTAGCTCCTAAAAAGTCTAGTACAGAAACACCAACAGAGATTTGTAATAACTGCTTATTTATTGCACATCACAAGTTTTTCTTGGAGGAACATAGAGGACAAGAATTTTCAAGTCAGTTATATTTTTACTCAAATATCACCAAGCCTCGGGGATAATCTCTACCTGATGAGCAATACATGATGCAACACATGCACTTCAGGAATGGCCATCGATTAACAGAGACCCTCCCATCCCACCTACTGCTGCATTTGGTATCAAGACAAAACAGGGTGTTGGCAAAGGCAGAAGTTCAATAGAAATCATTGCCCCTCTAGAGAGCAGAACAAGCTAGAAACAAATGCATAGGCACTGGTCATCCACAGCAGCGAATATATGTTATAGAGAACACCTGCATTTAGCAGATTTCTTCCCATGCATGAACACAAAAATCTTCCAAATCCTTCCCCTACTTGTTCTGTTTGTTCAGGGAGCTCACCATTCTCTTAGTATACAAAACATAAACCTAGAGCTCTGTTTACATACTATCACAAAGAAGTTTACCATTAAGACTAATACCTTAATGAATAAACCCTGCACAGTATAATTACAAAAAGAAAACAGTGAGCATCATTTGCTCTCCTATGTAACTACACATGCATGAAGCCTATTCTCCTACACGACGGCTGCTAGGACAATTATGCTTTCCTGAAAGCATATGCTGTTGCTTTCAGATGAAGATGTGCTCATATCATTTGAAGGGTAATGTAAAAGAATACTATTGCTGTGCTTCCTAACCAAATCTGCCTAAACTGTGATGCATCACTGACAAGATTTCCCTCCATTTCTCTAGGGATACATGTTCAATATCTTGGGAACACACTGCATAAGCAATGGTTCCTTTCAATATCCATATACAAGACTATATCTCACAGTTTTCACTATCTGGTTAGTTCCAAGAGTACAGTAATTTCACGATTATAAGCCGGACCATTTTGACCAAAATTTTGGTCTGAACCCAAAGTGCGGCTTATAATCAGGTGCGGCTTATATATGGACAAAGAACAAAAAGTTGCTGTTTTACTTTGGAGGACAGGTGTCTGCTGAGAAAGGCAGGAGCTTCTCTTTGAAATGGAGAATGTAAACCCCCTCCCTCCAAATTATTATAATTTGGAAATCAAGGGGCTTTCAGGCAAAAATATGGAGATTAGGAATAACAGTTCTTTTCTAGGGAAATCAAAATAGAAATGCAGTACTACAAAGAAACAAACTCCAAACCCTGAAAAAGTCAGAACACAACCTGACACCCCGTCAGGCAGGGTGTTGGTAGCAGTCCCATTAAATGGTGGTTGCAGTCCCCTTGCAGTGACAGATGTGGCTCAGTTGGAGCAGTGCTCCTGTAGAAGGTGCAGTTTCCCTCTGGAGGTCCAGTGGTGATGTGGAAAAATCCGGTTTTCCTCTGGAGTCCAGTGGAGAAAGGGGCTCCCTTAGTGTCCCAACACCTCTGTTTTTATCTTGGTAAGAAATGTTGGGCTCTTCCCCCTGGTTGGAGCAACTTCCAATGGGATGCAGTAATTTTATCAGTCCCACAGTGGGACTCAATGGGCCATTAGCAGAAAATGACTCTCTGGGGGAAGGATGGGTTGTGAAAAGATAAAGAACAATGCCCTGCCTGGTTTCTATGGATGGCCCATTAGCAGATTATCTGCCATTGAAATAAGGATCACTGTCCCCACCCTCAACAGATGGTGATAGAACAGATACCTTTTATTACTGTGTATTGTAATGTGCGGTTTATAATCAGGTGCGGCTTATGTATGGACAAAGAACCAAAAAGTTGCTGAAACCCAGAAGTGCGGCTTATACTCAGTGCGGCTTATAATCGTGAAATTACTGTAATTTCAGGAAATTTCTAGGCTGTTCCATACAAGTAAGCTTTTCTAAAATTCTCTTTGGGAATAAACTCTAGAAACAGATGGATCACTGGAGCCCAGAAGGAAACAGATTATTAACGAAGTCAGCATTTGCATACTTGTTCTTCCTTAGAACTTTTTGTTTAAAACTGGTGACTTGTTGGTAAAAAAATAACATCATCCATTTTGGTCTTCTGAGCAGCCTCTTAGTTATATCTGGGGTATCCAACTATGATTATCTAATACCTTTATTCTTACCTTCATGATGTTTCCAGAGCTTGTGGTACTGATACAATGCTCTGCCTTATTTGATTATATAAAGAATTAAATTTCACATCACCTTCCTGTCCATGTAAGAACACCAAAATTATTATTGAATAAAAATGTGTCACATCCTTTTTTTCTGGAAAAAAAAAAGCTGCCTTCAGAGATTCAGTGAGTAGGCTATTGAAGAAAATTGTGGCAAGACAGAGAAGCCAGTGATGTATCAAAAGACTTATTAATTCCAGTTCCCTTGGGAACTGTACCATGTTTTACTTGACATTACATAAGATTGATAGGTGTGAATTATACTCTGCTGGAGGTGAATACCAAAGCATATTAAAAAGTAGTACCATTTCAATTGGATTTCCCATGTCCTGCCCACTGAATCCAGTTTTCTACCATTTCACATATAACATTTATCAAAACTTTTCAGCACTGAAAAAAATAAGAATGAAAAATATTAACAGGAAACTGGACTGGCCAATATTTGGAGACCAGATCCTTCATTCTTGAATATTTCTAAAAGACTGAGACAAGAAGTGATTTTTTAAAATAGAAATATTTATTTATCTTATTTGACTTAAACTTATTCTTTCTATAACCACAGCAAATTCATATTTACATCTGATGTAACTATGGATCAAAATTTACACGCAAATATTTGCTTGAACATAATTGCACTTGCAAGCATTCTTTCCCACTAACAGACAAACTTTAATCTCAATCTATTCTGACACAAACCATTGATGTACAGCTAAACAACTTGGCAGGCAGGAAAAGAAATATTTCAACAATTCTTCAAGTTATTGTTGTCTCAGCACAAAAACGCCCATACTTTATGAAAAATACTACCAATCTCTAGGATATATAAAACAAATTGGTTTTAATGCAGCAGTTTTGGTTCATATTAAAAGCATGTGGAGATTAATTTCTTTCTTTTTGAAGGTAAAATGAGTTAACTCTGCCAACACTTACAGAAAAAGTTCTAATGCTCTTAAGCACTCCATAAAAACCCCCAGGCCACAAGTTCTCTTTTAGTGACAATATAGGTATCATGAAAAACACTAAACACATAATAATTAAAATTTATGTATTAGATTATTTTTTGCGAACTATAAGGTATAAGCAAGAAATTTAATTTCTACTCTCATTCTAAATATGTCATTTTCATAAACTGACATTATTTTTAGGATACAATCATCCAGTTTGATCTGATATTAGAAGCAAAGTGTCAATAAATAGATGTATTTTTATACTGTTTTGCAAATGAATATTGAATAGAATACTGCCACCTTTTGGCTATGATCTGGCCTTAAAAATGCAACTTCTTTGTAAAATTTCTAAAAACATTTGACATACAATGATTGTTCTGAAGAAATTAGTCTGTCAATAGGCTAATGTTATGCTTATCATTAACATATTGTTGATGTAAGAGTAAAACTTTTCATACTGAACTGCACAGCATTATCCTATTATTTCAGGATAATGAGCAAGCATTTTCACAAGGGCTTTTGTCTTTAGCAGAAAAGATGCATCCATAGCTTTGACAGCAAGCTAATGGAATTACTACTTTACAATCACAGCAATTCTTCTACTGCTTAGAGTTAAATAATAATACTTCAGTGCAATTCATATACTCAACTTCATACATATTGAATCACAGACTGATTCTCAGAAAATTCTTACTGATGAATTGAGTCTAATCATAACCTATAAGCATTTAAAAATGTTTATATGGTGAAAAGTTAAAGACTTGTAAGATTTCAGTAATCTCTGAAAGAAGGACTCACAAGTATCTTGCCATGAACAAATGCTGCTACTAGAACAGGCAGTGTAGAATTGGGATTTGGGGTTAATCCCTAGCAAGTGTTCCAAGTCATTGCAGAGAGATTCTCCCAACTGTGGGCTAATCAAGTTTCAATTTAATTCATTGATGCTGAATAAATTAAATAAGAGGATTTGATCCATCTTTAGGGAAGATTTTTCTGATTTAAAAAAATCAGGAAAATAAGTACTCTCTTTTTTGCTTCAGTATTTGTTTTATCAGTTGGGGTGTCTGGTTACCAAGGTGCACAGAAGGACTATCACTTCTCTACATGCTACTTTAAATCAGATCCTATAAGCCTACAACATGTTTGCTATGAATTCAGCTATCTCAACTCTCCAGTTTTGCACTGACAGAAAAAATAACTATTAATGATGAAAAATACAAAATCCCCACTAGACTGCTCTAATTAAAAGGCAAAAGGTTCTTACCCAGCTCCCTATAAAATGCCAATGCTATTGTTAAGTGTAATACAATTTTCATTTGCAAGCATTTTCATACCATTATGCTTTAGAGAACATGTTAAAAAGCAACAACTACAAATAATTTTGCTACTATAAAGGCAGAGTTCTTGTACCATTTTTCCTACTATTGTAAATACTTCGTATGTTGAAACTTTGTTAAATCCTATCAGAATTAAGAATTCACTAAACTGGAACCTTAATTTCCATCAACAAGCATAAACACTTGAAACTATCCTGACAACATATTGGAATTTCAAGGTACTATTCACACCTAGAGAATCAAAACCAGCAAGATTCCTATACTTTCAGCCAGTAATGCAGTAGCTTCCCCTTTTAAATCAATTCTATTTAAAAGACCTGCATTTTCCCAAGCATTGGCTATTGGCACAGAGAGTTTTAAAAGAGAGACCAAAACTGTGCAGGCTTAGCTGGAACTTTTTATACAGAAAATTTCTTCTTCAGAATCAAGCAAGTGTACAAGCAAGTGTTGAGACACTTTCTTCCCCACCTATCCTATTCCAAACTTTTTTTACTAAGATAATCTGAAAAGGACAACTAGGAATATTTAGAAAATGCCTGGTTTTTGGAAATGAAGTTTAAAGTTGCATTTAACTTTGACAAATAGCCCTCACTAACCTTTAAAAATTTGCCTGTAGGGATAAAATGACAAATTACTCTCACAATGGGACTTATTAGACTTTTAGAATATTGCTCTAACAGGGCCCTTCAGGAAATACTGTTTCAGATTGTATCAGCACTTCCATTTTTCAGGGCCTAATAACCCAGTTTGAAAAAAATAACCAACCAAAAGAAGCAAAACAAAAAACCACACACACACTTCCCTGGGGGAATGAAACTTAATACATGACGTCATGAATGAACATTGCTTCAAAATTTAAAACATGAGTTTCACAACATTCTGTGCCTGTATGCAGCTCATGATGCTCATGATATTTCGGAAATGAGAATATTGCAAAAGATTAGCATAAGCAACAGAAATGTTTTTCAGTATTTTGGGAGGGCAAGAAAAATTTGACCTCTTAAAACGTCTTAAGGTGATTTAACACAGTGGTGAAAATGCTGTGCTGCTGCAGGCAGTATTAGCTGTTACACTTGTGCTCTGGTCCAAATCCTGTATCTGTTTCAGATCCTTTAAAAAACACTGAAGTCGCAGACAAATCGTACTGCCTTCAAAAAGTTTGGATCAAACTCCTTAAGATTATATCATGCCACAGACAACCCGACTATGGGATATACCAGACATTTAGAAATACCAGTCTTGTTAGGTAAGGAGGGAGTAATTACTGAGATCTAAGACATTACAGTCTGTTGACTGCAAGCAGTAATAAACATTGTAGAGATCGACATTTGTATTAGAAGTTCAGTAGTGAGAAAGGAAAGTCAGCTTCTGCTTCACCTTCCTGGCTGAGGCTGCATTCAGAGTGGGGATTCTGAGCAAGCTCACAGAGGCAATCACAGTAGCTATTGTTCTCAGATGAAAGAGAAGCTCACAGCCACAGGGTCATCAGTTGAGAGAAGTGCCTAAACCATTTCTCCTTCCAATGCATTTTCCTGAAGCAGCTATGTTTATTACATATGCGCTAAAAATGTACGTGGTGGACTCAGTAAAGGGATGTTAATAGTAAGTTAGTATCTTTATTTCAGATACACCTTCAGTAGTAACAATTGCATCTTCCCTTTTTAAATTACTCTTTTATTATAAAAATTTTTGAGGTGCTCTTAAAACACTATTCACCGAGAGTTCAAACTGTCACGGCCATACAGTATGATTGATAAACAGTGAGAATAGAAGAGTTGGAAAATACAAGAGAGCCTGTCTCTCAAACACCATAACATGGAGCTGGCAACAAATTTACAAAGGATGCCTCAAAAAAGAATTTTAAGAAATAAAAAAAAATCCAAACCAAACTTTGCCTGCTCTTTGCTTTCTATATTTTACACCCTTCAGATAGGAATACCGATATGTGTTCTGCTTTGAAAGCACTGAGCTCACCTCACATTTTGTAATGCAGCAATCTCTTTACTATGGCCCCTTCTTGACTCTTTGAACATGTCCAGACTAATCTGCAAGCTTTGTGGTGACTTTCAGTCCCAACCTCCATATATCCAGACTCTATGGGTAAACCTGGATTTTCTACCAAGAATGAAGTGTACCTCCTGATATGGAAAAAAAAGATGACAGGGTGCATAAGCAGTACAGAGCTTTTCATGAGCACAATTTGCTTCCTTTTTTGCCCATGAGCTACTCACCTATCTTTAATACTTTAACTCATGTCCTGGTATATGACTTGTTCCAGCAAATGTTTTAGTTGCTGTTTCTCTCATTCATTTTTATCCCTATTTGGATCTGCTGTGCCGTCTCCCACATTGTACCCTACCAAAATTGTCCTTAGCTTATTTCTTTGAGCTGTCTTTGTGTAATTTATTATCTCCATATGATCGTCTAGTAATATTCTTACACAACTTTATCTCATGTATCAATCATCCATTCTGTGTATTGTCCCACAATTATCACAATGAATGTAGGCTACTGCAGCTGTGGAAGAACAATGCCTTCAAAGACAGCTCTTGAACAAAAGGAGAGAAATGAACATCTTCACCACAACCCCCGCCCCCGTGAGAAATTGTGCTTTCCACTGTCTTAGACTCATTACCGACTGGAGGCCCCTACAACAATTAAGTGCTCCAAGAGACCAGAGTGAGGTCAGATCTCTTCCTCTTTTCCTGGTCCTGCCACCAAGCTATTGTGCTAGCTCTCAGTAAGTCTTTATCATCTCCCTGCTTCAATTTTCCTCCTCAACAAATGCGCCTAAAATGTTATCCCTCCTGGAGAAGTTAATTTGAGATGAGTACAGGGAACACTGTAAGATTGGAATGTTTTTCTTGTGGTTAGCATGGTGACGCAGTCCACTTCCCATGGACAAAGCCCGAGAATAGGCAGGGTTTCTTTTTGTATTTTCAGGCATCTTTGGTGCATTACTGTTGCAGGACAGAAAAAAAAGATAATAAATAGCAAGGAGGTGATAAATGTGTCCATACCTGTGTGAATATCTGAAACTGAACTTTATAACCTCAGGAAGACTGTTAGTTTCCACTGGCAATGAGTACAGTCTGGATATAAATTTGGATAACATTGTGACTGAACAGCAGCACATCCCAATTCCTCCAATTAATAAAGAGACAGAACCCCCAATTAGGAGGTTGATCATGCATTGTTTCTACACAGACTACTTGAGAAAATGGAGACTAGGGGCCTCAAAGAAGGCTTTCCTGGAAAAAAAAAAAAGGCTATGGAAAAAAAAAGAGGCCTGGAAAGAAGGCAGTGAAAATCTCAGCTGGAGGAAAGATCTCAGGGTCAGGGGGAAACAACTGCCAGGGGGTGCTCAAGGACCTTGGTCTGTAATGACAGGCCAGTAGCCACAAGCAGTGGCACACAAAGATCCAACACGGCTTTGGCTCCAGCATTCCTGGACCAGCCTTGACCTTCCTGCTGGGAAGGGAATCCAAAACCTACTAAATATAATGCTGGTGGTGAGCAGGTCCATGTGAGATAATCTAATAGAGAGAAAACCACTAATCTTGTTGGCTCTTGAATGAACCCAAGTAACCAGATCCACTATGGGCTGTGGGTTCCTCTGCTTCGACCATCACAGGATAGTATTCAGCAGCCTGTAGCAGAGTTCCATCCTTTCTCAACAAAGGACACTGATGCACAAGGCTGTGGATGTATTAGACTATTGTGAATCCAGCTTTTTTGTAGAATTTGCCATGGTGACTGTGACCATTATCATGACCTCATGAAGACAGGTACAGTAAGGTACAATCCTCACCCATGTGTGAAATATACGGCCTGTATTTATACAGCAGGCTCATCTGACCTCTCCAGATTGCCCCATTTTATATAGCCCAGAGTCTCCCACAGCAAAGGCACCTAGCACCACCTGCAAATATTCAGCACCACCCCTTTTCAAGCTACTCACTCCTGTGAAACTACCACAGGCAGGCAGGACATGGCTTCACAGCCCCTGTCCTGCCCTACAACAGACTTGGAGAATGGACATGGGGCTGTGATTTCTGACACCCCATCCTCCATGCTACCAGGACCAGTTTAGACTCCAATTAATTGTGAAGGCTGGCAGCAGACAACAATCCTGACAATTTATTCCTTCAATAAATGCAGGTAAATACGCACCTGCCAGGAAACATAAAGACTGCCTCCGGTTTTAATTGTAAGCTCTTCCTAAGTTACCTGAAATGAATGTCCAGACCATATGCTCAACACCCGCCCTGTCCACTTGCCTGGACAACAACCCTAAGTCTCTCTTCTCTTAAAATTCAGCTGCATGAGAACACTACCCCTGCAGATGAAACTACGTATTGGGCAACCTAAGCCAGGGTGTAGGGTGGGCTGGGTTTTTTTAAAAAAAAAGTCACTATTATAAGCCACACCATTTTGACCAAAATTTTGGTCTGAACCTGAAGTGTGGCTTATAATCAGGTGCGGCTTATATATGGACAAAGAACAAAAAGTTGCTTTTTTAGTCTGAAGGACAGGTGTCTGCTAAGAAAGGCAGGAGCTTCTCTTTGAAATGGAGAATGTAAACCCCTCCTTCCAAATTATTATAATTTTGAAATCAAGCAGCTCTCAGGCAAAGATATGGGAATTAGGAATAACAGTTCTTTTCTAGAGAAATTAAAATAGAAATACAGTACTACAAAGAAACAAACTCCAAACCTTGACAAAGTCAGAGTACAACCTGACACCCCGTCAGGCAGGGAACTGTTGGTAGCAGTCCCATTAAATGGTGGCTGCAGTCCCCTTGCAGTGACAGATGTGATTCAGTTGGAGCAGTGCTCCTGTACAAGGTGCAGTTTCCCTCCAGAGGTTCGGTGGTGATGTGGAGAAATCCGGTTTTCCTCTGGAGTCCAGTGGAGAAAGGGCTCCCTTAGTGTCCCAAAACCTCTGGCTGGAGCAACTTCCAATGGGATGCAGTAATTTTATCAGTCCCACAGTGGGACTCAATGGGCCATTAGCAGAAAATGACTCTCTGGAGGAAGGATGGGTTGTGAAAAGATAAAGAACAATGCCCTGCCTGGTTTCAATGGATGGCTCATTAGCAGAATATCTGCCGTTGAGATAAGGATCACTGCCCCCACCCTCAACAGCTGGTGATAGAATAGATACCGTTTATCCCACTCTGTATTGTAATCCAAGACAGTTGCCGACACCGAGACGTGCGGCTTATAATCAGGTGCGGCTTATAATCGTGAAATTACTGTACATAGAAGAATAGCAAGCAGAAGAGATACAGCTCCCTTCCACCTTTTTCTGATTCTGAACTGTTTTCTGATGTGAAGTTTCTGGCCAGATCTACCACCTGATTACAGAACATGTATGAAGCATTATACATCTCTCCTTTCCTTTTCCTCCCTGTTTCTCCCCCTAAACTCTTTAGACAGCTTACTTGAACATTAATGTACTATGGGATTGATCTATCTATTTGTGTTCCAGTTAGCAGGGCTTCTAAGAAGGTTGTGTTGTGCTTATATAAAGAGCTGTGGACATAGAGGGCAAGCAGGGCATATAGGAGTTAAATTTGGGTATTACTTTTGCACAGGTACTTCAGAATCCTGTACTTAGGAGTCAGATTTAGGGTTGTGAATGTTACACATTTGCAACCCTTATTACAGCAATATAGTATCCATAAATTGTCATAATTACTGAAAGGAAGATGATCAATAAGACAGTAATAAAAACTAATGCAGTAGTAAATAAAGCAGTAATAAAAAGTTTACAAAACAATAAAAGATGAAAACATAATGAAAATTAATTCCACAGAAACTGGCAAACTTCTGCAGGTCCTATCTCACATACATGAATGTGACAAAAAATTATTTTACTCTCCCTTACTCAGAAAAAGCTGAGAATATCTTACATTTCAAATGTACCCACTTGCTACATAAAGCTTAAAATTTACAACCCTTTTACCAAAGTCCTCATAAAAAAAAAAATCCTCTCAATTTTCCATGAATCAAAAACACTGAAACTTGGAGGTAAATGCCTTAAGCTAGTTTCAAGCCGCATTTCCTAAACAATAAAAAGGGAAGCAAATATTTAAATCCAAAAGCAGAAACTTCATCTGAAACAGAGGTAACAAAACTCATGCCTATGACCAGATTTATATAAACTTCAGATGGCTTACAAATGATTATTTTAAAAAGTCTAGTGATATATGTATCACCTTCAACTTAGATTTTCATGTACAATCATTCCATAACTGCTTAATATTTCATAATTGAACCTAAACTGATCCAACAGTCAAGGATAGAAAAAGAATATACAGTAAGCACTGCTTTCTACATTGACATGTAGAGTCCTTTTCAGATGTAAAGTTATCAGGACTCAAGGGAATGGACTGAAGTTGTGTCAAGAGAGGTTTAGCCTTGATATTAAATGAAGATTCTTCACCCAGAGGGTGGTTGGGCACTGCGACACTCCCCAGGGAAGTGGTCACTGCACCAGCATGACAGAGTTCAAGCAGCATGTGGACCGTACTCTTGGCACATGGTGTGACTCTTGGGTATGGTCCTGTGCAGGGCCAAGAGTTGGACTTGATGATCCTTGAGGGTCCCTTCCAACTCAGCTTATTCTGTGATTCTTTGAAAACAATATTCACTACAAGTTGTTGCACATTCATTATATTGAAGCTTTTTCATAATAGCCCATTATTTTTCCCAAATATCCTGGGGATACAACATTTAAAGATATTTCCCACTGGGAAATTTCACTTTTTCTGCTCCTTTTTATTTCCCTTCTCTTCTTCCTTTTTTAATAAATCAAAAGAGGTAACAATTTCCAGTTACTTAATGCATGACTTATTGTACCTCTGAATGTATAAAGCTATTTTGAAATATAACTTTAGAACATGCTTATTTTGAAAAGCCCCGTTTTCCTTTCTGATCTCCAGCTCAAGTGTACTTGAATTGCAATGGTTTTTCTTCAAATCTCTCTTCTGTGAACAACTTGGGATTGGAAAGCAAAGCTGGTTTCTTTCATGCTCATCCATCATCACCAATAACAAGGATCTGAGATTAAATTATGGCCTTCCTCGTTGATTCCAATACTCTGGGATAAAAAGCTTTACTTACAATTTCCTTTGCCTTGTTTTGTATATTTGAAGTACACCATGTCATACTTACAGAACCAAATTCATTTATTCCTTAGCAATCCAGCTAAGCTCACTGAAGCATTCTGTAATTCCCAGGCATAGTTCTGTCTTACAACAAGCATTTTAAGTCTCTTTTGAAAGTACAGAATTGGACAAGCTGGTAACACTTGAGATGCATGTGTTATTTTCAAATAGAATTATACTTCCTTCTATATTTTCTAGTCAGTATGATGAACATAATGAAAATTTTACCATAGGGTGGAAAGGAAGAGACTATTCCTGTGTAAAAGTTCCCCTCTCCATTCCTTTCATATTACTATATCCTCTAAAAAATTCAAGGTAATAGACCAAGAGCAAGCCCATATGATACAGTTTTCTTAACAATTATAATTTTAACCCTATCATGTGTCAGTATATTACGTCTGATGTAACCTTTAAGAGGATATTAGTCAGCAGAGACATCTGCATTTGTAGGAGATTCATCTCTTAAAACTTATTCCAACAGGTACCTTAGAAATATAAACCAGGAGAAAGAGAATATTTTTCCTTTCAAGTGGAGTATAAACATAGACGCCCTTTCCCTATTAAATAACTATCTTTCTGCTTTGCCTTGTTCTTCCCAATCACCTTTGTGGAGGAAAGGGAAATATTTTATTTACCTGTTTTACAAAATCTAAGTTTGGTTGGAACCTTGACAGACAATATATTAGAACTGATGGACTGACTTCACTCGATTCAAATCATCAGTGAACCTTACAACACAACAGCTTCATAAATTGCTTGGGCCTTTTTAATAAGAGAAATAGTTCATAAAAGACAGAAAACATCACACTGAAAGTTGAGGATAGAGCCTAACAGTCTGGAGTCCACTGGTAAAGTACAATCAGGTAAGTATTTCTGCCCTTGGCTTTGAAGTATGTTCACAGTTTCAAGCCAAGAAAACCTTCTTACCCTAGTTCCACTAGGAAAATGCAGAGTAATTCCACTAATTTAATTATAATTACATTAGACATGTTCTTCAACATTCTTAACCCATAAAAATGTATCAAATAATTATGAAGTTATAATGTGGTACAGAATCACAGCATGAATGAGCTTTGAAGGGACTTTTGAAGAGATCGAGTCCAACCTGTGACTAAACACCACTGTGTCAACTACACCACGGCACTGAGTGTCACATCCAGTCTTTCCTTAAAGACCCCAGGGGACAGTGGTCACCACCTCCCTGGGCAGCCCATTCCAATGATGAATTACCCTTTCTCTGAAGAAATTCTTCCTAATGTTCAACCTAAACCACCCCAGACACAGCTTAAGACTGTGTCCTCTCATCCTGTCCCTTGTTACCTGGGAGAAGAGCCCAAACCCCAGCTGGCTACACTCTCCTTTCAGGGAGTTGCAGAGAGTGATAAGGTCCCCCCAGCTCTCTTGGCCTGTCCTCATAGCACTTGTGCTCCAGACCCTTCCCCATCTCCACTGCCCATCTCTGGACTCACTCCAGGGCCTCAATGTCCCTCCTGAACTGAGGGGCCCAGAACTGGACACAGCACTCGAGGTGTGGCCTCAGCAGTGCCCAGGGGGACAATCCCTGCCCTGGTCCTGCTGGCTGGGCTATTGCTGATACAGGCCAGGTGTCATTGTCTTCCTGGCCACCTGGGCACACCCTGGCTCATGTTCAACTGCTGTTGACCAGCACCCTCAGGCCCTTTTCCACTGGACCACGTTCCACTTTTTGTATTTTGGACTCTCGTGTTTCCTCTTTTATTTTTTTCCCCCAAATAGTTTAAATGGCAATTCAACATATCACGGTTTTGATGATGAACATATGATGATTCAGCTGAATTATAAGATATCCTTTTTGTAAATTTGAATGCTATCCAGAAATAGTTGACAGCACTGAATTCCTCTAGATGATACATTTTTGATTTTAAAAATATTTCTGTTTTAAGCAGTGTAAAAATATTTATGGAATTAAGGATTTAAAAAATGTTTTCAGATACAAAGTCAAAAGAAAAAAGACATAAATATAATTTCTGAACTACAAATATGAAAACAAAGGCCCAAAACAAGTTACATAAGGTTTGAATCATAACAAAGGATGTGGAAGAAGTTAATAGATTCAATTTCCCTTTGATAATGTGAGACAGAAAAATACTTTACTATGATTTCCTAGTGATTATTTACTTCTAACAATTTGAAGAATGTTGGATTCCACTGTCATGTTAACAATAAGATAAATGACAACCTATTATGTAAACAGAATCCTTCAGATAAAATTTCCTCACTATTTAGGAATTATGAAATCAAAAGACTTAGCCCAAGCAAGATACATTCCTGTTGATTTATTTAGGATAATCTTCTAGACAATTCTAGCCAAACGGCTTTTATTTCATTAACCAAACTAGCAATCTTAAGTACACTGGTGCTAAGAATCTTAAGTACAGTGGAATGAATTTCCAGAAGAGAAGTACTTCACTAGGTTAGAGGACTTCAGCCTTAAGCCTGTTCTATGTCAAAAATGAAATTTGGCCTAGAGGTACTACACTTTGTATAATTCCTCAGTCAGGTGTCCGTGCAAGAGTTCAAAATAAACTCACATTTCCTGTTATTCAGTTAAGACTGGCTCAGACTGTTTTGCAATGACAGCTTAAATGTATTTTATAAAAATTTTCACCAAGAGGGTGAGTATCTGTCTCACAAGATGATTCAGCTAAAGCAGTTAGACATCCTCTTCTTAGAACAGTAACCCTCTGTTATGTTTCACTTAGGGAATCTAAAACTGTTTTCCTGATACTTTACCTTGGCACAATATTGTTTTAATGATCTTTCTCTAAAAGGCTCTCCCCAGCTAGTTCTTGACACCTTTTCACTCATTACGGCACCTGTTTCTTGCAGACAGTCACTCATCAGCTAAAACCAAGCACTACTGCACAGGGCCTTGGATGCTTTAGCATTTTGTAGTGCTGAGGTCTCCCACTGGCAGCTCTGTAACCTGACTGCCATGAGGAGAAACCAGTGACAAGTTTGAACAGGCCTTGGTGAAACCCACATTGTTATCATGGCAAAAATTATACAGGAGGACACTTTTCCCCATTAGAGATTATGTATGTCATCAGTGATACATAGGTATCAAAATAAACAGTATCTATTACTACTATGAAAAATGTAAGTTTGTCTTGCAGAAAAAAGGGAATCCTCCTCACAGACGATGTTCTGAGAAGACTATTACTAATACAAAATTACATATACCACAGACTTATACGAAGGTGTTAACAATTCAGTGTCACATAAAGAATTACTTAATTCATGCTGCACACTTTAAGATGCAAGGAAGTCTTACTTCTAAAAGCCAGCCTGTCACATCCTTAATTCTATAGCCTTTACATCTTGCTGTTAAGGTGGGGAGAGCATCACTAGCTGCCTGAATAATGGCTCAGTAAATGTTATGATCTTCTTACTCCTCACCTCCCATTTACAATTAAAACAAACCATCCAAGCCTAAAATTAACCTGTACTACAACTGTATTAACTTGCTATTCCACATGGACAGCTATTGTAGCTACCATAGGCACAGTCTGTAGTTATGTGAATCACTAAACAAATTATTATGCTTTTGCTCATGAAAAGAAAAGTTTCCTTATGACAAAGATTTTAGTCATGCTTTATGAGAAGAGATGAGGCTTGACTTACTGAACTCAACCGTGCATCCTGACAAAAATCACTAGAAAACTTACAAAGTGTAGCAGGAAAAGAAACCTTTTATCTGGTCAGTTAACATGATGAATCACAAAATCATTCAGGTTAGAAAAGGCTTCTACGATCTAGTCCACCATTAAACCATATCCCCAAGTGTCCCATCCACATTTTCTAAGTACTTCCAGGGATGGGGACTCAAACCCTTCCCTGGGCAGCCAGCACCAGTGCTTCCTCACAATCACTACAAGTAACATGCGAGTTATCATCAACACTACTGATTTTTCCACTTCTGTTGCTAAACTCAGAAATACGTTTCTGCACTTGCTTGGATTTCCCTGCGTGAGCCATTGTCCAGCAGCTCCCCAGCCTTTTTCCCGTCTCGTCTGGCACAGCCTCACCATGGAGAGCCTGGAAATGCGGCCAACATGGACCAACCTTAACAAACTTCTCACTTGGTGCCAAGGGCAGCTTGGACCCCTTTTCAGATTGTCATTACCAGATTAGCCCTAGATCAAGTCAAGCTCACAGACGACGCACAAACTGTGGGGGTTGGACTCACACCTCACCCCCGCAGAAATCCCACTCCATCGAGTGGACTGACCAGGGCTCCACCGCCGCCTTCACCCCACGCAAGGCCCGAGCAGGGCCCTGCCCCAGCCCCCACACCGTGCACTCGGACCGGCCCTGCAGCCGCCTGGGGCGCAGCAGCGGGAAGGGAAGGGAAGGGAAGGGAAGGGAAGGGAAGGGAAGGGAAGGGAAGGGAAGGGAAGGGAAGGGAAGGGAAGGGAAGGGAAGGGAAGGCTCGGTATCGCCCCCATCTCTGGCTCCCAGCCCCCCCCGGCCCCAGTGCGCAGGCGCCGGGTCGCGCCGCTGGGGGCGGGGCCGCGCAGGCGCAGCGCCCACAAGAGCCGCGTCGCGCCGCTGCCTTTCCTCTCTCCCGGCGCCAAGATGGCGGAGTACGACCTGACCACCAGGATCGCGCACTTCTTGGACCGGCACTTGGTCTTTCCGCTGCTGGAATTCCTCTCTGTCAAGGAGGTGCGTGTCTCTCCTAAGGGTGGGAAAGGCTCCTGCGGCAGCGGGAAAGTGGCAGGCCGTGCTGCCAGCTGCCGGCGCTTCCCGTGGGCCTGGGCGCTGCGCGGGCCGGGCGCGGCCCGTGGGAGATGCGGAGCCTCCGTAGGGAGGAGCTCGAGGCTCTTGTGCCGCGTGAGCCGGGGGGCGAAGCGTGTGGGGCTGCCCGGGAAGGGACGGGAGCACAGCCGGGAGGAGGCCTGAGGGAGCCGCTCCTTGATCGCGCTCGCGGCTCCTCGGCCCCTCGCTTGGGAGGCTGCACAGAATTCCTGCGCGTTCTCCTTCCTCCGATTTGGTGTGGTGCATTTCCCTCGTGTATATTCGGAGGAAGGAGAAGTCGGAGCTCTCCCTTGCAGCCACGGTTCGCAGCTGTGGGACACCCTCGACAGCCCCGCGGCTCTTGGTGCTCGGGCCGTCCGGCGGCCGGAGCTCAGGGCGGTCGGTGTGCTTACGCCACTGTTACTAATTAGTTTTAATTTTAAACCCTTGTCGTCACAAATTTGTGTTGGAAAAAAATATAAGTCCCTTATTGAATTATTCCTTGTTGGTCTTTTGTGTCATTTTAATTTATATTGCTACAAAGAACCTAGTAATGCTGGAGATAACTCAGACGAGTGCTTTAGATACTTTAGACTAAACTTTCATCAGTCTAAAATATTTTAAAATGGAAGCAAAATGTGTGAAGTTCTATAAGTTTTGAATGTAAAGTAGGTCTTGTTTTAGCCTTCAGAAAGGAACTGATGGGCCATGTGTGCACTGAGACCTAACCAGCTGTCATGTCTCACCTGTGGAGCTTGCTTAATGCCTGCCGTATTGGGGGCACTTTTACATTTGCGTTTTTATGTCGGCTGAAGTTAATTGAACAATTAGTTGTGTGTTGTTAGTTTTGAACAGCACGATGTTCAGACCTGAATTAGATTTCTGTAGATTATATATCTGAGATGTCCACAAATGTGGTGGAGTGAGTTGTCATACTGCTCTTGTGCAAATATGTTTTTTGAGGCATACACTGGATTTGGCTGTTGCCTATATCTTCAACACCTAACAGCAGTTTGCAACTCACTGCTGAATGATGGACTATGAACTCAAAAAAAAAAATTAAAAGTTTAAAAGTACACCATCCAATTACATAGCTACTCTAAATTTGTTCTTATGGTATAGACCTAACAACATATTTTAGAGTAATCTGCAGTACAGTTAAATTGTAATTTTAATCTTGTGCATCTCTTCTGAAATCCACTTTAAATAATTTAACTGTTCCTCATTGTTCAGCATTTTATTTTGTGGAAAATATTCAGTTACTTGAAATAAAAGCATGATTAAGGTTTTTTTGTTTTTTAAAATATGCATGTATTTTTGCAATAGGAATTACTATTCCTGTTAAGAGACTAGTAATGTTACTTCTAATCAGGTTTTGAAGTACCTGTTTTCATAGATAGCAGGAAATAGTTGGTATTTTGCCAAGACTGAAAATGTAGAGAGGTTTTATACTAAGTACTCTTAATGATAGAGCTGTGAGATTTGATATTCAAAACAATTCAATTGTACAGAAGTCCATAAACTGTGCCATAAAAGTAACCACATAATGATTTGAAACTTTTCAACAGTATTCAAATGTGTCTTTTAATAATTCCTGTTTCAGATATACAATGAAAAAGAACTGCTCCAAGGAAAACTGGATCTCCTTAGTGATACCAACATGGTGGATTTTGCCATGGATGTGTACAAAAATCTTTACTCTGATGAAATTCCTCATGGTAAGCTGCTCATTTAGATGCAAAACTTGTTTTCTAACTTTGCTGTCTAAAGTAATAAATAACTAGTGGTAATTGCTTGTTGCATTCAAAAACTAGGGTACTGTTTGTGGTGTTACCAAAAGGATGTGCAGTACTGGGGCAAAGAGAATGCCCTAGTCCTGGGAAGTTTGGGTTTGTTGGTCTGTCAGGAACATAACCTTTGTGTGACCTCTTTAAGTATTTCTATACTGATTTGGTAATTTCAAGGTTTTTAGAGATGTGGCCTAGTGGAGTTGGATTAGCTTTTCATTTGTCAAACACTTGCACAGTGATTTGGTGTCATTTGGTGATTTTTTTCCTTTGGAAAGAGAAACAAGTTTCTAAAAATGTGTGTTTTCCTCGGTTTTGTCAATACAAAAATTGCTGCTTCTCTAGAAGAAAGTAAATTCAAGATTATAATGAATGTGATCTCTTACTATCTTATCCATGGTTTTGGTAGCTTTTCTGTTTACTACTTAAATTTCTGTCATCTGAAGGAGCCTTTGGGAATGGTGAGAAAAGTAGATTGTCTAGCCTTTGTCTAATCTCCATCCTTTCTGGGTGTTTTGATTTTAAGGAGTTTTTTTTTCCAGTTATTTTCATTTAATAGGTTGGGTGTTTAATTTTGTTTGTTTCTTCCTGACCTAGTCCTTCAATATCCACTGTGTTCCTGTTTCTCATCTTCTTTTCATGTTGGGGAATTCTTCACCTTTTTCTTAGCTATTGGGACTGCAGTCTATTCTGCCTGCATCTTAGGAGGAAGATACTTGGGTGCTGTTGCATTCTTCCTCTGGGTCTTGCTCTTTTCAGGCTCTTGAAGCTGCAGAGATGGCCGCTCACCTCTTTGGAGGAAGAGAATTGACAGGCTTATGGACATTGGAGTCGATGTCTTGACCAAGTCTGTGCTAGCTTTAGGTGTTATGGGCACGTGTACTGTGACACATGGGACTTGTAACATGTAATGAGAACCAGAGGGTTTCACTTGTGTAATCTAAGAAACAGTTGTAATAATAGCTTTAGGTTATTAACAGTTCTGCTGATTAAAAAAGTCAGGCTGTATCAAAGCTATAAAATAAACCTCAAAGCTGAATAGATAGTCCTCTTTCTTTCCCTGCTTTGGCCTTTTTGAGCTGTTGAAAATTACTGTTATCAGTAGTAATTAAGGAGTAAAATGTTAAAGCGGACAACACAAGAAATAGCAATTCTAGCAGATTTCCACAAAGTAACTACTCCAAGTGTCTTCAGAATTCTGATTTATAGCCAGTTACTTAAGCTGATTTCCTTAGAGTATAACTTCATAAGGTCACAGCTGCAAGAAATTTGAATGAATTTGCTCCCTTGGAGAGCTCTACCTTCATTAAAGACCAGCAATTTCCACACTTGTTTGAAAAGAGTATAAGAAAAATACTACATCTCTTAAGATTTTATATCATCAGTTTGGCAAGGCTTTGGTTTGTTGTGGGTCTTTTTTTGTATGACTTACTGTTTTTTGATCTGTAGCTTTACTCAGTTAACATAAGCAGAGCTAGTTCTTTCACACAGAGTCCATTGTTCAGAGTGCTTGCTTGCACAGCTTCCTATGCAAAGGCCTTAACTTCTGAGATCTTTCTGGTGTGTGTCTTCTTGTGTCAGTGCTTATCAGAATGTGTGCATAGACAGGAGGGTCTTACTTATGGAATCACTAGAAGTCATTAGAAGTTTACACTATATTTTTTTAAGACTTCACTGTTTAAAGTACTCAAAACTAAGTTCACTTACACGGCTAAAATTAGAAATGTCCCTGCACAATTTATAGTTGCTTTTGTCTTGTCTTCCATGAGATCAACTTACAATTACACACCCAGGAGATGTCGCAGGAAAACATTGTCGTGTTCTTAGTAAGTCATCTGAATATTTTTTCTTTCATCTGTTTCTTCTTCCTATTTTATAATCTCAAGAGTCAGCTGAAGGTGGAGATAATTTCTCCTTATTGGAACACTTCCTGTCAGGCAAGTTGTTCTTGTATTTAGGTTTGGTCACCATTATGGTGTTAGCCACCTTGGATGTCCTGTTTGAATATCTGTGTAGTCACATAATGAAATAAATGTCAACTCTGTTCACCATGGCATTGAGTGTTCTGGTGTGTGGCTCACTTTCACTGTTTCCTGCATTTATCTCCTGGGATTTAGTCTTGGCTTCTCGGATCCCACATGTTTCTTGGATCACATAGCCGATGTCAGGGTGATTTTTCCTATTTTTTTGTTTGGGTTTTTTTTTTTTAAGCATATAAGCTTTTTTGAATTTTGTTTAAGTCTTCATTGCATTGCTAGCACTTGGTGAGGGATTTGGGGTCTGTGTAAAATAATTACCCTACAACTTAGTTGAATTTTCTAACAATTTTTCATAAAGGGCCTAATGTTTGCATTGAGCACAGAGTATTCAAATCCAGGTTTTGCAGGTTGAGCTGCTTGAAATTTTTCCTGTCAATTTTTAGTTAAGTATGCTCTAAATGTTCTTTCAGAACCTGATCATCAGTCAGAAGAAAATCAGTCTTTGTGGTATCATTGGATTCTTTGCTTTTTTGCAAGTTTATTTGGAATAAGTGAACTTGAATAAAGGTTGTTTCTCCTTTAGTAGAAGCCTGAAGATACCTTGTCTAATACAGACTCTTCTCCAGCTGTACCTGTTCTCTGGTGGCCTCCACACAGGAGGGGAAGAACCAAATGTTACAAGTTTTTCTAAGTTACAGAATTGTTATGCCCCAACTGGGTTTTGAGACTTAACTGAGAGGACAGGTGAGGTAGGAATTGGGAAGATGTGTTCAAGTGTCAGCACCATGTAGTTACAGGTTGGTTCATGTAAAAATTTGAAGCATTTTATTAAAGTCTTTTTGTTTGTGTGCTCAGCTTTGCGTGAGAAAAGAACAACTGTTGTTGCGCAGCTGAAGCAGCTTCAAGCTGAAACGGAACCTATTGTCAAGATGTTTGAGGATCCAGAGACTACGAGGCAAATGCAGTCCACTAGGTAATTTCTAACCTCATTTGTCAGGATGGCTTGTTGGCACCTCAAGTGTTGATGCTAAGAGTGCTTTCTGTGTAGTAACTGCAAGCAGGACGTGTTTATTTTCATACAGTATTTAAGTAGTGCTTGTGCTCAGGTAATTGAAATTGCTTGACATAGTTTGCTCTTCTCAGTGCTTTTCCCTCATGTGCAGAAGACATCTATTGATTGCATGTTTGTGAATCAACTTGGTACAAGTGACAGTCATCATCCAGTGAAATCCAATAACAGGCACTTTTTTGTTTGGCTTTGATTTGATTTAGGGTTTTTTTGAGGAAAAATACAAGCTGGAACACTTCATATTTTCTTTTCTGCCTTCCAGAAAAGATTATGGAGTGTTGTATTAGTCTGTGAGACCTGGTGGATGAGCATCCTTTCAACCTCGGAGCACATTTCTTTAGGGTGTTCTGTCCTTTTCCCTCTTACTTACTCTACCCCCAAAATGTTCCAACTTGTTCGTAGAAGATTGTGCTCATAATTGGCTTTCTAAGATGCATCCAATTTCTTCTAATTTTCTTGTGGGAGTAATTAAAGTAGAATGAGTTTGTCTGCGCACTGTATCTAAGGTCTGTCAGGGTTTCACTGTGGTTAAGCTTGAAGTGGGCTCTGTAGGAAAGAGTTCAGCTGAAGTCACTGAGGAGTAACTGCACTTTCAGTAGAGAGGTGAGCTGATATTTGTTTGGCATAAATTGCTCCTTGCTTCCTTTACATAGGAATCATTTTACTGCTGTTGCAAATGTGTCTGGAAAAACTGGAATATTAATTGGATCCCTTCACCCTTACCTGCCCTAAAATTTTAACTAGAGCCTGCTGTATGTGTCGGAGAGAACCTGTGACTTAACTTGAAGGTGAAACCTGTACTTGGATTTACTGTTGGCAGGCTTTATACATCCAGTGATATGGAAGGCTGTAACATTACTTCTGGAATTTCTTAGAAAAATATTGAATGTACAAACTTCTTTCTAGCCTGCAGAAATCTTCTCTATGAATATACATTTGTTTGTGAACAAACTCCCTGAAGAATATGTATCCCTCAAGGGACAGGAGCTTGATTAGAATTTACTCTTTCAAATACACATTATCGTGCTTTTTTTCTTGCCTGTGTTTTTTTCCACTCTTCACATTGTTTTCAGAATTTGTTATAGATTAACTTAGATCTTGGTCGGTGTGCAGAAATGGCGAGGCGCAGTGTATTACGTCTCAATGCACACACAAAACAAGATGTCAGTAGGAGTTGTGAAAACTGTTAGCTTTGCAGCATGTCAGGAGAAGTTCATTTTCTATCCTGGTACCACCAGAATGTAGTTAAGCTTTTGCTGTAAAAACATTGTTAACTAACTAAACTCCCTTTGTATCTGATTTCAGAATGGATGTTCATGTCCGATAATCACATAAAGAAAAGAAATTGCATTTGTTTATGACTTGTGATTATGTAAAGCCAGGGGTCACTTGCTTTTGGAGGGATAACTTTAAAAGTCAAAGTTCCAGTTACTATGGCAATTGAGCCTACCTTAAAGAAAAGTCTTCCTCCACAACTATATAAATTTAATTGAACATGCAGAGGTCTTGTCCAATTCTTTGCCTTCAGCCAATTTTTTTACTAATAATTTGCCTAGAAAAATGTTACTAGATGGCTAGCATTTTGTAGGAAATGTGCTCTGTTACTTGGCTTTTGATTCACAGAAGTTGGACAATAGAATGTACTTCAAACTGGAAATGCCTTGATTGGGAGCAGGAGTCAATGAATGCATGAAATACAGCTTGCCTAATGCTAGAGAATATTAGTACTACTACTCATCTGCATCAAGCTTTGTTTTAGAACTGGTATATGATTTGTAAAGTGTCTGGAAACTTCACAGTTCAGAAATTCTGGGTTTGGTTATTGACTCAGCTGTAGTTCTAATCCAGATTGTTTGGGTTAGATAGTAATGGGTAGAATTGTGCTGAAATATGTCACATCTGTCTAGACTGAGTAGTGTGCTGTAGATAAAAGGAAAAAGTTTCGATTCTTTTGGGAATTTCTGCTGGTGGTTTTTAATCTGTGTCAAATTCAGATAACTGCATATTGTCAGGACTTTAGATCATGACTTTTGATCTATGATGGCACTGTTTGGAATATCCAACTCTGGGAAATAGTGTGTAAAGGAGATTTTGCAGGTAGAAGTTCTTTAAAGAATAAGCCAAAACACTTCACTTCTCTAAGCAACTGTTGGAGGATTTTGACTTTAAAACTAGAGAGTGATAGTCAGTATTGCTCATCCTTAAAGTATGTTTTACTGGAACAAATCCATGGGAGTATTTAATTGCTTTCAGACGTAAGACTGAGGATTGTCATTCTTGGTTCACTTGGCAAATTTACCATTTCCTTGTAGAATCTTGTACCATAAGTTCTAATTAAACAGACTCGTATCATTGCAGTCAGTTCATTTCAGAGTAAATGGGAAAATAGTTCTTGAGTACAGTTGTTACTGTATCTTTGTCTCTGGGAATTTACAGCTTGCCTCCTGGAGACTAAAAGAGCAGTCTTCAGAGATGGGATCACATGATCATAGATGTTTGGAACTTACTAGTATGATTATTTTTTGTGGTTCTGTATTCTGTACATATTTGCTGTGGTAAAGATATTCTTGTGACCCACTCTGTCTCAGTGCTGACAGTAGGATGTTTCCTTTCTACTTTTATTTGCTTTGGTCTTTGCCATTTTTTCCCAAAATCAAGGTTGTCCAGAGTAACTGCTCTGAAATTGGAACATGAGAGCGGGAAGAGCTCTAATTCAGAATTTAACTTTCATACTGAGAACTATGGGTGCTATCAAATTCAAAACAACCCTCCACTCTTTCTTAACTGTAGTTATTGTGGCAGGTGGCATTCATTACTTAAAATTAGAATAATTTTAAGATTTTTAAACTTCATGACACAGTAATAGATGACTCTGCAGCTGCTTTTGAACAAGTGGAGGAATGTTACTTTAAATTTATGCTCAGTTTTTTGTCCTTTACCTTTAAAATTGTGTTGCGTTGTGTAGTGTTGCACGGTGGTTATCAATTTATTTTGTAAAAACAGTGCTTTCTATCCTTTTATTGTAGAGATGGTCGGATGCTGTTTGACTATTTAGCTGAGAAGCATGGGGTAAGTGTTGTAGCTGCTGGAATTCAGTTCTCTGTCCACTGAACCTTCCTCACAGCTTACAGAATCTTGACCAAGTATGGTTTAGCATTTTTTCCTGTCCCCTATCAGTGTAACTAATAGGCAGAATTCCTAACACTAACATATTTAATCCTTTGAACTTTTATTTTTTATACAAACAAACAAAAAACTGGAACTTAGTGCTAGCACCTGTGTAACTTAGGTGTGCTTTACTTTGTAATGCAAGATTTCACCTTTTTCCTGTATTGGTATAATTTCATTCCATGGCATGGATTAAGAGTATAATAGTTTTCTATTGTTTTGTCCTATGTACAATGTCTTTTGAAAAGCTACAGATTTCAACTCTTACTCTATGATTAAAATTGGCTTGTGGCAGTGTGGTTTTTTCCTGGTGAATAAAAACTCTTATTGTATTCCTTTCCAGTTTAGGCAGGAGTACCTAGATACACTCTACAGGTATGCAAAATTCCAGTATGAGTGTGGCAACTACTCAGGAGCTGCAGAATATCTCTACTTCTTTAGGGTTCTGGTAAGTTTTGGTTCTTGATTTGGGGTTTAGTTTTTTGGATTGTTTATTTGGTGTTATTTTCAATGAAATACTTAAACCAGTAAGTGGTCCGTATTCATTCTTAGCATATAATACTTTATAGCTTTTTGAGGCAATTCTGTATGCCAGAGTTTACAGTAATGGTTAATAATCATCACTGTTGTTCAGAAATTCTGTTATTTTCAAGTAGAACTCAGAAGTGTTCTTCAAATTTGTATGTCTTGTAACATTTGATTATAGAGTACAATGAAATGAATACTTGTTTTTAAGAGTACTTGATTTTTGTGCACAGATGTAGTCAGCAGCAGCGAAAAGCTTGCAGGTGAATTGAATGTAATTGGTGGTAATAGTGAACTGCCAGCTTCTTATCTGAGCTCTCATCTGTCCTATGAATTCTGTGATGGATTTAAGAGTTTAAGTCCTCTCGCTGTGAAATGTAGACTGCTCAGATGATATATGTAGAACCAGATCCATAGTCCGTGAAGCAACTCTTTTCATCTTGTTGTAATTCAGATCATTTGTTCCTGGTGGGAGTGAATTTTGAGAATCAAGATTTGATGTCTTGTAGGAATCTGGGCACAGTAAATTTATTGTTGGTGGTCGGTGAACATACTGCCTTACTAACGAATGGAAATTTAAGGTAACTGCTTGAAAATCCAGATAGTGTAGCTGGAACAGCTGCAGTACCTAAAAGCAGTTATTGTGTATAGCTACCTCTAAGTGGCTTGGAACCAGCACAGAGCATGTGAACCTTCTCAGCTCAGTATCTACTAAACTGGCACCTGGCTTGCCTGGAAGATACACAGTTTGTAAGGCAGTATCTCATGGATTTGTGCAGTGATTGCTGAAAATGTAGTGATTTGTACCATGATGCTTTTTCCTTGCTAGTTTCTGTTCCCATCTAAAAGTAATCTCAACTCTGATATACTGCTAGAGTAAACCACAAAAAATACAGTAATTGACTGTAATTAAAGAAGAAAAATAGGAAAATGTATCTTTATTTAGAAGAGTAGGGCTTAAAATAGGAATGAGTGGAATTATTAATCTAAATTTTGATGCTAAAGCTGACTTTGAGTGTTACAAGTTCTTTTTATGTGCCAAGAGGGGACATGAAAGTTATATATGTAAGCTTGTGGGTGACTGTCCTTAATTCTTCATGCCTTTTTTCTGGGCATAGCATTATGTTCTTGTATGTCAAGTAACCTCAGAAAACGAAGTACTGATTTTGTGCTGATAGTGTAGTATAAGACTTCTGTTACTAGTTCTGATGGGAGAAGATTTGTTTAAAAGCCCTGTGTGATGAAATGTAGTCTGTGAAAGAACTATTGTAACCAGTCTGAGAACAGAATTTGACATCTTGAATGACATAGTGCAATTCATTCCTATGTAAAACTAACACAGCTTGACCTTAGGACTACCCTTCCAGGAAGCAGATTCCCTGCTGCAAAGTTGCAGTTCCGCTGGACATTTCTGTAACAAGTACACTCTGGGGCAAGGCATTAGCAGGAAAAGTTTGGAATACTAACTTTTTAAAGGTGGTTACCTACTATTATGAGTTCTTTAGGAGCCTGCCTTGTAATAACCTTGTTTTACTAGTTTAGAAGCATTCTTTTGTGTGGAACACAAAAATCAGAAAAACCCCAAAGTAAATTAGGGACTTGTGTATCATCTGGTGCTCAATTGTTTTTCTCTTTTTTTCAACTTTAGTTTCCCAGTTTCTGCTTAAGAAATTTTACTACTTTTTTTTTTTCTGTGTATGAACTGTGTATGAACAAACAAAAAATCCATGTAGTTTGGAGAGTTAGAGTTAGGACTATGCAAAATTGATATCTTGTAAATCAAAAATACTGCCAGAAAATACCCCTTAATTTTAAAAGGAAGTAATAATTTTTAGCAAAATGCTAAGAGTGTGACTTTTGCTATTGTTGAGCATAGGTTCCAGCAACAGACAGAAATGCTTTGAGTTCTCTTTGGGGAAAACTGGCATCTGAAATCCTGATGCAGAATTGGGATGCAGCCATGGAAGATCTTACAAGACTAAAGGAGACAATAGATAATAATGTAAGTAAAATCTTGGACATCTTAGCAAGGTGAGAGGTTAGAGGTGCTATTACTCAAGTTTTATTATGAATCACTTGCAATATTGTTTAGGAGTAAGTTACCACCTTTTCACTTGACACTTTCTTATTGGCAGTGGGATAGTTGAAGGATGCTCATGAAGAAATAATGAAACATTCTTTTTCAAATTGTTTGCTTCTTAACACCTTTGGTTCTCATCTATATTTTCAAATATATTTCCAGCAAAAAAATTTAAGGATGTGTTTGAGGGCAAGGTATCATTGTGTGAAATTGCTGCTTAAATTTCAGGTACTTGTGATATTGATTTCCTGGAAAGAATAAAATGCATGTAATTAAACCATGTTATCTCATTAAGACAGTGTTTTTGACAGCAAGTGCAGGACAGCTTGTATTTGGAAACAGTTTTCAGCTAATTCAGCTGTCTCCTGTGTTCAGATGAGTCCAAGAAGTTAAGGGGAGAATGGAGCTGCAGTACAAATTCAGAACAACTTGGTGCCATTAGGGACACATCAGTCATCTTTTCTGCTTGTGGAGCTTCACTGGCATAACAGAGATGTGAAAGTTTTACTCTCCTGAACCAGAGTCTTTTAAAAACAGGGCTTTTTTTCTGTACCCCACATATTCTTTGTCTGTGTGGCAGATAATTAGTTAACAAATTTTCTTCTGTAATTTTGTTGTCTTTATGATTCTCTGTAGGGTTATAATAGACCATTTGACTTGTTCATTAAGCTCCCAAAATTTGTTTTTAGGATAGAATCATAGCAGTTTATTGTCAGGCTCTTTGGAGTGAGGATTACTTGCCATGTCATCCTTGCTGTGTTTTGCACTCTGTTGGAAGTGCTATTGAAATCTGGAGCTCACACCAGTACTTGGAGCTGAACCCTTGTTTGTCCATTATCAGCAGGTTTAAATAAAGATAATGACTTTTTTTTTCCTGAAAGTGATTTTAGAGTTTCATCACTGTCTGAGGGTCTATAGCATGTAAAATCTTGTGAGGATTTAGGGAGGAAGTAAAACAGTAGAAGGTGAAAAAGTTACTCTGATCTGAAGAGGGAGTGCAAGGAATTCAGAATTAAGAAGGGGGGGAGTAACTTAGGTTAATATGGTGGTCTTGGAGAGCTAAGAAATCTAAAATTTCTGCTCTTGCCAATAAAAGAAATGCAAATTTCAGGACACAGTTTGGAATATATTACTGGAAAATTTATTTTGCTTATAACTTTTTTGTCATCTCAGTGATAAATCTACTAAAAGTTGGAGTTCAAACTCAGCATGAGAGTGATGACAGTTACAAAGAACTGATGCAAAATCACAAAATTTTGAGCAATTGCAGGTTTCCATGGATTAGTATTCAGGCAAACTTTGTGTTGTGTTTGACTTGAACCAATGCTACGTTTTTCTCTTAGTCTGTCAGCTCTCCGCTGCAGTCTCTTCAGCAAAGAACATGGCTCATCCACTGGTCTTTGTTCGTGTTTTTTAATCATCCTAAAGGGAGAGACAACATCATTGACCTTTTTCTCTATCAACCACAGTAAGTTGTGTTGTACTCTGTGGGGGTTCTTTAAATCAAATGAAAGGCAAGTGATGAATATGCAAGCTTACAGAGCTTAGGGCTGCAGGGTGAAGGTATTACTCTATTCTGATTTTGTAAAAAGCTATTTTAAAAGATTCTTGAGGGAAATCCCAAACTAAAAGTGGGAATCTAAACACTATATATTTGTGAGAAGATTGTCTTATATGTAGATCTAGCAGTCTTTGTTGCTCTCCTTAGGAGTCAAGCTATCAGAGAGCATCCATTCTTATGTTGTGGCACCCAAAACTGCACCCAGTACTGAGGTGAGACTGCTCCAGTGCGGAGCAGGACAGGACAATCCCCTCCCTTGTCTGTCTGGTGATTCTGTGCCTGATGTCCACCAAGACACAATTCTGTCCTGGCTCTCCTGCCTGCCAGGACACACTGTGACTCATATTCAGATCCCTTTCTGCTCTCCAGCATCTCATTCCCCAGTCTGTGCATAGATCCAGTGCTGCCCTGTTAGCGATGCAGAATCAGACACTTGCCCTTGTTATACTTAGTACAGTTGGTGATTGTCCAGCACTCTGATTTCTTTGTTAGGATCTCTCTGCAGGGGCTTTCTACCTTTGAGGAGTTAACAGCTCCTCCCATTTTAGTGTCATCAGCAAACTTCAGTGTACCTTTTGCATTCTGAATCTTACCTGTGTTTCTTTCTTTCTAGGTATCTCAATGCAATTCAGACAATGTGCCCACATATCCTCAGATATTTGACTACTGCAGTCATAACAAATAAGGATGTTCGTAAACGTAGACAAGTGCTGAAAGATCTAGTCAAGGTTATTCAGCAGGTAAGGGCTGCACTATCTGATATTTTTTGCCTCTTTTTTTTTTTTTTTTTAAGGAGACTTCATGATAACTTTCTTCTAGTAGTGTACCTGGGTTAGGATTTGAAGTATTTTGATACCTGTTTTTGTCAATGAAAGTTTTTAGTGAAGTAAAATGCATATCAGTCAGCGGGAGGAAGGAGTATCTTTTTTTTTCTCCTTTCACGTACATGAGCAGTGTATGTACACATATGTGCAGTAGACCATGCACCCAGTTCTTTCTATATTATTAAATGCTGAAAATTCAGTGAGATGTAAATGGCTTTGGATCTGATTCTTTTTCAGCTATCTGTCCAATAAACTGCTGTATGAATAAGGGTTCTTTCTTACATTTCAGAACCACTGAATTGTGTATGTTGATTTGGGCATTCTCTTGGTTCTGTTGTCACAGTCACATGAGGATGGAGATAGAGAAGAGCAATAAAAAAGGTGCTTGGTAGCAATCAACAGGGTTGTGGCCCAGATTTTTATCTCAAATCAGCAAGCCACTTGTATACAAACCAATACACTTCAAACACTTGATAATGTTGTGAGTTATAAACATTGTATCTCTGTGTATATATATATATATATATATAAATATATATAAAAATGACAGTGCAGTTACTGTAGGCTAGCAATCAATTATAACCACTGCAAGGATTTGGGAACCTACATGTGCAAAGCACAGTCCATGCAAAGATCAAATTGTAGTCACAACTTAATCTGTTTTTAAGCACTAGTGCTCACAAAAAGTGGCATCAGCAATCAAGCAGTGGTGTTATGACTCATCTTTTATCTTTATCTAAAATCTGTAACTTTGAACTTCTAATATGAATTTCTAATACTTGAAGTGTGTAACATTTGACAACTTCTTGCTTTTGTTTCATCTTGCACACCATTGCAGTATTCCTTTTGAAAATACTAAGTTCAGCTTTGGTTTTGAAATCACATATCAGATTTCATAGTACTCTTCTACTCTGTATGATTCATGATATTAAATGATGATGTGGTAGAAGTTTTATAGGTGTGAAATAAGTTATGTGATACTGCTCTAGTAGTAGTATAAGATTTTTATACTTGCGACATCTTTGCAAATATTGAGCTGATAGGTAAGCAGTTTGTTTGTTTGAAACTGAGAGATGCTTGTTTTAAGACCATTTTGCAAATAATGGTTAACAAGTGTAATTCTACTGTGAAAATCATGTATAAAACTGAATTTTAAACCTAAATAATGCGATTGTAAATGCAGTTCTTTGGGGAAGAAAAAAATAACTTTGATCCATAAAGAAAAATTTCTCTTGGAAATTCCCTTTATCTGTTGCTCTTACTGTATGCTAAAGCAGATATTGATACATATTGATTTAAGCTGTCTTAAAATATGCATTAGAAACACTTAAAGGGATTTTTTGTTACGTCGGAATTTACACAACTGTATGTAGATGTAGTGTCGTCTGTGCCTGTAACTGAGAAAGTCAAGTAACTTCTGTAATACCAAAGTAAATTAAAGTAGTTTGTATATAGAAAGTTTGTTGACCATGAAAATCAAACAATCCTTCAGTTTAAAGCATGAAGGATTTGGTGTTGGAGTCATCTTTGAAAACAGAATTTAAGAAGACTATTCTATCATGTTTTATGAAATTTGGAGGTTTGATACAGAGACTGCTCTGGTCTCTTGGCACTTTCCTAACCCAGAGTTTGCAGCATTAAATGCTGAAGGTGAAACTACACCTCTGGTTGTTTAACCAGACTATTTGGGAGGAAGCACATTTCTATAGCTTTTATAAAGAGCAATTGGGAAGTTCAGCTTTTTTTTAAGGTGATATACGGACTTATTTCCACTATCAATTTTTTAAAGACTATAAGGATTACTTGAGTGACCCCATGGTCTTAATTTCTGATATTGTTCCTAATTCTTTTTTTGACAGGAGTCCTACACATACAGGGATCCTATCACGGAGTTTGTGGAATGCTTGTATGTTAACTTTGATTTTGATGGAGCGCAGAAGAAGCTGAGAGAGTGTGAAACAGTAAGGCTTAAAATATTTATAAGACTCCTTTTCTTTTAAGTAAAGACCCCTAAAATTCACAATGGGCTACTAGTTTGTTTGAAGTGGTGTTTGATTCCATTGCCAGTGTTTTCTGATAAACTTTAGTTCCTGGTTGGGTGGTGTTGGGTTTTATGACAACTCATTTTGTAACACTTAAATGTGACTTACTGTTAAGAATATTGCTTTAATGTTATAATAGTGTTATATTTTAGATGTTCTAGAAGAAGCAGCAAATAGGTAATCATGCATTTGGCTGAGCTTCAGGTTTTCCATTAGAGAAATGCTTGAAGAAAAGCTCAGATTTGCCTTTTGTTGTGAAAGATGAGTGGGCAGTCAAATTTTGTGTTGAAAGGATCTTCAATAGTTCGAATGGCAGTAGAGTTTGACCTTCAGTCAAGCTATGACCTTACTCTCTTCTTGAGTCAGACCTCAGTGATCATGGTTGTATGCAATTTAAATTTAGTAAGATGTTGAACAATGAAACAATGAAAATATTGCTAATCTAGAGCTTTTTTGCCACACCTTCGAACATAGTAAAGTGTTGTTAGGTATATTGTATATGTATAGTGGTTTTAGGTATGCTGAGGGCTGCTCTTAGTTATTGGCAATGTTTACCAATAAACTTGTACTCAGATTTACTCCCATGTTCCTCTTCTGCTTACGCTTGCAGGTGCTTGTGAATGATTTCTTCTTAGTGGCGTGCCTTGAGGACTTCATTGAGAATGCCCGTCTCTTCATATTTGAGACTTTCTGTCGCATCCATCAGTGCATCAGCATTGGGTAAGAGAATGTCTTCATTCCTCAATTCAGAGAATCAGTCATGGAGGACAGTTTGAAAAACAGTGCAGGCTTCAGGAGTATTCAGTTGTCAGGTTAAATCCTAACTGAAATCTCATTTGGATAGTGTTCTTTCTAGTTTTATAACTCTGTGATGGACTTGAATTACAGTTATATTTCAGAGTTTAATTATTGTGTTTAACTTCAAAGTAACCTCGCTCCTCACACCCCTTCCCCCCTCCCCCCCAAACAAGCAGTACTTTGAAGCTAAAACTGCTATGGTTTTAAGTGGGATCTCTACTGGATTTATGGGAGCCTTCATACCCAGTGTCACCAAAGTCCTGGTGACCTCATACTGTATATATACTGTATGTTTGTTAAGAATACACTTTAGTTTTTAAAAAAAACACTTCTGATACAACTGAGCTGGTAGTAAAATGTTTATATTATAGGAGAACATAAAATTATTTGCTAGTAATAAATGCAAAATACTTCATAGTTTCTGGCTTGGAATGATTCTCAGTAGGCAGCTGGGGGATCCAGGGAGATCTGTTGGTCTGACCTGGAAAGCCACCAACCTTCCCAGAGAGAGGGTCCTGCCTTCTGAGGGGGTGTTCTGGAAGGTCTCCTAGCCACCAGATAAACCTCAGCAAGCTGTGGCCTGTGGCTGCAAGTGATCAGCTCTCAGTGAGATCAGCTCAGTGATTTCAGCTCTGCTTGTGAGGCTATCCCAGGCCAACACAGGGACAGAGAGACAGAAGTGTTGTATGGCAATTCCACAGAGATTCTATTACCCAGCAGTTCTGCGGAGGGGACCAGGGACAGCAACTCCCTGGAGAACTGGGGATAAAACTGGGGTTTTATGGGGGAAAGCAAGGGTAGTGGCAAGGGGGAAAGACGAATGGGTTACAAAGGATTAACATGGGTACTAAGGCATGGTGGGATCACTGAAGCCTCTGTGGATTGTTCACCTTGATAAGGGAGAATGTGCCCACTTAAGGGGCATCTCTCCAGGGGAGGGTGGAGATGAGCTAATTGCAGCCCATTCAAGGGACATCCCTCCAGGGCAGGGCCTTGGGCCTCCACAATTCTCTAGAAATCTGTGCCTTCTTCCCCTCCAATTTCATGAGGTCTTTGTTAAGGAAAAAGGAAAGTGTAGGTGCTGTAGATTGGAATTCATCTGGTTTAATCCTGTGAACCCAATTCCAGCTCTCAGCAGGTCCTACAGCAGTATTCAGTTATGCTGCCCAGTCAAGAATCCACAAGTAAGGGCCCTGTCTCCACAAATGGAGGTTCCATGCTGTAATCCCAAAGCTGGGTTGCTTAATCCCCAGTGTAGTGGCAGTAGGCTTTCTTTTCTGGAAGGGAATTTATCTAAATTTTACTGAGGTTTCTAAAAGAGAAATGTGAGAATTACACCCACTCCTGTATACTTTCAGTTTAAAATTTCTTGTTTCAAGTCAAATGCTTGACATCACTGATTGGGGTAATAAAGTGATTGTATTCCGCAGAAATTTCCATCCCTGATGTCTTTTGCTCTCTTCTGCTTTTATAATTTCTCATTCAAACTCAGATTAAAAGGTGTACTGGAACAGTAGCAATTGGGTTGGATTTTACTACTTCTTATTTTGCCAACTTCAAACACTTGTTACCCATTTATTGTCTTATTTTGATTGAGTCAGTGTAAATCCAGTATTTAAAGTTACTTTGGGGTTTTTTCCTATTCGCTTCGTGTTTATCTGTGGAAAAAAATAGAATTTGCTTTTATGGTTGGGAGAGAGAGATCAAGACCTTATAGGGAGAGACAGGTGTGTAAAGCAGTGTATATAGAAGTCCAGCCAGGTTGATCAGCTAGTGATTGATAGTTTATAAAGTATCGATGCAAATAATCATCAAGAAGAAAATAGCTTTTGCAGGTGGAGAAAAAGATGTTTAGGCAAGATTCTGTAAATGGTGAGAAATTGACCTCTTGTGCAACTCAGTGTATCCAGCTGGCTTTTTAGTCATGCTTGTAGCCCTTACCTCATGTTTGTTACCTTAGTCTGAAAGCTGATGGAAGAATGAGCGTTACAAATGCCCTGTATGAGCCAACTGCCAGCAGGAAGCTGAAGGAGTTAGCTGGAAAGCCACAGGAAACACTATTAGGAGGAATTATTCCTGGACAAGAGTGCTTGTTTGATTAAGAATTTTCCTTTCTCTGTTCTCCCTCACCTTTCTTCCTTGAAGTTGTAAGAAGTTTTAGCGTAGTGTATCTGTCATATCTTTTATACCAAGCCCTGTCTCATGGGTCTTGTAACTTTGGAGTGAAGTTTCTTTGCTAAAAATTTTTTGTGATTAATTAGTCTATACTTTCTTGACTGCTGGTTGGATTTTTTAAATAATGATGATGGTGGTTTTATGTTAATAGGGAAATTACTTAAATGACAATTTTTCTAAGAACGCTTGTGTAAACGTAGTTTAATAGGAACATAGGAAAATTGTGCAGGTCAAGATTTAAAAGCAATGTGGTGTAGCTCAGAATGAGTGCATTACACTTTGGAATATAAATTTCTTATTTGCAGTGGGGGTGGGAGATGTGCCAGGAGAGCATGTATGTAATTTTTAAGGTCATTTCAGTCAAATGAAAATAAAGCTTCCCAGCTTTGCGGTATTTATTGAATATTGGACTGTCATACTTAGTGTTGGTTTGACTTGTGTTCCATAGTCCCTTGTTATGTTTACCAGCATCAGAGATTCTATTTTGTCATTTAATAAGTTGGTTATCTTTTAGTATGTTGGCAGATAAACTGAATATGACTCCTGAAGAAGCGGAAAGATGGATTGTCAATCTAATTCGAAATGCACGATTAGATGCCAAATTGGATTCAAAACTGGTAAGACTGTGCCTGGAATCATGGAATGGTTTTTGTTGAAGTACCTTAAAGACCCATCTAGTTACAACCCCCCTGCAAGGACACCTCCCAGTACACCAGATTGCTTAGAGCCTCTCATCCAGCCTGGCCTTGAGCACTTTCAGGGATGCAGCACCCACAGTTTTTCAGGGCAACCTGTTCCACCCTCATAGTAATCTAATCTAAACCTGCTCTCTTTCAGTTTAAACCCAGATGGATCCAAGTGAATTTCTTGAGTTTTTCATTAAATTTTTCTTACTTCATGGGCAAAGAAAAACAGTAGAAATAAAAACTTTCTGTTCCTGGATAAACTGTAGTAGATTTCATTTATTGTGTTTTGCTCTTTAAGATCTGTGAAAGTTTTAAAAGCAGAGTATTATGTTAAAAATCCTGTCATGCTGTCAGCAATTGTTAAATTTGTTCTATCTTTGCTGGGTTTTAGGGCCATGTAGTCATGGGCAACAATGCAGTCTCACCTTATCAACAAGTGATTGAGAAGACCAAAAGCCTGTCTTTTCGTAGTCAAATGTTGGCTATGAACATTGAGAAGAAACTGAATCAGAGTGGTAGATCTGAGGTTGGTATAAGTTATGTTTTTCTGAATTCTTGCTGTGTTTTTTATGAGACAAATTTAAGTGTAACTCTTAAACTATGCCTTAATTCACCAGAGTACCTACTCCTAGTTCTAATGCTAGAAATTACATTGGGAAAGACTTAGTGAGAATTAGACAGTGGTTCTTGATTTCTTTCAGCCTTTCTCTTTATCATTAGATTTTACTCTGTTGTATAACTGTTTCTGTCATTTGCTGCTCTGCTTCCTTTAAATGGTCTCCTTCACCACCAGGGTGATTGTGAAGGGCAGCTTATGGAGTGTGACACAAAAGTAGTTAAATACTTTTTCCAAGTGAGTACTCAAAACTATTGTAGGTGCATATGTGGTATTGAAAGAAGAATGAATGGTGCTTAAGATTTGAACATGGAAGAAGAATTCTACAAAACCCTAACTGTTAAACCTGTTTAGTGAAATTCTAGAAAATATAATAAAGTCATTGAAAGGTTTGTAAAACCAGTGAAAATGAGTACGTTGGCAAGATCACTTGGTTTTGATTCCCTCCACATTGCAATATGGGAAGCTCTGTGAGGGAGAGCAGCACTGTAATGGGGATGGCTCTGAGACCCAGCCATGCATCTTTAAAGCAAACCAAAAAAATCAGAACAAACCGCACAGTAAAAGAGCTTAAGCATTAAAAGTTTTATTGTGCTTCCTCAGTGCTTGGCTGAAATACTGGTGGAAGTTGGACAGGCAGTGGTGCACTAGTTTATTCTGTTCATGGGAAGTTGTGTGAAACTTATGTACCATTACATTGTTTTAAAAATATAGCTGAAAAATTGTTCTTAGATTTATATTGGATCTTCTAGAACTTCTTTTTGAAACTACTAGCTTGGAGGACTCTAGCTGTACATCTCAATGACAGTATGTGTGTCTGTTATATCAACACTTGCTTTAATCATTTAAGTATCCTTCATTATTAGCCACATTCTCACTTCATATCCATGTACAGTATTAGAACTGCTTAAATTCATGTTATAAATTTCAGCAAGTATTAGTTAATATACTAATTTCTTCTAATCTTCTGTATTCATTTTTTAGGCACCTAACTGGGCTACTCAGGACTCTGGATTCTATTGAAACACTTCTACAATGGGGAAAAATCTGCTTGTTTGACTAAAAAGCACATAAATATGTAACCTTTTTGAGAAAAGTAATTATGTGTTAGAGCTAATGTTATTTGAATAAAATTGGCTACTTTTATCAGTGTGTGTGTGTTTGATTTAAATAGATTCTTATCTTATATAAGGACTTCTTAACATTATAGTATTCTACAGCATTTTTGATCACATTTTGCAAAATTTAGGATATTAGTTGTGTTAGGTTTGTTTGTACCAAAGGATGCTTTTGCTGTCAGGGCTGTCTGAATTTGGAAGCAGGGATTTATCGATTATTACCTATTGTGAACATTGCAATTTAAAGAAATTAGAAGTTTATGCTACAAAAAAATAAACCATGTTTGGATGTATGGTCAAGCTAAAATCTTTTTATGCACTTCTGTGTTTTTGTTTGTTACAGAAGCAGCTTGGAAGAGCAAAGGCATGTGTAACCAGTACCTTTTAGGAAACCTAACATACCCTACATGTAGAATAATATGAGTAGACCTCTTGTGTTCATGCTTCAGAATTTTTCCTCTTTGAAATCCTATTTTTAATCTTGCCCTGTGTTCGAAACTTTCTGGAGTATTTTTGTTGGGGAGGGAGGATTACAAAAAGGCCTGATGAGTGAGCTGCATATGGTTTAAAATTTGAAGTTCTGAAGATTAATAATGCAAACATAAAGGAACAAAACTCTTAACTGTTGGAATTTGGAGGGGGTTTGTAAGTTTCTGGGGTTTCATCTACTGTTTCACACTTGCCTGGATTTCCTTAGCTCCTTTGCGCTGCCTTAGTGTTTTTAAGAGAACATCACAGATTCTTTTTCTGATCTGTCAAGTGTAGTGAATAAGCATAGAGGTGAGTGTGGATGTTGGAAAGGAAGAGGCACTATTGCTGCATACGGTGTCCTGTTGAAGGTTGAGGGGAAACACCGATGACTCATCTTCAGCTTGTTCCAACTGTGTGTGCTTGTTTCCCTCTTAACTCCTTAAGTTCTGAGATTCATCTACAGGTGTAAAGTTGTTTTAGCTTACCAGCACTCCTGCTTATTGTCTGGAATTGCATGTTGCCTGGGAAAGGAGAAACAGTTTAGTGATGTTCAACCTTAAGGTTAAGACCAGTTTTTACTGTTGTGTTCAGTCCCTTCTGTGGGAAGATTCACATCAAGACAAGTCTTCAAGCTGCCTGCAGACAGGATCACTGGCAATGGACACAAATTAAAACATGGGAAAAATCCAGTTGGATTTAAGTGGGAATAACAATATTTTTAGTTCTATTACTTAGAAGAAATCAGGCACTAGAAAGTCACCCAGAAAGGATATGCAGTGTCCACCTTTGGATTTAGTAAGTACCTCAGCACCCTGACAGACCTAAACCTGCTTTGAGGAGGGAGTTGGACTCTGGCCTTCAAAGGTCTCTTCCTTGGCTGAGCAACTGGAATTTAAGAAGTGGTAGCAATAAGCAGCTAAAAGTGGGTTGTTGCTGCCCTATAACCGTGATGCAAGAAAGCTGGCCTACACAAGGGTTTCACTTCATGAATAGGATTGGTTCCTAGGATGGGGATGAAGAGTCTGAAATGCATGGAATTAACGAGTTGCTTTTGATGAGGAGTTTCCTAAGACTGAGCGTGCTCTAGGCCAAGTTCCTTATTCACAAAGTTTTCTGTCAAGGGGTTGACTAAATTGCAATCTGTAGATTCACTATATTGCAGCCCCAAAACAGTCACTTTAGAACAATCCAGATTGTGTAATAGCCGTGTTCTCTGTTAACACAATCATACAAGTGCAGTTGTGTAATAATTAAAGAATTTTTAAATGAGATAAAATAGGAATGTTGCTTTGTAAACAGCAGGGAAAGGGCCCACATACAGCTTTTCCTTTGACTGGAAGAATTTACTTAAAAGTCCAGATTTTAAATATCTCGTCCCAAGAGTGAGAGACTGTGATAGTTTTCTGTTCTCTGTGTTTTGGACCCTTCATATACCAGCTGTGTAGGCACAGAAAAGGTACATGCAGATTGTAGCACTACTGAAATGCTTGGTACCTTTGTGTCATGTCAGTCCCACAAAGTTTTTAGGCTTGAGAATGCTGTGTAAATGTGAAAACCTTAAAGCAAAACTTCCATTCAAAACACAAACTACCTTCTGCAAAAGTATTGAACAGCAATCATCATCTCAATATTTTAATTCTTGCACAACCAAGATGCTCTATGTGTCAAAGGGTCTCTCATTGAAGATTTGAAGTCCAGCTCACAAACCCCAGCACTTCTATAACCTTCACATTCTAATAAATAATTCCTTTATTTGGTCCTTCTTAGGAAGCTCAAAGGGTGAAGTTTATCCAACTTGTAGATGTAAAACTATTGCTTTATGTGTTGATTCTGATTTTTTTTTTTTTTTTTTGAGGAGGGTGGCAAGGTAGTTTCTTGGTTTTACCCTGTCATTTAAATCCTGGTGCTGTCATCACTGATGATTTTAGTATACAGGTGGGTTTCAAGACAGGATTTCAAAATAATTCATACTGATTTCCAGATGAGACATTTGCTAGTCAGTTTATTAAAATGAAATCATATAATGGATGTAAGATTCAGAGCAAACTATTCACTGCTGCTGTCTCAAATGCAATTGTATTGTGTGCAGTGCTTCCTGTTTTCTGAAATTGCAAATTTAGATGGAAAGGGGTTTTAAGCAAATTATTTACTTTTAGTACTTTTGCCAGTAGTCCTCATCTCTGCTTAGGAGAAGTTTAGAAAATGTTCTTGTCACTCTTTAAAACGAAAAATTTAATAGAAGAGTGGTTGTATAGCTGAAGAGTGATACATGTATTCTGAAACCCACCTGCTCTTACACACTTAAGGTAATATTTCTAAAAGTTATTCTTGTAAATTAATAGATCTCACCTGCTTTCAGTGGCTGAAAGGGAAATGTCTCATTCACAATGTGGCTATGAAGGCCTTTAGTTCCAGGTACCTCTTGAAGTAAATCTACTGTGCTTTCAGCAGCCCAGGAAGAATTCAGTCTCCTCATTTTTCTTCTGTATGTGCCAATACTGCTATTTAGAGAGGAAAGCTTGGCTGAACCTAAATCTCCAAGAACAAGCTCTGTCATGGGCTCTCCTGCTGGTGCTGCACCCGCCCTTGGCTCTGCCAGCAGTCCCCAGAGGGCTTTTCCATGTGCTAAACGTGTGCTTGGCTGGACTGTCACTCTGGTTATGGAGAATGTGCTGCCTTCCCTGCCAGGGAATCTGGGACACCTTCACAAGTAACTGAGTTATGATTGAATTACACAGGCAGGGGAGAGCAGAAGGGGAAGGCAAAGTTTGTTCTCAGGCAAAGGGTGAAGCTGGCCAGAGTGTGAGTTTGCAGTGGGTTGGCAATAGATTAAACTTTCTTCAAGCACGACAATTGCAAATTCTGTCATAACTTTCCATTGACTAAGCTTTAGCAATCTCATTAGTAGCAGTATTTTATAAACATCCAAGAATAGTTGTTCTCTAAATTACATGAAGACAAGGTCTACTTCATGCCTCTTGTTTTGGCTTAGGTTTTACAAAAAAACCCAAAAAACTTGTAGTAAATGCTAAAAGAAGACTTGGAAAGGGGAGAGGAAGACTCTTAAAACTTCCCTCTCTTTCCTTTAGTTTTTGGAAGGGAAAACGGATGAAGGGTGAAAGCGGGGGAGATCTTGTACTTCTGCTCCAAGGATCCTTCAAAATGAAGTTTGTTTATTTTTTCAGTAAATTTGTTGACCAGATACAATGTTATATTATCAAGTTTTCTTTCTTTTAGTGAAAATAAAGATTATTGTTTTCTCTTAAAGTGATTGTAACATATAAAGCTGTGATTGTCTTGGGGTTAAAATATTTAATCTATCCTATTTATAGAAGATGTGTTGCCATGTTTGTAGTTATTTTAATAGTTTCAATAAATGTCCCATTGTAGAAATGCCATCAGAAATTAAGCCTGCAAAATCCATTGAAGGATCTTTAATAGGAGGGTTGGGGTACGGCAGCAGTGCTGCCTCTGGTAAAAGGCTCCTTTTACAGTGTGTGAGAGTGGAAGAACTGTGAGGGAGGGACTTCTAATCTTCCTTGCAATTGTTTATGTAACCTGTAATATCCAGGAGGGAAGCGAAATCAGATGAGTGTAAGCTGTACATTAAAATAAAAGCTTAAACTAAATCCCACCTGCAGCTTGGAAAGGCAGACATATTTTCTACTCCGAGTCGTCACTAGGTTTTATAGCCTAAGACTCTGTTGTGCCAACAAAGAGCACTGACTGCTGTGAGTCAGAATGAGGAATAAGCAAACGTAGGAGATCAGCAGAAAACACTGAGAGCACAGAGGGACTAAACTTGGCTTTCCTTGACCATTTTGTAACTCAGCAGCAGATTTGGTGTATGAACTTTGAAAAATAAACAAGATGACAACAAGTAGATGCCTTCCACTGTAGGACAAGACTTCCAATGCTGTGGATGACAGCATGGTAAGGTGATTAGTACCAAGAACAGGCTACCCAGGAGCTATGGGAGGTGCATGTGAGCTCCCTGCAGCTGCATTCATGAATAGAAAGTACGGCAACCAGCAATAGAAGCCAAATTGTGAAACAAGTTCTTTGCCAGCTGACCAACTGTGAAATAATTTCCTTCTTTGCTTGTATCATGCAACCCTGCCTAAATAAAGTGTAATTTAAAGATGTGAAAATGCAAATCTGCAAGCTTCCTAATGAATATTTTCATTTTGTGTGAGAATGAGCAATGCTTTGCCAAGAGCAAAACCACCACTGATGTACAGCTCTCCAAAAATGCTCCATTAATTGCTCACACAGAGGGTGGCTGTAAATTCTTAGCAGCTTGGGGAAAGCAATAGGCCACATAACCACATCTTCCTTGACATCACACACATCTTCAGGAGCAATCTGTTTCTTGTTCAGTGCATCCCCAGTGATAGGAGGCTATTTTGAATTAAGGGAATGAATAATCCATATCTTCCCTTGTAAAAAAATAGGCTGCATGGTAGCAGACTAGACCAGGCATGGCAGGCCTCCCCATGTGGCCTGTGCCACTGGAAAAGCCTAAACTTCTCCATCCACTGTGTCCCAAAGTACCTTCTGAGTCAGGGTCTGTGTTCCTATGTGCACTATGGCCACTGGACAAAACTGGACTTTATCAACAAGTGAAATTATAATGCAGCATACACATTCCCCAGCTTAAGACATTTAAAGGGTGTATGAATTAGATTATTGTCATGTTGGAGCTCATCTTCCTGGAGCTAACCAACCCTGAATATGTTAAGCTGGCCATGAAGAGAAATTTTAACTCAAAGAACATAAAAGTTTAGGCTTGTTTCAGTAGGTTAAACTTCTTGTTACAGTGGACATCTACTGTAAATGTAAGAATTTGCCTTAAAAAAAAGAAATGTTTGTGAGAGCTTTTTGGAAAGGTGCTGACCATGCTGCTCAGCTCCAGCTGCTTTGGCTGAAGTGGCCACAGGCTGGAAACTGCACTAGGTGAGTTTGTTAGAGTTGGGAACATGCAGATGATACTTCTCTAATAATGACCCTGGGCAGGGCATGTGGAAACAATTGTTTAAGACAATTATCTGTTTATACCATGTTGAGAAGACTGAATTGTGTTCCTGCAGAGACCAGAAGTGCTGTGCCAAAGAGCCATTCACTGAATGTGTAGAAATATTCACCTTGTGACTGCATAGTGAGGCTGCCTGTAGAAGGATCAAGATTCTACACAGGGCTTGGACAGAGATTTCATGTTTAATCTCACAGCAAAGAAATGTGTGCTTTATGTCCCCTCTTAGGAATTAGAAGTCAAAGTACCTCTGAAGTTTTGGGGTATTATTTCTGTATGTTTTCATATTTTACAGTAGGGCCCACAGAAATGCATTGTGTTATTTGATAATAATTGTTTGCATAATGCATAACTTAGGCATTTTTTCTTTGTTTCTACTGCCTTAAGGTGTATTTTTCCTCCCACGATGCCAGATTGATGTATTTTTGAGGAGACAAAAGGTGATGGCATTTAGATAGTAATAGTTTATCCTACATCAAACTGCAATTCCTCCTTCTCACTTACACAAACCTTGTATTATATGATTTCCTTGATGTAAAAACCCTTTTCCTAATGAATTTAAACAATGAAATTTTGTTTGTAATACAGGAAAATTTTAAGTTTGACCACTGTATAGAACAGAGAGCAACCTGTTTGTTTCTTTTCCATGGGCTTATTTTTGACCTAACTAGTACTATTTGCTCAGTGCTCTGCCTTCCTTATTGCATATGTAGAGAGAAGCTTATTTCAACTTCTTTTCTTCCCTGTTCCACACTTCATATTGCCTTATAAATCTCCCGTAAGGATCTGAAACTCACTCAGGGCAGGCAGCTTCCAAGGCTTTGAAAACACATACTGGAAATTATTAGTATAAAAATATAATCCAATATTTTGTATGATTTGAATATAAAGCAAATGTTATCCAGAATTGGAAATGTCAGATAATTTCTGTGAGTCTCCAGGAGGTTCAAATTAGGTTAAAAGTAACAAGAACACTCATCTATTTTGGCTTTCAACAAGGTTAGATATTAGTTTCCTGGACAAATTCAATGAGTGTTTTCAACAAATATGGAGTTGAAACTATAATTACACATCTTAAAGGTACTAATAATTTGCAGTGTTCCTGCCAAATAAACAGAATTTATGAGAGGTCAAACACTTGTGATTATTGAGTTGTTACTGGTATAGCCAACTATAGATTAAGGAACTTAATTTAGACAGCCACATCATTTCAGATTTTGGCTGCAGTTAGTGGAGTGCTACAAGAGCCTTTTGGATCAAAGGTGCCTTGTGTCAATAGCACAGTGAAGGAATATCCCTAATGTGAAATGATCTTTCCATTTTGACTCCACTCAATCCTCATGCCCCCAAAAACTATCCAACTGCATCTTGTGTATATAATTTATCTGTCAATTCTCTCAAAAAGGAGAGCTTATGTTACTTGGAGGGCCTTCATGCCAATTCCAAAATGAAAAGCAATACACAGTGCCAATGCAGCAATTGCCTGCAGGCTTATTGAATTTCTTTCTTCACTCCTACTCACCACCAAAACCCACTCAATGAAAAAAAAAATCCCCCTAAAAGGCTTGTTAGAAGTCAACAGAACTGAAAGTTGATAAAATACTAAGTGTTTTCCTGGGGGAGAAAAGAGGAAAAATTAGATATTAAGCATTATTAATGAGCTATCGTGTACGTGCTTTGCTCCTGAATAGAGCCAGACCCAGCAGGACTGTTGAATGTCTAGGCAGAGGGAGCCACAAAGAGATATATGTGGTGTTAGTTTAAGGCCACATATTCCAGTGCCCCAGCATGTTATCTTTATCTTCACTTCCCCTGCAGCTTCTGAGTTGGTCCCATGGAGAGAGCCAACACAGCCCTCCCCTCCCCTCTCTCTGCTGGTGCCACACTTGTGAGAAAAGTGAATAGGATATAAGGGGATATCCATCAGTGGGCAGGTAACAAATGGCATCAATCCATTTGTTAAATATCTGTGATGCAGGAACCATCAACTCGGCATCATCACTTCTGGAGCAGCAGGGAATTTGAGATGCAGTATTTTCCCCCTGTGGGTTTTTCCATCTGTATTGTTCTCAAACTGAGGAATTATTATGGACCCATATAAGGGAGTAAAGATAAAGGATGTGAAGGGAAGTCATGGGAGAGGCCTCTACTCCAGAAGAGTGTTTGAAAAGGATGTCTAAAGAAACAGGAAAAGGCCAAGGGAGGAGGAGGCTGGGGAAAGTGCAAGGGCAGTGTGAAACAACATGGAGCACGTTATGAAAAAGAGAAAAGAAGCCGTCAGATAAGAAGAAACAAAAAGTACTAGGCAAAGTTAGGAAGAAATTAGAACAGAGATACAAGATTAAAACTCCAGATAGCAACAAATAGTGGGGAGAAGTATTAAATTTGCATCAGTGCATGGGGCACATCAGCCAATGACATTGGTTGAAATGTAATTTCTAAATATTTGTTGGTGTTAGTGGTAATAATTGGGACATAAAACCTGGATGAAACATGACAGGAAAAGAAAGAGGATGAAACATGCTCTGCTGTTTGTCTTTTAATTTTATCTGTTTTCTGTGTATTGGCTCATTAGGTATCCTGCCTGCCTGCCAAGAGAGAAACCATTTTGGGTTTGCATAGTTGTAGCCATATGGGGAAAAGATACGTGTTCTCCCAGAAAAAAATTGTTTTCTTTCTAATGTAAGATAAGATATTTTGGACACACCATACTGTTTGCATGGAAATATTACAGTTGAGGAGTTACATGGCAGAAACAGAAATGGAATAATAAACTTGAGGGAAGTAGTCTGGTTGGCAGCTTATTGGAGGTTTTGGTTAGTATTTATGACAATCCAAAGGCTTCTAGTACCACAAGTATCTTTCTTTTCTTTTTGGTTTATTTGTGATGAGAGAAGAATGACAGAAGAGATCCAATTTAAAATTTCCAACGTATTTATTTTTTTTTTTCTTGAGTTTGGAAGGGTGATTTATTAAGTGACAGGGAAGAAGACTTGCCACTGGGGGAATGGCACACTGCAGCTCTTGCTGTCCATTGGACAAAACCTCCAAGCTCTAATTTGCACAGGAGCTCTTATACAAAATGCCACAAATAAATAACATAATGTGAGGATGGCTGAGAGCAAGAAGGCACTGCAGTCCAAACCTCCCTGAGCTAGAGGAGAAGTGTGGCTGAACGATCCTTTGTTTCAACAAGGGATAGAAGGCTTCTCATGTTGGGGCAGCCTGCCAGGAACCTTAAGAATCAATTTATTATTGCTAGACTGATCTAAAATGAGGATAAAAATTTCCAGAGCATAGCTTTCCAAGCACTATAGGTGGCTTGTGTGTCTTGATGCTGTCAAATGTCCTGGAATATGGAACTAGAAATGTAGCTGTTGTGTTAGTCAGGAGCTTCCAACTCCTTTCACATGGTGCTTCCAGATGCATCTGTCAAACCCATGAATGGAAAAGGTATAAACTTCACTGAAAAATTAGGGCCTTAAGCCTATTCTTTACATTCTTCTGATGTGTCCCTAAAAGTTTTAGTAAATAACCTCAGGCTGCCTCATAAGGATATTATAGCAATGAGGATGCTGTGTTGCAGCACTTGGTGAAGAATGCCAGGAAGACCTGGGTGTTCTCAGCAGGCGTGCACAGCCCATGGTGAATCCCAAAACACTGGTGCTCTGCTAGCACCTGTCTGCTGGCTTACCCTTGGAGTTTCACTTGCAGGACAGGCTTGATCTGTGTGTTAAAATTCCCCTAAACTACAGCAATCTCGGGATTGCCCTGTAAATATCAGAAAGTGAGGATATGCTGTGTTCCTGCAGCAGCACTATTGCCCTAGGCACACTGTGTGTTCCCAAAGTTGTCTTGCTTTCAGGTGAACAGCATAGTTTTCTGTACTTTTATGTCTGGCATCAAGTCTGTGACAGGTTTCCTGCAGTCTTTACTCAAATCTTCTAAAACTGAGAGAATGGCATTCTATAATTTTTTGTTTCAACAATGTTTACTGATAAAGAAACCAGAAGGAAGAGATGTGTTAGTTTGCAGAAAAGGTTATGTTAGTGTAATAGGCAGAAATGCATAAGAAAACAGTATTCAACCACCTTCCTTCAGCCAGGTAGTGGGAATACAATTAGTGGGGAATGTCTTTGGAAACCGTTACCCCATCTTTCATCCCACCAGAGGCTGAATTAGTGATTTAAAATTGTCTCATTTTCAGGTGCCTACATCCAAAATTCAAACCTGCTATGCCTTCTACAGCTGCAATCTAACCCTTGAGACTTCTGAATTCCCCATATGGCTAAATGCCCAATTTCATACATGCAGGCTGAACTCTGCAGGGGCTGAAGTTGTGTTCCTTTTCCTGGAGTCCACCCTACCTGGTCGGCATTCTCTGAGACCTGTCCTATGAGGAAAACAAATAAGGAAGATGGAGAGGGATTTGTCAGCTGTATACCCTGAGTGCATGACCAGGACATTTAGAATCAGGCTTATGTCCCACTTTTTCCTGATTTTAGAACAAGGATTTGAGCCTCAGCATCTCACCTTTCACAGGGCACTAAGGGACTTTTCTGGTTTTGCAATTCCTAAATGATTTTTGGATCATGTCTGCCCCAGCAGGTTTGATAATCACTCCCTTATAATCAATGTTTAAGTGTTTTTTTCAAAGCAAACCAGCTATAGCTAAAAAAAGAAACAATATATTGTTTTTGTTTATAACCCCAACACAAATGCTTTCTATACCTTGCATGATGCAGTTTATGGAAAGGTTTTGGTATAGTGAAAACTCTCCAGTGTAAACAAAGTGACAAAGTGGGTTTATTTTACCTGAGGTATCAGCTAGTGATATCTGAGAGATAAGAGATATCTGCAAAAGCAATCCTTCTTAGCAAAGCTATGCTAATTGCTTACTTCAGGTGGTTGGCTCAAAGGGTGGCTTTCTACTGCTAGTTTGAACAAGTTACAAAGTATTGCAGGATTTTTTGTCCTCGGTCTCACACTGGACATGCATGAAATATATAGTTTGGGGTTTTAACATATTTTTTTATTAAAAACACTAAATTTTTTTCATTAGCTACTCTGGTGTGTTTTCTCTATTAATGTACTACTTGCTTTCAGGAAAAACTCTCTACTTGCAGAGTGTTTTGCTGGAAGATAGAAAAAGCAAATAAGGAAAATCATTATGTTGTGCGTGTTGCAGAGTCAAATGGAAAAAACAGTTGTTGACAATTTGGCATTTAATTAAACATGCTGCAGCTACCTCAGCCAAATCTCTCACCCAGTGTAAACAACACTACCAGGTTAGATGTTAAAATAGTATTTGTAATATAATTTTTAATGGTCTCTGTTCTGCTGGATCTGGGATTGTACGGTCATGACAGTTTATCAGCCTCATTGGGCTGTCCACAGCCAGGTCCAGATCTTTTGTCCTAAGGCTTCCTAAGCAGCTCAGACCTGTCCCCTCAAAAAAGTGTCCATTTCACTTAGCCTTTCTGTGCCAGCTCAGAAGACCCACCACTCATTTTCCCAGTTGAAGAGAGGCATGGACTTGCTGGAGTGAGCCCAGGAGATGGGGACTGGAGCATCACACCTGGGAGAAAAGGCTGAGAAAGCTGGGACTTCCAGTCTGGAAAAGAGAAGGCTCAGGGGGATCTTATTCACATGTATGCATGTGGGATGGAATGAAACAGAGCAAACCAATCTTCCCAGTGTTGTATGGCAACAAGTTGAGAGGCAGCGGTCACAAAGCTAAAAAACTAAATTCACTCTGAACACACTCCTCTTCCACTTTTTTTACCCTGAGTATGATCAAACATTGGCACAGATCAAACATTTTTCTCTGAGAATGATGAAACAAGGTTGCCCAGAGTGTTTCTTGGACATGTTCCTTGGACATATCTGGGCAACCAGCTGTTGCTACACGAGCAGGAGGTTGGAGCAGGTGACTTTCAGAGGTCTGTTCCAACCTCAGCCATCCTGCCACTCTGTGACAATTTCCTTGTACATGTACCACTGAATGGAAATGTGCCAGTACCAAACACTTCAACTTACCCAGATTTAATACAAAACTATAACATGGCAATGCAGCTGTGCCAGAGCTAACATCAGGCCCCAAAAATCACTGGGAGTGTATTCTCCAACGCTGGCATGACATGGGTCCAAGGTGTCCCCTAAGCACAAATCATACACACAAGAACAATAGTTGGAAGTGTTCAAAATAAATTTCTCCTAGTAATTTCAATATGATTGTGGCCAGGATCTGGCACAGGGCAGGACAGGGCTGAGTTCTGATGCAGGTCTGAAAGCAAGCTTGGTTTGGTGGTCCTCTGAAGATGAAATAGTATCTTGCTTCTATTGTGAACATCTGAGTCATATCCTGAGCATAAACATGAATGGAAGGGGTCCTGGAGGAATCATCTTCATTTAGTTTGCATTTTGCATTTTAGAGGAGCAAAGGGTTTTTTCAGAGTAAAGCATTTTTCAGGAGCAAACTTTAATGTAAGAATGATATATGACTAGAGAGAGTGAGAAAAACATCAGTGGAATGGAAAAATCTGCTCTAAGTCTTGCCAAGAGTTTCGTGCTTCTGCTCTATTGCTGCTCCTGCCACTGGTAAGCATGATTTGCTACCTTCCCTCCCCATAAGCTTACATAAACTTTTCAAAACTTCTCCCCTGTTTCTATATTCCCTTTTAATAATGGCTGGTTTTACAGTTGTGAGCTGTGGTTTCCTTTGTTTTGGCAGCTGCTGGATGCCCTGCTGCTGGCTGGGCAAGAGCTCCTGCTCCTGTCCCTCCATGGATAATGCCATTTACCTTTATGCAGACCTCCCCCAAGCAGGCAGTGGTCATTTTGGATAAAAAGTCAGCAGGATAGTTCCCTCACAAAACTATATGTTGTGATCCTATCACCCTGGTCTTGGACATCTTCTGTGCCCACTGCTTTTTGTTCCAAGTAGATCACATCCAAGCACAGAGAGAATTGAAATTTGAGAATTCAAATGCATGCACCCTCACAGCAGTGATTATTACAAGAAGAAGAGCATGGAAAAACTTACCTAGCTAGACTGGTTTTATATGGTGTTCCCTGCCTTTCTTTTCCACCCTCTTGCTGCAGATGATCATAATTTAAGCATCAAAATTCTGTTGCATTATCTGTGAATTATACCTGAGGCAACAAAGGTTTTTCACACTACCTTTCACACAACCACAGCCTGCTTGGCTGACCCAGCAAGCAGGTACTTGGCTGCATCAGTCTGTCAAATGGCATTAGAGAGGCAGATAGCAATACAAAGCATCTTGGCATGGGTTGCCTTTAACCTGGATGAGAAGACACCTCAGTCTGAGGCACCTGAATGAGGCTCAGCAAACACTGCTAGTGCTGGGCCACTTTTTGATTGTGCTTTCATCCTTGACTTGTGAAGGGCATTTTTAAAAGGTCATGAAACCATAGGTAGCTGTAAGCCAGTGATGCAGACACCTCTGCTCTCATCACAAATGCTCAAAAGCTGACACATGTCCAAGGCATCACATGGATCTACTAAGGAAACTGTTCAGGGAGCTGGGTTACACCTGCCTGTGAGTGATGTCCTGATCAAAGATATTTGGGAGGCAGCAGTGTTCCTGCCTCTCTCCAAAGGTGATCCACCCTAAGGGAGATACTGCTTTAACCAGTGAGGAGGGTTGAAAAATATGGTCACCATGTGCCTTTACCTACAGTCATTTTGTCAAAGAACAGACACAAATCCATAATTTTCTTTAAAAAAATACCTCATAAGGTCATGTCTGTCTTTGATACTGTCTCACACAGCTGGATAAACACATCATGTGATGGGTGAACAGCTAGCTCACGGGTTGGGCACAAAGGGTTACAGTGAATGGGGTGACATCAGACTGGAGACCTGTCACTGCTGGGGTTCTGCAGGCTCCATCCTTGGCCCTGTGCTCTTCAATGTCTTCATAAGTGGCTTGGGACTGGAAGGAATACTGAGCAAGTTCTCAGACAATGCAAAACTGAGAGGAGATATTGAGTCTCAAGAAGACATAGAGTCCCCTCAGAGACACCTCGACAAATTTTAGAACTGGGCAATCACCAACCACATTCAGTTCAACAAAGGACAGAGCTGGATTCTGCTCCTGGGATGTAACAAACCAGGATGTAGGTACAGACTAGGGAATGAGATACTGGAGAGCAGTGCCATGGAAAGGGCCCTGGGGATCCTGGTCCATGGAAAGCTGGATACAAGTCAGCAGTGCCCTGGCAGCCAGGAGGGCCAGCCCTGTCCTGAGGGCATCAGGCACAGTCAGGCAAGGCAGGGATTGTCCTGCTCTGCTCTGAGCTGGGGTGGACTCATCTTCAGTGCTGGGGCAGCTTGGGGTGCCACAAGAAAAGACAGAGAAAACTATTAGAGAGTGTCCAAGGGAGGGCAACAAAGTTACTGAAGGGCCTTGAGGGGAAGCAAAGTGAGGAGAGGCTGAGGTCACTTGGTCTGTTCAGCCTGGAGAAAAGGACATTGAGGAGAGACATCACTGCAGTTACAGCTTCCACATGAGGGGAAGAGGAGGGGCAGGCACTGATCCCTGCTCAGTGGTGAGCAGTGACATAACCCAAAGGAATGGCCTGAAGCTGTGTCAGGAGAGATTTAGGTTGGATATTGGAAAAAGGTGATATGAGAAGGTGTTTGGACACTGCAACAAGTTCCCCAAGGAAGTGGTCACAGGACCAAGCCTGACAGAGTTCAAGAAGTGGGTTTTCTAAGAATGCATCTGATAAACCACGCTGGCAGGGCTAGGGGCATAGACTGCAAATAGTGATACACATTTCATGTTTGTTTTGCAATTAAGGTTTGAGAATGTCTCTGCTGGGGAAGGTCTCAGCCTTACACATTTGCCAGTTTGAGGTAGAAGCAAAGCCTTCAAGGTCTTTGAAATCAATCTAAATGGTGCTATGGACTGTAAAACCTCCATCTGAGAAGCAAGCCAAAATAGTTTTGGGTTTTTAAAAATTATTATTAAAATGGTTATTTGCATTTTGGATTTAAGTGCAGCAATTCAGGTAAAATTTAGTTGCAGACATTCAAATATGTTCTTCGGGATTTAGCCCCTGGTTTCTATCCCATACATATAAGGGGTAAGGTACCTTACCTTTCCTTAATATTTAAAAAGCATCTCAGGTTTTGAAGGTGACACTTCGTAAGGGGCCAGCAGTAGCACAACACAAATTCCCTTTAAAAATCCCTTGCCTGAAATTGTCCCAGCCACATCCCTCTGCATCCCTCATGAGGGACAGATAAAATGTGGATTTTGATACTTCAACAATTGCTTACTGTGCAAGATGCTGTTCCCCAGAAGTACTAAACAGCAGGGAGTGGACTTGGGCCCAGAGATATTATTAGTTGTATTCACCAAGCCAGCTGTCAGTCAGAAAATATTCAGCTGCCAGCTGTGTGCCAAACCAGCACTGGGGTAAAGGAAGGTTTGAGACTGTCATGAGGGTATTGAAGATGATCAGTAGCTGTTTTTAGACTGAACCATGTGATTTGTAATATTGCCTTAGTTAATTTTCACGCTGGTTAAAAAAATCCAAGGAGAGAAGTTGACATTAAATAATGAAAATCAGCACAGAGGTCCAGCTGATCTGAAAATATCCCTCAAAGTGATGATAAAAAACTTCAGTATTGAGTTCAGGGAAGGGAAAGTGAAATATCTGCATTTGGCATAGCCTCACATACTCCTCTGCTTTAAAGGGCTCAGTGGACAGAAAAAAAAATATCCAAAAGAAAGTAGAAATTAAATCTTCTAGATTATAATATGTACTATTCTGCCAGTGCATGACTGAGCCCTTTAATACTTGTTTAAGCCTTTCAGTCCCTAAGGAGCATGATTTATGGGTTTCTGCTGATCATCAGAAGATAGGCATGGTTACAGGCTACAACCACTTACGTACTGTGGTTCATGCTTTTGGCTCCAGCAGTTTTCTCAGCCCCTGGGGTACTGTTGAGATGGTAGCCATCACAGTTTCTCTGCCCTATTCTCTAATTTAATTTTATTTTGAAGAATTGTTCTGAAGAATGATGGCCTTAAATTTTCACTTTTTTTTTTCCCCTTATGTTTTATCTCTATTCTACTGTAAGGACAGAAATTAGTCTAATTTTAGTTCCAGAAGATAGATATGGTACTTCTCCAAAACTCACAATGAAGTGAAAGCTGACATTCAACTTCCACCATGACTGGCAGGGTATAAAGCTCAAAACAATATTCTACTGTAGTTTATTGCACTTTTTAAAATTAAGAGCTGCATTTTTGTGACTCTCACATTTTAAAAATATGTCTTCAGTTACATCTGTACAATTCCTCTGACAAAACGGAATGTAAGCTCTTTAGTTGTCCTTTCACCAAGACCCTTCTTTTCTCTATTTAGGTTTTTGTACAAGGTCGTGTCGGGGGCTGGCATCCCAAGTGCACTGAGATCATGCTCCCCTTTCCTATTCCTGTCACTATTTACTCCTCCAGTGTAGGATCACCTACTGCTCCAGGCTCTCTCCTGAGCTGGGCTAAAGGAGGTCACCATGTTTCAGAGAGAATGTTCATGAGTTCTCTTCATATTTGTTTTCCTGAGCTGTTTGTTCAATATATAAGACAAGGAGTAAGCAATGATGTGACAGTGGAAAAGTATAATATTCTGCAGATTATAAAACTGTCTTGAACATATGTTTTTTTATTATTGGAGACAATTTTACTTTTGAAACTTTATGTAGATTAACTACACAAATTCAGGATTTTATCTAAGAATTCTCAACTGTCCAAAATTCTTTTAAAACTCCCTTCTTTATTATCATTTGGCAGAGATACTTCTTGTATATTCCAACAAATATTGCAATCACTTTATTGCTAAATAGATATGCTGGAGAAGCCATGCACTTAACATCACAACATTTAACACTTAGCCTTTATTAACATTAAATAGTATATATCTCTACATTGTACTTGGAAGACATCTCCAAAGCCAGTTACTAAATTAGAAGGCTATTGAGAAAAGATGTTGAATACAACATGTGTCTATGCTGAACAATGCTTCTGTTACAAGAAAATAATACACAAATTCTGACATTTCAATAAAAAAGTTTCCATCATATCACATCACTTTTCTCATTTTGAGAGCCACTTTTGATTGTCATTCCTCATTGTGGTAACAGTTCTGTGTTTACAGGTACACAATCATCTTCCTCTCTTTCCTTCTGCAACCAACAGAAAAAGCAGGAAAACCAATTAGACATTTCAAGATGATAGGGTTAGTCTCAAGGATGTTGTCATTTTTAAGAAATAGCCTAATTATTTTCTTCATTTGATGCATAGATGATAAAGAAACAGCAGAAAAGCAAAGTTGAAATAAAAAGTAAACATACATTTAAAACAGAATAATTATAAATTTACATATTTTTTATACATATTTATTATATATATATATTTAGGTAAAAAGGGAGCTTATAAGATGATGGTATTTGCAGAGAAAAGTAAAAGGGCAATGTTTACAACTTGCAGTGAGGAAAGTTTTCTCCAGAGATATGGCAAAAATTGTCCATGAGAATGGACGAGCACTGGAAGAAATAACCCAGAGAACCTGTGGAATCTTCCACCTTGAATTTTTCAAACCTCAATTTGACAATTTGATAAGGTTCTCAGTAATCTGACCTTACTTTGAAGCTGGCTCTGCTTTGAGCATGAGATGATACTTCCAAACTCAGTAACTCTATGATTTTTTGTGGGGTGAGGTATGGGTTTCTATGCTCATGAGAGATAAAGCAGTGATTGCATAAAGCTTAGGGCACATGATGTAAAATCTTGGTAAAAAAACTATTCAAATACCAGCTCACCATTTCATCTTTGCATTCCAGGTCCTTGTGAAGCTATTTTGTTGAGGCCATATTAGAGCAAATTTAAACCCATATATATGCGTAGCAAACCTCCTCTATAGCTATAGTGCCATGAAAAGCATTGCAAAACAGAAAGCCTGAACTTTGGTATACATTAATTTTTCAGGAATTTTCTGATCTATATGCTGGCAAACTCAAATCACCATTCTGTAAAAGAAGTGGATTTTCGGCAGCTGCCAGGCTGGAATTTGAACCCTCACATTCATAATGCAGTATCCACACTGCAGGAGGACACTGGCTCTTGCACACTCCAAGGGAAACATGGTGTCCAAAGCTGGTAGGCAGGAACTGGTAGTCTGGTGCCAGTCCAAACTGGGAAAGGAGGATGCACACCATTTAGAACATATTTTTCTTACTGTGTTCTGTGTTTCTTTATTGTTTTTTCTCTCTCTTTTTTTTTTGGTTTTTTTGTTTTTCCAGAAAGAACTGAAAATTAAATTTGAGAGCTACAGAAGTTATTTTAGAGATGTTATCCCTTTTCCCCTATATTTTCTTCTCTGAGCCCTTAATTAAAACATACAGCTTTGGTAAGATATATCTTTGCAAGCAATGTAATGCTGCTAAGACTTTTGTGTTATTGCTGTGATTCTGTCTTAGGAAAGATCATGACTTTCATGTAGCAATAAGTTGCCCAGTTACAAGACTATAGAGAAATTTCTTTTAAAGTAAACCTTGGTGTTGTTCATTTTAAGATGATGAAGTTAGGATACTTACAGATCAAACCCTATGGAGCCCAATAAAGAATGGAAAGATTCAATTACAATTACTTTATATTGCAAAAGCAGCAGTGCTTTGGCTTTAATACAGCTGAAATGTAGAAGGTAAGATCTTTTACAGTCAGTGAAACCTCTGTGGAGCACAACACATAAAAATTAATTTTCTATGAACTGAAATTTAGTTCTAGAAAATAATATGATTTCTGAACAGTGTGTAATGAATCATCTCAGCAGTATTCCAGTACATTAATTTGGCTGCTGCGAGTTTTGTATAATCTATGTAGAATACACCCGTTCTTAGCTATCCCCATTGCTAAAGCTGTTGCCCAGACTGTCATCATCTGGTATTTCAATCATTGCCACATCATCTGCTTGGGCCTTGACTACAGCATTCCTTCTTGACTGTGTTAATTGAACATGCTCAGATAATTTTCCCAGTTCCTCACTGTGACAAAGCCCGCCTGAGAATGGGAGCAGCGTTCATTAGAGCCACAGCACACACAAGGAGCCATAGCTACAGTCAGTTCCTCTCTTCCTCAAGCTGCAGAGACAAAGGTCTACCATGTCCTACTGAACTGATCCCAGTACTTCTCCTTCCTCTGCTTTTTAATCTCTTGGAGCCCCCACCTTTTCCCCCTTTGACTGTAAAACTGTTCTGGGTTCTGCAGACTCTGGTTTGGCTTCCAGGCTACTGTCACCACACTTCAAGAGGTGTCAGTCATCATCAGTGCCAGCAGGACACCTGTCAGGAAGTCCTTTCATGCTTTTATTTCAGATTTCCAGAAAGGGAGCAGTGTTAGTGGGGAGATTCTGGTATCACTGTCTGAAAAAAGGACTCTAGATAACTGTTGTAAAGTCAAAGCTGCATAATTATGGGCTTGTAGATGTGAAACAGCAAAGGAGATTAGTTCCTGGAGTCCTCACACAAGTGCAGTCAACACCTTTGTTTGATTTCCCCTTCTTCTAGTTTGATCTCTCTCCCTGGTATTAAAGTTTGGAAGGATCTCTAGGGTGCTGGTACACTTATTTCTGCATCGGAAAATCACAAACACATACACTAAAGATAGTGCTAGTGCAAAAAGTCTCACTTTAGCTGTCTAGGGTATACAACATGTCACATGAAATTAGAATGGATACAGGGATTACACATCTTGGAGAGCTCCAGTTGACAGTAAACACACTTGGCTGAAATAAATTATGGCCTCAGTTGCAACAAGTTTTACAGAAAAGTTTCACTGTGTAAATAGATTGGAGAAAATAAAGACCATTAACCACATATATACATGCCTTTTTTTGGCACTCTTTCCCTTAGCATCCACTCCAAACCCACTTGGATACCACTGACACTGAGCTAGACTGACCTTGACTGACTGAGTTCTTAGATCTGTGTTAATTAGTTGACAGGTCACATCTCTGTAATTCTTAGATTATGGCAATACAGAAAGGTACTGGTGCTCTGCATAGCACAATGTAATCTCACACACTGTAACAAAGGACAGTTACAATAAATAAATATTTTGCATCAGAAAATACTCATATCAGAGAATCATAAAATGGCTTGGATTGGAAGGGACCTTAAAGAACATTTAGTTCCAATCTTCCTGCCATGAGCAGAGACACCTTCCACTACACCAGGTTGCTCAGAGTTCTATCCAACCTGGCCTTGAGCACTTCCAGGGATGGGGCAGCCACAGCTTCTCTGGATAATCTGTGCCAATGTCTCACCATCCTCACAGTAAAAAATTTCTTCCTAATAGCTACTCTCTTTCGGTTTGGAGATATCCCCCCTTGTGTCACTACAGCCCCTTGTAAAAATTCTCTCTTCTATTTTCTTGTAGGCTCCCCTCATGTACTGGAAGGCTGCAATTAAGTCACTCCAAAGCCTTCTGTCTTCCAGACTGAATAATTCCAATTCTCTCGGTTTTTCTGAAAAAGTGCTCCATCCCTCTAATCATCTTGGTGTCCCTCCTCTGGAGCCACTCCAACAGATCAATGTGTTCCCTGTGCTGGGGACCCCACAGCATTCAAGATATGTTCTCACGAGAGCAGAGTAGAGGGACAGAATTGCCCCTGTCCACCTGATGGCCACCCTGCTTTTGATGCAGCCCAGGACACTTTGGCTTTCTGGGCTGTGAGTGCACATTGGGTGATGTCCAGCCTCTCACCCACCAGCACCCCCAAGTCCTTCTTGGCAGAGCTGCTCTTGTATTGATACTGGGAGTTGCCCCAAATCAGGTGCAGCACCTTGCACTTTGTCCTGTTAAACCTCATGAGATTCCCATGTGCCCACTTTTCGAGCTTGTCCAGGTCCCTCTGGATGGATCCCATCCTTCAGATGTGTCAGCAGCATCACTCAGCTTGGTGTCTTCTGCAAATTTGCTGAGGATGCTGAGGATGCGCTCAAACCCTATTGTACTGTGACTTAAAAAAAAAATCTTGTATTTTATACTAGTGATTAAACTAGTGTAGTGCTACTACTATACACTAAAAAATGTAAAGAAGGGCAGCACAGGGATTACAGAAATATCTGAGAGTTTAGGAAGCTCAGGACACAGTCTCATACCCCCCTTTTAATTTCAGGCAAATTATTTACCCTCTTTGTAAGTCACTCTTCAATATGGAAACTGATGATACTGATCCTTCTCTGCTCCAGAGTAATATTATACAGTAAACACAGTCAAAAATTCTGAGGTCTCAGGATGGTATGACAAACACTATACAGTCAGACTTCACTTATCTGTGGTTAGATTGTTCAGACCATGGATGAAAAGCCAGCTTGGGTCTAACACGATATATTAGCTCAGGCACAGTGCCACATGAGTGCACTTATGCTTTCTAAGGCCAGCTCTGCTGTGGAAAGAGTACATCTGCTTTTGTGAGAACCTAGCTGGCTCCATCCCGAGGCAGCTCAGGTATTTCAGCACCAGAATTATTGGCGAGGAGTTTGGGGGGAGGGGGCAAGAAGGAGGAGCAAAACCACCCAGCACAGACCCAGCCTCGATCCTGGATCCAGCTGGGTTTATTAGACTTGGCTTTTCACCAGCTGTACCAGATCCACGCTGCCTCCCAGCTTTTGCACCTGCTCCATGGAGTCCCAGTCCTATGGGGCTCATCAGGTGAGGCACAACGGGACGAGTACCACAAGCAGAGTCACGGTCTGGCGAGACCTGTAGTGCTGGGAACAGGCTGTGAGTGAGGAGCAGAGAGAGAAATGGCACTGTGGAGTCAGTGTAGTGGATGTTATGAGGAATTAACAGAACTCCCTGTACCAAAACTAAATTCACTTGGTAACTCTTGGCATCCCCCTTGTTTCAGCCTTGATTATCTGTACCACTGGGATTCCCATTTTATCAGCTTTACAATACCTTTGCCAAGTAGAGATGTATCTAGAAACCAGTACAAATCACTTACTGAAGTCACACTTTAGGACTTCTAGAGACATCTCGCCAAGACAATGAAAGTGGTGTTTCAAGGAAGAGACTTTGAATGAGTTCAGACTTTAGGAAGCCAGAAGGAAAAGGGGGGAGGGGTGAGAGGAAGAAATCAATCAAGGTCTTAAATAAAGGTTGAAAAACATAATTATCAAGAAGAAACGAAAAGGGAAAGGAAAAAAACATAGAGAAAGAACAGGGCGAGAAGTGGGGAGGGCTGGGTTTCCCCGGGCTGTAAGCAGGGCAGAGAAAGAGAAAGGACGAGGAGGCTTTGCGGAGAGAGGGAGAAGCCCGCCGAGGAAGCGCCTCCAGGCAAAAGCATCAGCGGCTCAGGGGCCGGCTGGCGTTAGGGCCCGGCAGAGGCGGGCGGCGCCAGGGCTGGGCGGCGGGAGGGCCGGGGCCCGGCACCACCCACGGGCCGCGGCCCCGCGCATCCCCGCGGAGCCCGCACGGCCCCGCCGCATAAAAGCGGCGCCCGGCGGCGGGGGCCCGGCGCGGACACCGCCTGCATGTGCCCGGGAGCTGCCGCCCGCCCCGCCGAGCCCGCGTGGGGCTGCCCCGCGGCGCGGAGCCGCGCTCGGGACCCGGCGGGACGGGGCGGCCGCGGGGCCGCGCCGCGGGAGGTACGGGGGGACGGCTTGGCCCCGCCGAGCCGCGACCTGAGCGCGTGTGGGCGGGGAGCGCCCCGCGCCGCGATAAATAGCGCTGTCCCCCGGCTGACAGCCCGTCCCGGGGCGTGCGGGGGCCGGCTCAGCGCTCGCCCGCTGCTCTGGGACGGGCTTGGGGCTCTCGGTGACTCCGCTCCACCGCCCCGCTCCTGCCCCCGCCCGGGTTGTGATTTTTCCCTGTCTGGTTCCTTTTGGGGAGAGCCAGAGCAGGACCAGGAGAGCCCGGGTCCGAGCTTTCCACCTCTCTCTCCCTGCAGCCCAGGGGAGATGCTGGAAGCGGCGGTGAGTTCGCAGCGCCCGAGAAGGGCGGCAAGAGGCGTGTAAACTGCGGCGGTCCCCAGCGCAGCCGCTGCCCCGCGACCCTCCGCCGGCCCCTCCTCGCCCCGCACGCCGCCGGCCTCGCCGCCCCTCGCTGCCGCCGGAGGAGGCTGCCCACCCCAGCGGCCCAGGATGCAGTTTCGCCTCTTCTCCTTTGCCTTGATCGTCCTGAACTGCATGGATTACGGCCACTGCCAGCCCGGCCGCTGGAGACGCAGCAAGAGAGGTGAGTGCCGCTGCTCGGCCGGGGCAGCCGCGGGAGCCCGCGGGGAGCCGGGGCCGCTCTCGGCAGGTGAGCCGGCTGCGCTCCGCGGGCACCGGGCCGGCACGTGGGGCGGCAGCGGCGG